>NC_083506.1:12232083-12544166 GCF_032362555.1 Amyelois transitella
TTCAATTGGTTATTTAGCAATAGCATATTCTGCATATGAGTTAAAATCACTACTGCTACAGTACTGTCAAAGTCAAAAGATCCACCACGTCAAATGAAATGACATTGACAAAAAAAAATATGTTTTTTTTTTGTAGACAATACTATCAAGTTACTACTTATTTCAATTTAAAATAAACAATATAAAAGTCTTTTCAATGAGTCGCATACCTAATAAGTACAAGTTACATTTGAAACGATCACTGGTCACACACACGCGCATTAGTTTTAAATGAATTGGATGAGTTCAGTCTACTAAAAGAAATTTTTTCCAATGACATGCAGTCTCGAACTTTTTTTTGAGGCTAACTCAATCTGTGTAATTTGTACCCTATAAGTAAGTGAATAAGTCCAGTGAATTGGATATTTCTGACAATTTTTTTTTTAATTTTGAGTAGGAATATGTACCGAGTGGCTTTGTAGATGAGACAAATCGTAGGGGTGGAAATTTACATGACAACTTAAATTATAAAAAAATAGGCATACAATATTGGCGTTAAATAACACATTTGAATATTAACTGACGGCAACATATCCGCCTTTTTGTACGTTGTTTTTGTGCAATAAAGTTTAAAATAAATAAATAACTAAATGATAAACGTATAACGTTGTAGTTTATTAGAATGGATAGATCCGAATAAAAGGAATAGTTATGCTCAGCGATGGAAATAACGCATAGAAAAAAAATAATAATTCTGAGTCATAGACTAGATTTTAGTTATAAAAACCAAAATTTTTTAGAATAAGCGACAATATAATATTTGCTTTTGTCCTATGACGTGTTCGATTAAGAAGTATATTGGGCCACATAGAAAAGTCATACCACCGTATTATTATGTATCGATATTCCTGTGGCCTACTGTACATAGCGGAGATGATCGCGCCAGTGCAACGAATGTGATATTTTGTATTGTATAATAAATTATTGCAAAGATCTCGTTAACTCAAATGTTTCTATCGAAAAATGTCTGTCAAACGGTATTTCTATAGACATCGGAATAATACAATTCAAAAGAAATGTCATATTGAACTTTTTGTTTAAAATTATAATTGTGTCGACGTTTTGCATCGCACGTAGATAACTGTGCAATCGTAAAACTGTCAAATAAATATCCGATTTTAGAAAAACCATGTGACGATCACCATTCATTATCACTTGCCACTTCTATAGTCTTATGAATTCCGAATTCTATGCTCTTATTCATCTTACACATTTACGGACAGAGACCATAATTAATTAAATACTCTCAAACCTGATGTCAGATATTTTTTTGATAGAAACTTAATATAAATAAATTTTATTTACAAAATTAGTTTTAGCTTTTGTTTATTTGCTATGCTGCCAATGAACGCCGTATTAATTTACGTATATTTATACAATAAATTCTGGACTGGTTTTTCTTTATACGACATTAGTGTTTTGGGTAAAACTCAAAGAATTTTCTTCGTAACTATTGTGTTATTCGTTAGCTTCTTAAATAGAAAGTTGCATTCAGTTAAGAATCCATAGGCCGATGATTTGGAGCTCTCCTATACGGTGACGTGTATGGTGATTATCTGATAGATATATTGATGACACATTAAACTTTTAGATTTCGTCATTGCTATACAAAACATATGATACACTACACATTAATACAAAATTAAAATCACTGAAAAGTTTAAAAGAAATTCGATTCAAGTTGTCTACCCTTAGGTATCTTTAAATCTTCAAAACTGCACAACATTTTTTGCTGCTGAACCAGTAGTTGCTGAGATTAGCGCGTTTAAATAGTTTATATGTACTAAATGAGAACTAAAGAAGAGAGAAATAATCATATGTAAAGCACTGTAATAAATTTAAGGAAAACAAATTATAGAAATATTTTATACAATAAAATTGAATTTGATATTTTCTTTTAACCAAACAATGTCATGACAAACGTTACTATGGCATACATATGCGTATGTATGCCATCTGGCTTTGCCCGTAAATATTTAAATAAACGTATTTATTAAATAATAAAATTAGGTTGCCTACACGTGACAACGGTATGCTGAAGCAAGTTGAAACCGTAACTCTGGAATCTATTTGCATTGAAAGAGTACGCGCTTTGTAAAGGGCTCATTATACACGTCAGTGGATGGCTCCAAAGTCCCCGTTTAAAATTGCAGCTATACGAAAAATTAGTCCAAGTCGCTGCTTGCTAGATTGCGAAAATGCATGTTTTTGCCATATTATGAAGCTGTGCACATAATTTTAGTTTTATTTTGCACATTGTTATTTTTGTCATATAATTATTTTCTATGTTATGACTGTTATAGTATATTATGTGATGTTATTTAGATACTTATTTTTTTACTCTTTTTAGTTCAAAATATGTAGATAATTGTATAAGAGTTCCTAGCGATACCAAAAGTATTTTATTGAAATATGCATAATAATTGATATGATTGTCCGATTTAACCATGGAAATAATATATCATCTGTGCATCGTCCATATTAAAAAAAAATGGAAATGATTTGATAAATGCTTAGTAAAAATTTTTTTTAATAGAAAATAATGTCTTTGACATGGATATTCAAATATTGGCAAATTTTAAGAGAAATAAAATCCGCCAACTTTCTTACGTGTTTGGTTAAAACACGCAAATATAAATATATAAATAAGCCAATTTTAAAATATTTATACTTGTTACCAAATTATTTCATTTATGTTAGAGAGTTTTGTTTTGTTTGTGAAACGAAAAAAAAATAATGAACGTGTATTATTTTACAAAAAAGCATGTTGAATATAATACATTTGTTATTTTTTTTATCGTTTCAGTTATGTTTTCAGAGTTTATGCCGTTTTTTTGTTTTGCTAATTGCAATAAACATGTGAATGTGTAAATTTGTTTTTGTTTTATTGATTCGTAGTTTTAGTCTGTGTAAAAGCTTACAGTTTGTGATTTTTAATGTGTGTTTTTTTTTTTAGTTTTTGCCTTTTCAGCTTTTGCGTTACGTAATTCCGCATGAGGTGTGTATTATTTTGCTTGTAATTTTTTAACCTTACCTACATTATTTAGGCAACAATGATTCAATAATAATTTTTTATCTCCCTTTCTTTCAAATTTACATCAAGTGGTAAAGTAATAACATTACATTGTGCGTACAAAGTTGGATACATTAACCTAGTACATATTTGGTACTATTTAGAACCTACAACAAATATATACCATCATGATATAAATACTAAGGAATCGAATTTGCTTAACACATTGTGAAACTATCGTTTAAACCTCTTTGATGTGCAATTGTTGTTTTATCTGATATGCTGTTTCAGTCTGAAATGCTGTAGTGAATTAACTTTATTCACATTAAAAATGTTATGTTTGTCATTGTTGCCTAATGTTGGTTGAGTGTATAATGTATTAGTTTTCAGTAGCTATTCTGTTTCAAACATATCACCGAGCTAACTAACTAACATTTTATTTTATTTTTTCATATATTTGTGTTCACAAAATTATGTACGGGAGCATTTAACACAAGGTACTACTTATTTCAATAGAAATCTCTTCCAGTGAGAAGAGAGATGAATATTGAACCAGTATGGCGCGGCGTGTGCATAAATATTAATAACATTTAACATATTTAACTAAACATACATACTAATACGTACATAAATAAAAATGGAATTATACATTTAATAACTACGTATCTGTTTGGATATAGAGTTTAGTTCGTTTTTCTTTCTTATTTGAGGCTAACTCAATGTCTGTTATTTGTCCCGTATATACTTATATATTAATTACTGAATGATGGCTTGTGAGGTTCTCGTGTGGAGAGGAGACCACATACCAGAAAGCGTAGTGTAGGATGGAGGTAGTACGCTTGTCAGACACATAAGGTACCGGGTGCTAATCCCGGCCAGGGCAAGATGAGAAACGAACTTTGTCTGTTTGGCCTAGGTCTTGGATGTTTATCTATACCGTATATATCTCGTAACCAAAGTTTTGAACACTTCTGAGGCTAACGCAATCCGTGTAATCTGTCCCGTATAGGTATATTTATTTATTAACTAGCTGTAGCCCGCGACTTCGTCCGCGTAAATTTCAAGTTGAATCTTGATCGTACAGTCAGATACAGACAAAAATGTAAAAAAAAATCTCTATCCATTTCAGTCAAAAATACTAAATGTACAGACAAAATATTTTTACTGTTTTATTATTATGTATAGATGTTAAGTAGTCATTATGAATGTGATGTGTGTCCAGGTTGAACAGAACGGGGAGACATTGGAAGCGATTTCAATGGGAGGCGGCGTGGCGCAGGTGATGCTGCAGGGCGGGGGTGAGGCGCAAGTTCTCCAAGTTCTCAGTCTGAAGGACGCCAACGCGCTAACCAAGGCCATGGTAAGCTTACTTGTGAAACATTTGGTACATCTGTACAGTAAATTTATATATTGATTTATCTACACTAATATTATAAAGAGGAAAACTTTGTTTGTTTGGTTGTAATGAATAGGCTCAAAAACTACTGGACCGATTTTAAAAATTCTTTCAACATTCGAAAGCTACATTATCCACGAGTAACATAGACTATATTTTATTTTGGAAAAAAATAGGGTTCCGTAATAATATATAAAAATAATTGGCAAAACAGCGTTTGCCGGGTCAGCTAGTTATTTATATTATGAGTTTAATTGATATTGTGAAGTTGACGTTGTTGAAGAAAATGCTGCAGTGCAGTTTGTTACCGCTTCTTCTGCACTGACGCCTTGGAAGCGGCAGTAAACTTAGTTTTTCAGTAATTTATTTGACGTCAACCAATGTTGTTAAACCATACATTTTGACAATTATTAAGCGATATGAAGTATCGTATAATAATGAATAAAAATTTTTGAACTTTGAATTTTTTTGAATTTTGAGTATACTAGAAAAGATCTTTGTTTATACAAATGAATGATTTTGATTGATTGATAGCGCCACCGTCGCGTATAGATGGCGTTTTCATCATGACGTTGTCACAGTGTTACTCGCCTTGGTAACAGGTGGCGCTTTATTGTCTTGCGAAGTCGCGAGTTACAATTATATATTAACATTAACAAGCTGTCCCGGCAAACGTTTTGCTATATAAATATTTTTAAGTAAAGGGTGGGCAACCCTTTTACTAAGGGGAATGAACAATTGACGTTGGCCGACTCTCAGAACTACTCAATATGGTCACAAAATTTCATGAGAATCGGTCAAGCCGTTTCGGAGGAGTACGGGAACGAACATTGTGACACGAGAATTTTATATATTAGATTATAATCCTGCTAATATTAATATAAATCCGAAAGTTTGAGAGTATATCAGGATGTCAGTATGGATGTTTGTTACTCTTTCACGCAAAAACTACTGAACCGATTACGATGAAATTTGGTATATAGGTAGCTGAAGACCCAGAATAACTTATATTTTTATCCCGGAGTTCCCGCGGGATTGATTCCACGCGGACGAAGTCGCGGGCGGCCCCTAGTATTTTATAAATTAAAACGATAATTATATTTAAATTAGCTTTCGCCCGCGGCTCTGCAGTAAAAAATTGCTGTCTCTTTCCATACTCCACACTAAAATGCCAAATTTCCATGAAGATCTGTTCAGTGGTTGGCTATGAAGAAATCGTCAACATAATAAATATGGATAGATGGATGGATTAAAGTCCTAAAGTGGCGAATTAAATTAAAAATATCAGTTCAAATATTAATCAACAATCGTTCCGTACAGCAACAAGTGAAAGCGGAGCGCGACGCAGTGGCGGCGGACTCCTAGCTGCTGACGCTCGTGGCGGCGTCGCCGGAGCCCGAGCCGGACCTGCTGCTCGAGCGAGCGTAGCCCCCACTCACACACACTAGCTAATGCACCGGTGATCTAGACTGGGTCTCTCTACAGACAGTTATTGAACAAGACGCCTTCCTATTTTTGGACTTGCAGCCAGTTTTGTCAGATACAGATGTGTAGATTTTTTTTTTTGGTGGTAGTGATATGGTGCTCGAGCCAACGTAGACTCCACACTAGGTAATGTACCGGTGATCTAGACTGGGTCTCTCTACAGACAGTTATCTAACAAGACGCCTTCCTATTTTTGGACTTACAGCCAGTTTTGTCAAATAGTACGGATGTGTAGATTTTTTTTTTTGGTGGTGGCGATATGGTGCTCGAGCCAACGTAGACTCCACACTAGGTAATGAACCGGTGGTCCGGACTGGAATATTTTTTATTGAGATAGTTCAGTTTTCTCAAATGTTACGGTGAACTAAGATTTTTTGGTGGTGGCGTCCTGCTGATTCGAGCGAGCGTAGCCTCCACACTAGCTTATACCGGTGATATAGAGCGGGTTTCTTTACAGACAGTGATTGAACCAGACGCCATTCTTTTTATTTTCTCATACGCTGCTGACTCGTGGCGGTTAATGCCCGACCAGAAATGCTGCTCGAGCGTATTAGCTAAATGTATGGTGGTTTACACTGGGTGTCTTTGGAGTCAGTAATCGATAAATTTTTGATAGTTTATTTGGAGTTATGTACCTATATTGAATTTTATCGGCCAGCTTGGACAAACCCTTTGGCTTTTTAAATTTAAACCTTTTAACTTATTATTCTTATGATATGAATGCCCAAAATTTAAATTCTACATTATTGGGAACTTTGAGAGCGAGTTGAACAACGCACTAGTCTTTGTAATACGTCCGTAAAACTCGTTTAAATTACTGACTCGAATTAAATTATATAAGTTAGGATAAATTATTTATTTGATAAAACTATTTGGTTTGCAATTTTTATTTATTGAATCTATTTATTTATACAAATCTACAAGGAAACAGATTTGTGCAATATTTTTTACAATGACCATTTTATTTTACGTTGTTTTCGTGTGTAGTATGACAATTTTAATTGGAATAGAAAAACGCGGCACTAATGAAGTATTTATTATGATTATACATTCCTTAATTTTATTTATTTAAGTTTGTTGAGATTGTTGTTTGTTTAATTTATTGCGTGTATTGTTTGTTATTTTTGCGTTTGCGTCAAAATCTAGTCAGCCACGCAAACTATTCTAGTCTTACTTATAGAAACTGAGATACGAATTGTCGATTCACATTAACTGAGAATGTAAGTTTTGTAATATATATTTAACTAAATGAATTAATGTAATTAAATAGTCCACTTGTAATTGTATATTCTGATTGAAATGAGAATATATTTTGTGCGCAGGGTGACATATACATTATGGAGAAATTGTATCAATGTAACGTGTATAGATGTAACTTCAAATTATAGTTGTTAAACTGAACCCGAGACCTAAAGGAGCTTTAGATGCAAATGCTTCTGCAGCCTACACGTCTATATTGTAACATAATCCGCAAAACTTAACTCATAACTACATACAGAACTATATAGAACAACATACCAATTCAAAACGTATTATGTACCTACTTGTGATACGAATATGGTATTATGTTCTATGTGGGCCACTGTACAGTACAGGCGCTTCCAACGCAGCTAGGGTCTCATGTAATTGTGTACAAGTAAATATTTCTAGCTCGAATTATATGTCCCATTGGCATTTTTGGATTGAACATTCACCTTAAAAATTAAGATAAAATTTACTCGTTAACATAGTGTGGGACTAGTCGATAAGGTAGAAGTCATAGCAAAGTACAAAGTGAGGGAGTTACTATTAGAAAGCTATTTATTTAACGAAAAGACAAAAGGTATTATTTATTAGTGTTTTTGTTCCTTTTTTTATTTTTATTTTCCTTACCAAAGATTTATTGTTTCATTTTCTTAGTATAAAGGTGTAAGCACAATTTTGTTGTAAGTACAATGATTTGTGATTGTAAATAATGTGGTATGAATGTGTGAATATTGCAATCATTAAAGTATTTACGTAAGTATTGGATTTTATTTTGATGTTTCTTCTTCAATTTTGAATCTCAATTTTATCATTAAGCCAAATAACTGAACGTGGCCTATCAGACTTTTCAAGACTATTGGCTCTGTCTGGATTATATGTATGTATGTTTCTACTTCCAACTTGAGTGGAATTGAATGAAAACGCAATCATGGGCGTAGCGAGGAACACATGCATACAGTATACGGCTTCTGCCTTACGTCTCCAAAAAAATTGCTGTGCACAGCCCTAGTTATTAGTGTCACTAGTACCAGGGGACAACTAGGACAAAATCGTCACTTGTCCTGTCATGGGACTAAATTAGTCCCAACGAGTCCAGGACGACTAGATTCTTAGGGATAGATGTATTTGTATTCACCAGTTCTTTAACAATATTTTTATAAAATATTTATAAAGAAAGCGCAGCATAGGATGAATTCCCACGAGAGAAGGACCGATGATCTGGTGAAGTTCATGGAGGAACATTGGATGCAAGTCGTCTCCGACAGAGTGAGGTAGAAGTCATTGGGGGAAGCTTATGTTTGGCAGTGGACATCCTACGGCTGAAATGTCTTCTAAACTTTGGTCAGAATATATTTTTTTTAATTTGTTCAAAATATTCAAGTTATTTCAAATCAGATTGTGGTGAATTACAGTTTAAGGTATATAAAAATAAGGTAAATAGCAAATAAAAGATTGTTTAATTCTCTAATGCTTTATACATTAGAAAGTGTTTGATTCAATTGATGGTACATTTAAAAGAAGGCTTGCTTCTCATTAAATAAAAGTAAATTACAAATCAACATGAAGCTATCATACAAATTTCTACCAATACACAGCCACCACCTTACATCTCATAGACATTCTTTAAAGCTAATTCTGGTTTATCATATCCAAGTTCTTCTGGGGTCTCAATACCAAGGTCTGTTAGTGTTGGCTTGATCTCTTGAATGATGTATGGGTAGATTTCGTTTACTTTAGGCCCACACTTGTTCTTGCAAGCCTCGATGAACCTAACTGCTAGAGCGTAGTCATTCACCCTTCGGCATGCTTGCAGAGCAGACTTGATGATCTTCGGGTCGGGTACCAGGTCCATGCCGCAGAGGTCATTCATTCCCTTGCGGATTTCCCAGCCATCTATGTCGGGCCTGTTGAAGAATGCTTCATATCTGGAAATAAGATTGATATATACATATAGGATGGTAAAGTTAAAAGTTTGGTCATATTAAGCCTAACTTCACTGCACTAAACATTTTTAAAAATGTTTAACTATACATTAATACTTTACCTAAACCCCTATCACAGGATTACTGAAAGGCCCGTCCTTGTCTAAATATTTATGTATTAATAATAAAATAAAGTTTATGTCATTAAAAAAATAAAAAAACTAAATTGTAGCACATGGGTGGCTAAATATTGTTGGCGTTTAAAATTGACTGAAAATTTAACAGCTGCAGCAGTCTGTAGTGTAATTCATCACGCTACATGTTCAAATTGAAATTAGCCAACCAACAAAACTTGAGAGCCTCTCTTTGCTCTTTGCTTAACCATGTATGAGACTCATAGGAAACTTCAACCATACCCTAGAACGACAAATGATTTTCAGAAATGTCGTAATAAAAATAAGAGTCAAGATTCCCTGTATACTATTATCACACTAGTAAATAATGAAAAATAATAGAACTTTCCTTGAAATACCAATAACATATCGATTTATCGGCATTTCAAGTTACATAACGTCAAAAAGTTTCGACTAACCTGCTATCGAATTCTTCATCAGATTCAACAGGGCCACCATGAGAAAGCCGTTTGGGAATAACGGCACCAACTCGGGCCGAGGGGATAAGAGTTTGTTTGAAAACTGTAACCAATTTGCCTGAAGCCGAGCGCAGCATTTTGTTTGATAATCTTCAGAACTTCACTTCAGGAAAAGATAACAAATGGCTACTGGAAAACCATAGACTAAAAAAAGTGTTGCCAGCCACCAAATTTCTCTGACAGGAATTAGTGTTGTGTTTGTTTGATGATGATAATCTTAATCGAGCAAGTTTTGAGATGACCAGGGCGTCGGCGTTCATAGCTGTGGGGTAGGTACCAGCTATGGATCAAACTCGTTATGTAAATATTTACCGTAAAGAGGAGGTTTATTGCACAGCAATAATAAATATTAATGATAAAATATTTTAGGAACTCCTCACTTATATAAAATAAATAAAACTATTCAGGTGATATATTTTATTCATAAAGAATTTAGTCAGTAACAAAAGAAATAATCATTGTCATTTACTAAGATAGGTAACAACTATAAAAATTAAATTAGTTCATATGTCTAATAATACGAAGAGGCAGCATTACTGAATACACACAAATTATTTAGAATAAAAATAGAACTCATGATTTGTCTAAAACATAGAGCCATTCTTCCTCATATTTTCCTTCTCTTTTTTTTCTTGTGTGCAGAGATGCTTTCTTGTCCACTGTCATCTTCACTAGAGCTATCTGAAGAACTGCTCTCACTGTCACTGCTGGACGAGCTACTGTTAGAGGAGCTGTCTGAAGCTACACCCGTTCCTTGGCTGAGATCCATACTACTAGCTATTTTATACAAGTCTGGCTCTTTGGTTTCAAGGACTTTGATCCATTTTTTGGATAGCTTTGGCCGACCACGCACTGTTTTGTGCCAAACCACCGGGAAGTTAGTTCTGCTGCAGAAGTTCTGTGTCACTGCTACCGTATCGTCCATGTTGAGAACTACGTGCCACCAACCACCAGGAACAAATACTGTTTCACCAGGTTTTTGGAGTATTTCAACCTGAAAAGTTAAAACACAGCAGGTACATTAATGAACAACTTATGTTAACAATAAGGAAAAGTTCAAGAGATTGCTCAATCCAAAATAAGTATAGTAAAAAAAAAAAAACAAGGAAGATAAAATTCTATTTGTGATCCAGAAACATACCGGTTTAAACTCCTTTGGCCAGGAATCTAGTTGTGTTTTAGGATAAATAAGTTTGAACCAAGTGATAGCTTCATCCCTCTGCTTCCCGCCCATAGCGCCAGTCACTTTGATCAGTTCCCTCGGTGTCTGTGTAGGGAATAAGCACCACCTTTTGTGACCAAACACCAGAGCATTCCAGGCACTTGTACCCAGAGGGTCTATATGAATCCCGGTTCCTGACCTCTGCGGGCCCATCACAAACCAGCGATATGGAGGCCTCCTTTCCTCACCACAATACTTAAAGAGATCATCCCTAAAATATTTAGGAATCTCGTAATCTTCCAGAAGTTTCTTCCTTCTCAAATGCTCTCCAAAGCTACTATCAAAAATATAAAGGGGACTATCATCAGTCGTTGTCCGCATGTATTCTACGTAATACTTCATTTTCATCTTAACGCTATAACCCTCATTGTCCTCTCCGCATTTAAATTTTTGGTTACGATATTTTTTGGCTAGTCTATCTAAAGTCCACTTGTGGTTTGCTTTCCAGTTGGTCTGCACACTGGTTATTACTACTGGCTTGTATATTTTTTCATATTTCTCTATAAACTCCTGTGGAGACACCTCATTTTCACTTATCCTGTCTACATTGTCCTCACACTTTAGAAATTCTTCAAAGTTTCCAGAGTATCCTAAGGATGTCCATTGGTGTTTATCTGCTAATTCTGAAATTGAAAGGGTTGTATAAAAAATAACTGCCAAATGAGCCCACCCTTGATACTGAAAGAATTTACCTCATTAAAAACTAAATTAATAAATTTCACAAACTTGTCATGATTTGGAAAGCTTTGATTTAAGTTAAAGAGTGAATTGTAATCTAATATAATATTATACTTTTGTTTGATTATTTGTTTCGTCACATTTATGTCGAGGTCGAACGTTCAATGGACGCCACGCTCCATCGCGGAGTCTTCTAGAACTAGTGGCCGACCCCATTTCAGAGAAAATCACATATTAAACGCAACATAGAAAAGCCGGAACGAAAAACAATAAACAAAAGAAATAGCGACCAGGTGTACTGGTAATTGAGGTTTTAAACACGATCAATTTCTGATGCCGACTTACGATAGGTAAAGTTAGAGAACTCACCAGGTCGGGCTTTTCTTTTGACTTCCTTGATACGTTTCTTTGCTTTGTGCGATAATTTGTAGTCGGTTTGCATTTTTATGTGTTGTAAATATCAAATTTATTGCAATTATTCACGTAAAACTAGAAATGCTAAAAAATGACAAGATGACAAACCGGAGAGAGTTCGTTCGTTCTAGGGATGTTCAATCAAAGACCATCGATATTAAGCAACAAAATATCGAGTTATCAATATTGAAGATTATCAATTATAATTATATTTTGAATCAATTAAAATTATTTTAAAATAGTTATGTTTTTACTGCACGAAAGCTAAAAACATCTTTTTATGCTTTAGAGAAATGAAAACAACTTGTGTAGTTTTGATAAAGACAATCGAATGAGCAGTTTTTCATAGGAAATGTGTACATACATACATCATAAAAACACCCCCCCTTTTCCTGGAGGGGTAGGCAGAGACTACCTCTTTCCACTTGCCACGATCTCTGCACACTTCCTTCACTTCATCCACATTCATAACTCACTTCATGCAAGCTCGGTGGTTTCGGGTAATCTTGACCTGACCCTTTTACCAGGACGTCCTTAATTTGATCAACATACGTTAGTTTTGTTTTCATAGTGCTTAATATTTTGTAGTATGTTCTTGGGAGGTTTTTATTAGTATCTTACTTACTTAACATGATTTGTCTATTGTATGTCATGATTGAAATGGTAAACAAGCCATACATAATACATACATAATATAACACATACACACATAAGCCACAAAAACAGGCATACCATGTGTACCCTTCAACTCCGCTATTTTCAACAATTTTCCAAAAAATATTTGTTTGATAATTTTTTGTCAAAAAACAACTCAATCAGAAGGACATAATGCCGATAAAATTCATTGACCAATTAGCTGAGTCCTTTTGGTCGCATCATGTTATTTTTTATTATTATAAACAACGTAATGTTATTTTTTGCGAAAAATAAAGGTTTTATTTTCTTTCTAATTATCTATTTGTGTGAATACCATTTATTGTACCAGTTAAATAATATACTTTTTCAAGTACTCTAGTTGAAAAAGGATACGTATTATACTAAAATGAAAATAATCAGATGTTTAAAAATCGATAAAATAATAATCGACAATTTTTTCTTATAGAATGTAAAAAAATAACGTTGTCTATGGAAGGATAGTGCATTTCATGATAAATTAAACTGAACCGAAAGTCGATTCACAATAAAAAAATAATATGTGTCCTTCATTTTTCAGCCTCAGCTTTTTGTATTTTTCTAACTTATTTTCCATAAATTTAAACTCTTAATTAACTAAATACAATACACCTAAGAAATACTAAATATAATAGAATAGTAATAAATTTATAGATAATTTTTTATCGAAATTGCTTTTAAATCAAGTAAGAATATTATCTGTGACCTGTTCATTCATCAGCAATTTCACACCGCTGATATTGGCAACACAATAAAAAATTCGAGGCAGTATTCAGATTATTTTACAATTTTCATGTTTTTAACCGAAAAATATTTAAAACTTAGCTGGTTTTTATAATTTTTTCTGTAATTATT
The DNA here is from genome assembly GCF_032362555.1 of Amyelois transitella. Classification (NCBI taxonomy): domain Eukaryota; kingdom Metazoa; phylum Arthropoda; class Insecta; order Lepidoptera; family Pyralidae; genus Amyelois; species Amyelois transitella. The sequence continues at coordinate 12,245,677 of NC_083506.1, forward strand.
TACATACAATAATCAAATCTATTGCTTTGGTTGGATTTTAGAAAGTAAAGTGATTGATTTGACTGTTGTGGTGAAACAAATTTCAAACGTTCCAGTCTGAAGTGTGTAGCTAGCTCGATATAACTGTCAATCTGGAAGTAGAAATTTATTTTGTAATTTTCACCGGTTCTTATGTGTAATTTCTCAATGTGTTAGACACTATTCAATTACTCGTGTATAGCAAAATAATGTTCTATAGTGTATGTGGTGTATAAACTTGTGCGAAAATGGATGACGGCACCGTGAAGATCCAATCCGGAATTAACATCAACATAAAACGAACAGATGGTGAGTGCGATTGCTCTCTTTATCTTTATGTTTTGGCTTAGTTTCTGGTTGAAACATGCATTGGCCGCGATCACAACGATTGATTGCACGCACCATGAAGCTTGGTTACCTTCATGAAATGATTCATTCAGGTAGCAGTGTTCCAATTCATCTCCACTGTTATTCCATATTATGACAATCAACTCTCAGTCCATGGTAAAGACCTTTATTTCATGGCTTTCTTACTTAAAGAAGGTTTTCGAAATAATGTTGTACACAACAAAATAAGGTGATGAAGGTAGCCACTGGGTCCATCAGCTGTATTGTATAGGGTCATTACTGTAACTATCTAAGTACCTACTTCATAGAGGAGGTGGATGCCTCAGTAACATTTTCCAAAGAAATTAAGTGTTCTTTATATATGTAGGATATTAGTAAATTTTTCTCGACAGTTTTGAAATTTATATTTTTTAGGTCTCAATTTTTGTCTAGGCATAAAGGAATCTTTCTGATAGTGCTTCTGTTGTCTCCGGCTGTAACAGTTGTTTGCCTTAAATATTTAATTGTTCATTAGATTCATTTAAAGTTATGAATCATTTTGGAAAAAAATTTAAATAAATTGATATTTAAAAACACAAATTTAAAAAATATATATATCCCATTCAAAATGTATTGCAAAGCTCATTTTAAGAAATCCAGTGGTTTTGCTTACTTTTGACCTGACCATTTGTCAGGACAACCTCAAAATTTAAAAATTTGAAGATGGAATGCTTTATAACCTAGCATATTAGAGTAGTTAATATAATGAACACCTAGAATTAATAATAACTGAAAAAAGTATTATTCTACCAAGTAACAATTTTCATTAAAACATTATACTTTAACTGATTTTTGTTTTTTTTTATTACTGGCGAAAGTTTTGTAGAGTCAATTTTTTAAAACTATTTTATTGAAGTGAGTCCTGTTCTACCGTTGCAACTTTGCAAGGGAAATTGGCAATCATGATTTCTAATCATCACTTTAGTGGCAACTGTCAAAAATTAATCTGATTTTTGTATTTACTTACTTAAAAAACTACCGTAAGTTTCAAACCTGGTACTTGACCACAAACCGTTGCCAGTATTTTAATGAATTTTGAATCACAATTAAATTAACATTGGCTCTGTTATGATTTATTATGACCAGACACGCGACATCCAGCACTTTAGAATTGGATCCCTCTATTTCCCTCCCATGCCATGGATCTCCTGAAATGTGACTATGGGAATACAAATATTCATATAGTGCCTCTTTTATCATTATTAAATATAGATAGATTCCCCTGCAAATATTGCGTAGATCACATGAGAGTCACTTCATGTTAAAACTTGACTTGCCCAGAGAGGTGAGGATGTAACCGGGTCGCCGATTTTATCGCGCGAAAAACTCGCTGTTTCGCCTTTTATTATAACACTAGCTGTGCCCGTGACTTCGTCCACGTGTAATAGTTATTTTGGGCATCATTGAAGCACTCATGGCCGTGTGGTTCCCGGCACCAATACAAAAAAGAATAGGACCACTCCATCTCTTTCCCATGGATGTCGTAAAAGGCGACTAAGGGATAGGCTTACAAACTTGGGATTCTTTTTAGGCGATGGGCTAGCAACCTGTCACTAGTTGAATCTCAATTCTATCGTTGAGCCAAATAGCTGAACGTGGCCATTCAGTCTTTTCAAGACTGTTGGCTCTGTCTACCCCGCAAGGGATATAGACGTGACGGTATGTATGTATGTATGTATGTTGAAGCACTCAAGGATGAATAATTTTCCCCGTTTAAGATATTCTTTTAGGCTGGCAACCTTTCACTATTTGAATCTCTATTCCATCGTCAAGCCATGCAGTTGAACATGGCTTTAAGGTGTTTTCAATACTGTTGGCTCTGTCTACCCCGTGGGGGATTGAGACGTGATTGTATGTATGTACATTGGCTCAGTTACGACTTGCGACCAGCGTCAAGGAAGCTGGCCTTCGTCGCTCGAGCCATATACGGGTCGAGGCGCACGCGCCGCGCCGACCTCTGGCGGGTACCTACACTCTCGATTGTTATTCAACTATTTCTGAATCCATATAAATAATAATTAATGCAAAAGTCTGTCTGTTCGTTACACTTTCACGGCTTAAAACACGGGAATGATTTTGATGAAAAATTTTTTTTATCCTCCTGATGACCACGGCTCTGGGTAATTCGGGTAACCGTCTGACCTTCCTTAACTTGCTAATGATTTTGAATCATGGCTGTACAGTGGTTCCTGGTGAAAATTCGAAATTTTCGCCTTTGTGTAATGATTTATTCATAGCTATATAAATAATTTTAATGATATCGTAAGATTTTTAAAGAAGATACGAGAAGCCTGTCTTGTATTAGCTTCATTAAATTTGGAATTATGTAGGTCCATTTATGGTGTTTAAAAAAAATTTCCAAAAAGTTTTCCATCATCCCGAAATTTTAAATGCCCGTCGCCGTCGTGTAAAATTTTACTCTTGACATGTCATTTAGTTTTTAAGGTCTGATACATTAATACATATACACCATCATGCCTGTTTCCCATTGGGGTAGGTAGAGACTGTGGATTTCCACTTGCTACGATCCTTACAAGTCTGATAGTTTGTCATATGAATTCATCATCCAATGATGTATTGTATCAACCAACTATTTTACAATGTTACCGTACAAACCCTTCCGATTCCCTTGAACCGTCACAACCTTGGCTCTTTATATCCAGCATCGACGATATTAGCCGCTTCCTGAAATACGCTCCCTCCCATTTATATCATAATGACCATCGTTTAATAAAAGTTGAATGAGTTTTTTTTTATTGAAGATACATAAAAAACGTCTTTTCCCCGGACGGTTAGGCAGAGACTACATCTTTCCACTTGCCACGATCTCTGAATACTTCTTTCGGTTAAACCACATTCATAACTCTCTTCATGCAAGCTCGGCAGTTTCGGGTAGGTACTCTTGACCTGAACTTTTTCCAGGACGTCCTTAAAAAATCCCAGGAAAGTAGACAACAGTTTATTAAAAAATATATATGTATAAAAATTTGTAAATGAAATCCTTTGCCAAGACTGAACTTGCTTTGCTGATACGGGGAAGTCCTGGTGAAAATTCTAGTCAAGGGTAACATAAACGGAAAAGTAGTATAGGAATCGTCAATCATCGGTCACCTCATTTGTTTTCAGTTTTTTTTCTCTAATATAATTAAACCTTACCCCTCCGGGAAAGAGGCGTGATTTTATGTATGTATCTATGTATAATTAAATGGTAGTAGCATTAATTAATTCTGCTGAAATCGTGTTCTCAAACTTACTACAGTGACCGTGATTTTTAAAGGCTCAAGAAAATTATTTAAAATTAAAAAATTACATATATCAGCTGATTTCATAATAACCACGTGTAACAATAACCAAAATAACTCGGTCAGATATTATTATAATATAACGTGTAAAATGGCCGTTTCGTGTTGTAGTAAGTACGTTCATACACTACTTCCTGGTGGCTATAGCGCGGCATCGCCCACCGACGACCTAGGTTGCGTCATCGACCAGGGCCTCTGTGCTTTTTGACAGGCGCCAAATGATTAAAAATTAGATTTAAAAAAAATAGTTGATATTGGCCTGGTATGTACTGTATGGCGAGCACCGAATCTTATGCCACGAAGCGCAACGGCAAAGGATGAGAAAAAATGCAGTTTACAGAGAGAAGTAGATAATGTACAGTCTCCTACGTACATACATATGGTCACGTCTTAATCCCTTGCGTGGTAGACAGAGCCAATAGTCTTGAAAAGACTGAATGGCCACGTTCAGCTATTTGGCTTAATGATAGAATTGAGACTCAAATAGTGACAGGTTGCTAACCCATCGCCCCTAAAAAGAATCCCAAGTTTGTAAGCCTATTCCCTTAGTCGCCTTTTACGACATCCATGGTAAAGAGATGGAGTGGTCCTATTCTATTTTGTATTGGTGCCGGGAACCACACCAAAATATTATTTCATATAATTTAGGTAACGTTCGTGTAGATAAAAGTGCAGTTCGTTAGTTACTCGTATGTATGATGGGAATGCCTCGGCCGGCGGCGGTGACTCATGCCCGCCACGCGTTCAAACGTTCACACCGCGCCGTTCACCGCGCCGCCGGTGTTTGTGGCACGCGATTTACTCTGAGCTGGTCTATTTTATGCGTTGTCCATACAGTTGTTTTGTTTATTATTGATACCTACTAGCGACGTATAGGCCGTGGTATCTATCAGAATTACCTTTTTCGCTGAAAGACAATTCCCATATATGTAGTATATACATTGCACATTCACTTTTGTTGTTATTGTTGATTATGAATGTAACCAATAAATGTAATTTGGTAGTTAATAAAGTTTTATCTATCTATATATTTATCATATGATCTGTTAAAAACGATTATTTTCTAAAGGTTTTTAACCAAGTATGTATATCTTTTGGGTGTCTTTGGAAATGTTTTCGTACATTGATTTTGTGAGCGGTTGATCTGATTTTGTACTACATTACTCGTTACATACGTCTGTTTCTATTTTACAAAATTTTATATGAAAAGCGAGTCCAAATAAAAAAGTTTGGCTACAGAATGCTCAATTTATTTTATCGATAGAAGTGTGAATGTAAACATTAATTAATGTAACATTGTAATTATTGTGACGCGGCAGGTATCATGTGTATGAATAAACTAGCTATGCCCGCGATTTCGTCCGCGTGGTATAGTTATTTTGGACATCATTGAAGCCCTCAAGGTTGAATAATTTTTCCCGATTTTTTTCACATATTCCAATATTTCTTTGCTCCTTGTAGTTGCAGCGTGATGTTATATAGCCTAAAGCCTTCCTCGATAAATGGTCTATTCAACGCAAAAAGAATTTTTCAACTCGAACCTGTATTTCCTGAGATAAGCGCGTTCAAACAAACAAACAAATGAACAAACAAACAAACTCTTCACCTTTATAATATTAGTATAGATATAGGTTTGCCACATGTGGTGAAGATTGCAAACAAAACTTGTTTAGCAAACACAATCAGTTTGCGTCACGAATGTGGGCGACTTGACTTAACATGCTGATACTGTGGTTCCTTTTGCTTGCTATCACAAGGTCTAGACAACACGATGGCGGTCAGCATTTTTTATGACGCCCCTCAAACACTGAGGTTAACCAAAATGATCAAAAGAGATGGTAAGATAAATATGTACGTAGATGCCTTGTCAATGTTCATGAAAAGTTCCCTTGACCAGGTAGAAAGAGCTACAAACATACAAACGTATAATCACGTTTATATCCCTTGCAAGTCCAACAGTCTTGAAAAGACTGATAGGCCACGTTCAGCTGTTTAGCTTGATAGAATTGGCATTCAAGAAGAGCTACATCCCTATCCAAATTGCGCAAGATGGTCATCTTCTGACCAGAATGGATGGAGAGAGATTTGCTTGAAGAGTATATTTGTCTGTCATTTTTCTATGTTCCTGGTCGCACTGGGTCTTGGCCATCTTGTCCGATTTTCGACGTCTTCGTAAGTTTTCAGTCCATCTTTTGTCACCTCCAGTTAAAATTTCTTCGGCCTGCCCCTTCTACCTGGGTGCGAGTCAGTTTTTTCATAAGATCTTTAATCCCATTGTAAAATCCTTGTCTCCAAAGTCCAGCTACCTTCAGCAGTTTAGAAATAGTTGTTTGACAACCTTCTTATGAGGGCAAATTAACTTGTAAAAACAAGTAGCTTAGAAAATTACAGGGTGGCTGTCTACTTACTTGTAGGTATGTGAAGTCGGACTTAGCTCCCCCCAATGAAAATTAACCAAATAAAAGAAATTATGCGCCTGCGCACCCCAGATTCGTCGACATTGACTTTCAACTTGTAATTAAAACACGTTATCCGCGAATCTAGATCATACGTCTTCTTTGAAATGCCCAAACTGAGCCAAGTAAGCGGTCGGAATAAATTGTCTGTAGCTTACTAGGTCGAGAAGGTCATGGACGGATTTGGTCAGTGTGTTTTTAAAATCGGGTGAATTATGAATTTCCTCGTTGTTATATTAATAGTTGCTAGGCTAATTTACTAAGCTATGGGGTATATATATACCACCACATAATCAGACTTCAGCATTATTTTCAGTTTTGATTCCACTTACCCTTTTAAGACTAGCACATTATCAGATTTCAGCATTACTTTTAGTCCCATTTCTATTCATAATATTCCAAAATTTGTTAATATTTTCCGATCTTCGAAATAATTTTTCATCATAATTTTGTAAAACGTGTGTGAAACGTAAAAAAACGTAAACGGTGTGGTATTTTTATTTTAGCAACTATCATCACGCAAAAAATATATTCAAACTTTCGATTTTCGTTTCAACCCATCATCTGGTCAAGTGGGCGGTGACAAAAAACGTTTCGGATCGATTCCTCCCGATCTCGGACACATTTGTTGGTAAAATAAACTATGATAAAAGTACTTAATTTTTTATTTTGGCCTTATAAAGTCTGTAGTTGTGTTAGGTTAATTAATCCTGTGTTTAATCACAATTTGACCAAACATACAGACAGTGGCGAGGAGAACATGTACGCTAATCTCGTGGAAATTTAGACTGTCCCGTTTTCTGAATATCAGCCACCAACGTCACAATTTTACCTCGGTAAACACTATGAACGTTAAGTCTTTTGTTGATTAGAAAGTAAGTTGTGCACTAGACGGCTTGAGCTTATAGCCTAAATGTTTTACTTTCTATTAGTTACTAGGAAATAACAATATTATTAAGCGGCTTATTTACCGTTAATGAGATTTTTAAAATTATTTATAATAGCAGTAAACTATTTTGCTCCATAGCTCGGTTCTCGTTTATTTGTTATTTGTCTATATTTTTGCTAATACCTAGCAGATTTTATATTTAACGAACAAAGTATCGATCCTAGCCACGTATTGTGGGCATGGATCTTTAAATTATAGATTAAATAGATTTTACATGTAAAATTTGTTTGCGTTCAAATCTGTTCAGTCGTTTCGGAGTTTATCAATGACATCATCATGACACTAGATTTTTCTTAAATAGAATTTCAAGCTAGTGGTATCTCCTATCTTTGGCGCTCGGTCATTATACGGATAATAGCCTAAAATCGATTCGAATCCAGGCCATTCAGTTGACATAGTGTGTCACACAAATGGTCTGAATTAACTTTGCCCCGTGTCCCTTTCAGTAATGCCGGATATTGGTTTACTTCGACGCATTATTTGGATTTGGTCATTAAAGGCAATGCTGGTGGATGTGTTTAAAAGTGAACGGTTAAAGGATAACTTGTGTTTCAAAATTTCACCGATTTCGAATACTTATTACGGGAAATACATACATATAGTCATGTTTATATCCCTTGCGGGGTAGACGTGCTAAAAGTCTTGAAAAGTCTGATAGGCCAAGTTCAGCTGCTGTTTGGCTTTATGATAGAATTGAGATTCAAATAGTGACATGTTGTAAGCACATCGCGTTAAAGAAGAATCCCAAGTTATAAGCGTTTCCCTAAGTCGCCTTTTACGACATCCACGGGAAAGAGATAGAGTGGTACTATTCTTTTTTTTATTGGTGCCGGGAACCATACGGCACAAGGGAAATAAAAATTATTTTTACTTAAACAATGTATAATTGTGCATGAGCATGTCATGATAAAGATACTGAATAATCAACATTATTGTTGTTACATCTGTTATAGAACTTTAACGATACAATATAACAATTGCACGAAAATTACTCGTTTGTCTTGTGAGAATTCACATGTTTGAAATGCCAATAAACAAAAGGTCTGATGATTCATTGTTCATTCGCTTTGGTTCAAAAACTTGATTACTTCGTTTGAGAAAGTTCATGTTCTCGCTATATTATTGTTTAATTTGATACTTGTTTGAGTATGGTCCGTGGTCTTAAAAAGTCTTACCATCCCCCAGAGGTACCGCGACCGGTACTAATAGGTAGTAGTAGTAGTATTGACCTAAGGGGTGAATAGGTGGATGCATTTAGTATGCTGTTAAAGGAATGTAAAAAATCACAAACTAAGAAGTGTGAGAGAAGAAAGAACTATTTTAAAAACGATAGAAAATAGGAGAGGGAAAATGATAGGCCATTTAATCCGACATGACGATTTTTTAAAATTATAGTATAGAAGGAACAATTAATGGAAAGAGACGAAGAGGAAGACCAAGTTATTTTGATCAAATAAAGCAAAATGTAAACGTTAAAACATACCAACAAATAAAAAAAAATAAAAGAGATGAACGGAGGACGCTCCACTTTTCTCCATCAACAAGGAGGAGATCAATAGTTATCTAGTCTTGAATCTAAAGTTAACAACGTCAATATTACGGATATGGACTCCAAAACCTATGATGAGGAACCTTGGCACGCCTACGATATCCAACCAATTACCTTGTGTTTATTGACGACAGTACCAAATTACCGGCCAATGAACATGGTACTCGACACTAGTAAATCTTTGACATTGCTTCTTCTACAACCAGTAGTTTTCCTTGTTGATACTGTTTTTAAGTTATGGCTGAAATATTTTGGTGAGACTCCTGCTAACAATACTAACAAATTAATTTAGGAGTCAAGATGAATTTGGCTTTTCCATACTAATCAACAAAAAGCTAGCTAGCTGCTATCTTTTATAAATCTGATGCATGTGTAATATGAATGATAGATAGATAATGTGTATGAATCAAAAATCTTTCTAAGTTGATATAGTTTACGGAAGGGTGAGTGGGCGGGCTGAGCACGTAGTTGGTTCTCTTGATAAAAGTCAGCACGTATCACTTGTTGTGTTACCAGTGATATAATAAAGCATTTGAATCACAACACGTTTGGAACGATCCACGATTTATATTTGGAATTTTTAAATGTTGATGTCGAACTTGACATCATAAGATCTATAAATTAGACTACATTACTTATATGCTAGTAAAATATTCGTAAATACTGTTCTTGGGAATAATATGATAACTAGTTCGAAAAAGATTTTGATTTTGACAACGATCCCTCCCTCTGGCGTTAGTCGAGGTTTTACAAGTTTCCTCACAATGTAATTTATTGGAAGAGCGTCGGTAAGCTAAAATAATTTAGGTACATAAGGTAGAAGTCAAAGAAGAGCCATTAATGTTTCCTAGAATATCGGTGGTCGATTTCAGTTCATCGACACTGGTTTCTCAATTGGCAGAATCCGTTTGCAGGATCTATTATCGTGTTGTAACACGTCGTTTGTCGCCGTCTTTAGCGTGTGAATCACCGGTTGCCAACTTGTTAGTGAAATTAGTGCCGATGATCTTATTTGATTCTTGGAGATGGTTTATCATGAGAAAATTGTATTGACTTATCAGACGTTAATTAATTATGATGGCATATGATAGAAAAGGAACCTTAGTATAATAGTAAGTAAAAAATGAAGACTTGTAGCTATTGAAAGATTTGATTCAGTCACAGAAGTAATACAAATAATTACTTCAAAACAAGATAAATAAACAGACTCAAATCCTACTATGACCTTGTTTCCAAATCATGGCGCCTTAATATGTCAAACTAGTACTATAATGAACCAATCACTGAACAGAAATTGGAAACCTTCGTCTGCCGGTTGCCACCTACGCCAAGATGTAATAGATTTTCCTTCGAGATTAGCGGAAGAATGTCACACCTTTCAGAATTATTTTCTGCTTTAATCCTCCTAGAACTAACTCACCGTATTGAAAAGTTATAACTTTTTGTGTAATTCATTGAACTAAGATGCAGTTCTTGAATACGGCGTGATGTTAGTTATTAAGAATGATAAACCTAATATAGACAATGATGGAAGATTAAAAAATTTTAAGTGAATTTTTAAGATCAGATTATTAACAATCCGGTACAAATAAATAGAAAAGATGAAAATGCTATTAGCGTATTAAGTCAGTCATGAGCAGATAACCTAATGGAAAATCATATTTTGTCTCTTATTGAGCATATGTATGCCGCCTCAAAATAAGGTTGCGCATATATTACGTAGGTCACCTCGCTTTATATTAAAGCCTTTATTTAACTAGCTATGTTGGTTTGATCGTAAAGTGTTTCTTTGTAGCTTTCTTTGAACCAAGATACATCTAACACTATAGGATATTTCATTATGTTATAGGATATTTCACTCTGTTCCTATTGAAATTTTAGTCTTCTTTCTTGCTTCTTCTCTGATACTTGTGGATTCTATTTATGAGGATCAGTATCACGCCAATTATAAGCGTTAACATCATACAAACATAAATATACTCACGCCTTTTTCCCGGAGGGGTAGGCATAGACTACATCTTCCCACTTGCCACAATCTCTGCATACTTCCATATTTTACACTAGCTGTGCCCGCGACTTTGTCCGCGTGTAATACCTAGTTGTTTTGGGCATCATTGAAGCCCTCAAGGATGAATAATTTTCCCCGTTTTTTTTCACATTTTCCAATATTTCTTTGCTCCTTATATTTGCAGCGTGAAGTTATATAGGCTAAAGCCTTCCTCAATAAATGGTCTATTCAACGCAAAAAGAATTTTTCAAATAGAACCAGTAGTTCCTGAGATTAGAGCGTTCAAACAAACAAAAAAACTCTTCAGCTTGATAATATTAGTATAGATATTGTTCACATCATCTGCAAAACTATATACACAATCTGCTGTCCGCTTTCGCCAACTGTCCAACACTATGTCTTCTCCCGAGCTCGAAGGTTTAGCAAGGCTCTATGACCGTAGGCGTCGCGTGGGTGCCCCAGTGGTTCCGTCTGCTGATGTCATCAGACTCGGGCCCCGGCTGGCCAACGGTGCAATACGGTTTGAGATTATGACACGCATTTGGTCCTTGATGTTTCGTCATTGCAGTATGCATTTGATTTGCAATTGTCCCCGTGGGGGAAACTGATATGCTGACACGTATTAGAGAATATGGTTGGATTGAGGAGTGACGACCTCGATCAATCCTGAGATCGGAACCTCATCGATAGTCATAAACTAACTAATGTAAAAAAATTCTTTCTAATCTTTTATTAAAGTTTCTGCTGAAAAAATAACATTATTGAATGGAGAATCAATGTTGTGGATTTGAATTAAAATTAATTTTCTTTCTTTCTATTGATTTTTTTTTAATTCATGCCTGTTATTGTGAAATGATCAAATACCATAAAACTATTAGAACGGATTCCGTAAAATGCATAGTATCGATAACGAATCAATGCGTTGCCGGGCCAGAGATTGATTTAGATTAGAGAGGCGTGCCGACTGCCAAGAAAGCGTAAGTAATACAATTAGCCAATGAAATACAACAGATACTGTTTCATTCCTTTGAGTTATTATGACCCTGCAAGTATTGGTATTCTTGGCACGGGAATTCTGAGAGTTCGTTATTCCAGTTTAATTGTTGGAATCTAGTAAAATGTGAAGTTTCAAGATGATTTGTTAGTAACGATTCAGAATCAGGAAACATCGTGAGTAGTTTGTTTCTCTTTGCGTTTGTTGGTTTGGTAAGATATCTAATTTCTCGCATTTCTAGAGGTAATATAAGAATTACTACAAAATTCAATTTTTACTCTGTCGGAAATGACATAAACCAATACCACGTACAGATTTTAAATGTTTAAGTGTTAAATTTTTACGAAAGTATGATTTTCAATTTACAGAATATTTGAGGCTTATGCTCGAATTAATTGTCTCATCTCATCCACGCGTATCTGTTTAATCTAAGCTGGCTGACATTAATGACCTAAGCACAACTTATGACAGAGACTGCACGTTAGGTAAATATGGACGAATCGATATATGTTCACATTTTTTTTTTAAATTTGTTTCACAATATATATCAAAATTAAATATATCTAGTACATATAAAATAACACTGATAAAAACCACAGAGGTTTGTCCACAGTGTGAACATAAACGTCAGTATAAGATATTTTGTATTAATCATTCATGTTTTGAAGCAATCAGTCAAAATACCTTCAAGCACGTTGTTAAACTGTTATTATACGTTTGCGACATTAAATATTTATCATCAGTGACTTCTTTTATATAAAATCTTTAAAATTAAGCCAAAATGTTAGCATATTTTACATAAACAAATAAATACGTAACAACTTTCTCATTTTTCCAGTTTAAATTTGAGTATTTCGGTACACCAGCCCAATTTTTGAACTGGCTCGCCTTGGTACAATTTTGCCAGCACACGGCAACACTGGCGACCGACAATGGCAACACAGCAATGCGCGGGCGCCGCTAGTCTAGCCGGTCTCAACCGGTTCGTTGCTGACTCACAGCGGCCTGCCTTGTCCAACTCCGAAAAGCCGTTGCCTATAAATAAATCCACACTGATTGTTATTGATTTCTACGGACAACGGTCGGTTGGGTTCCCGTTTTGTTGATAATTTCGTGCTTAGCGCCTCATAATGTATGCTTTTCGGTTTCGTGGTTAATAGCACCACTTTATACTACGCTTTTATTATCAAAATATTTTGTTATCTTATAAACTTGGTATTCTTCTTTTAGGCGATGGGCTAGCAACCTGTCACTATTTGAATCTGAATTCTATCATTAGGTGAAAGTAGCCTATCAGTCTTTCAAGACTGCTGGCTGTGTCTTCCTCGCGAGGGATATAGACTTGATAATATAGATGGATGAATATTTTGTTAGTCTGAATTCACGACGCGGTGATATTAGAAATTGTGTCTATAGGATCAGCAGATCTATTAAACTGATGATCTGCGGTGTTGTAATTTTGTATATTATACTTATAAATAAGCAAGGCAGCATAAGGTTTATCATATTGGTATGATCTTCTGTAAATAAATAAAAATATGCTTTTTGATATTGTTTACTTTATGAAACAATAACGATTAATTTAATTAGAACACGAGCTACTGAACTAAGTAATTTTTATAACAATGAAGAACTCGTTCACCTTGGGTGTGTTAATTATTCTTAGTTCAAGTTAATGTGTTATTTTTTATTAATTTAAATGTAATAAATGTAATTTACCCGGAAACCAACTAATATTATAGTTATGAGTGACGGAATAATGAGATCTTGATGATAATCTAGACTTCATAGCCTAGAGAATTCAAATTGAATCTTTCCACATCGCTTTAAAATAAACGCACCCAAATTAAAACATCTTAACCCATTTACTTTTTCTATTTTGGCGCTCATTTTCACGCAGTGAAAGAAATATGTCAACAATCTTTAAGCGGGTGAACTTTCGAAAATATATTTTCTTATTGAATTTTACTCTGGGTCATCGTTAACAAAGAAGATTTAATAATCGAATATTACTCCCTGGCATGATTATATCAGTAGAAAATATCCAAAAAATCTTCAAGTTATTAAAATGCACGTAAGATGTAACAAAACAAAACAAAAAAGAATAGGACCACTCCAGCTCTTTCCCATTGATGATCGTAAAAGGCGACTAAGGGATATAGATAGATATAGTAGGCTTATAAACATGAGATTCTTTTTTTTGGCGATGGGCTAGCAACCTGTCACTATTTGAATCTCTATTCTATTATTAAGCCTAACAGCTGAAAGTGGTCTCTTAGTCTTTCAAGACTGCTGGCTCTGTCTTACCCCTCAAGTCGTGATTACATCGATGGATACAGTGAAAGCCGAAGGATAAGTATTGCCTTAATGCTTCTCCATCATAACATAGAATAGTATTGTTTCAAACAAGAAAGTAAATAATTACCGGTCTAGGGCAAACAGTGCCCTGCTCCCTTATTATTTTCTCCTTAAGCGTCGTGATTGTTATCGCGAAAGTCAGACTACGGGCATTTGTACTAAATTGGCCCATACACTAGCAATGTGAACCTATAGGACGACCATAATTGGCAGTAAACTACGGTTACAGAGAAAGCGATGCATTGACCCGAGGCGCCATTTCACGAATTCGACCTTAGAGCCCGGGATATACTATTGTAGGGTTCATGTTTGTTGAACGCAGATCTTGGTCAAACATGATAACAAAATTGTCGTTACTCTGCGTTGTCGTGTCGTATGCTGATCATATTCGCAAATAAGATTTGTAGCTGTTTCTCCAGCCCTGTTTGTTATTGCAGTAACAACAGTAAACTCACCATTTTTATTTAGATTTTCTAGGCGATCGAACTCAAGTGTTACAGGTTGTGGTGTACCAAAAAATTTTAATTTGTGTAGTTTCAAAATTCAATTTACTGTGATTAATCGATGACTAGTATAACATATTATTTTCAATATCAAACCCTACAATGGACGAGATTTATCACTCCACACCAACTTGTTTCATGTAAGCTGATACAAAAAAGCTAACGGTACTGGTCAGGTTTACAGCTGACGAGCTAGATAGGGACAAACTGGAATCCGTGCTTGGATTACGCTGGCTGCCGTCATCGAAACCCAATGAAACACGAATGCGCTAATAATAAGTCGGTCATTAGCATCGGAGTTGAAGTGCGAATGACCATCAATGGCATTAATGTTTATCTTGATGACATTGATACTTATATTATCTTTACTACTGATGAGATGGTATTCAGCAATTAAGATTATGTTAGGTAGGATAGCAACATGTAAGTTGTAGCTAGGGTAGGAAATTTAAAGTGTAATTTTTGGAACAAAAACGCGGCGATTAGTGTGAACCTCTGCCCTCAATTTCATTCTAGGTAGTTCCAAAAACTACCTATGAGTATCTCAGATGACTCTTTCAAAATTTCTTAAAGATGACAATGATACGATTACATATCCGGATATCTCTAGAATTAGATCTCTGATCGCATCTTGAGATACCAACGTTAGGCGCGGGACGACGTGGCCAAGTGCCAAAGTGTTGTACCATGACACCAATGCGCTTTGATCTCTTTATATCAGGACTCGTTTTAGGCAAGGGATCGTAGTTGGCTGGTTGTAGTTTTATTCGGTCTTGAAATATGCACTGCGCGTGTCATTGACCCGTTAACGCATTGCTTTAGGAGCTAATTTTAAAATATTTCCTCATGTAATAGTATTGTAAGTGACTGCAGGGGCTCCAAGTTTTTAGTAAAAGCTTGATTATTAATCTGAAGTCTCCTGCAATCTTTGTTACCTTTTAAATACTAAGTTTCCTATTCATACGAATATTGCAATAGAAACGTATAACATTGTTCGCATTTGAGTCATTAATAAAGATTTTACAAGGGTCTTTAATTTCTTCATTCGCTACGCTGTCGATACCTTTATTCTCGTATTAGCTAAGATTGAAATCAATGGAGCGATAAATATGAAGACTTGTTACAACGTTTTACAATTAATGGTTACAGCAAAAAAGTGATCGCATACTGCAAACGGTAATTAGCTTCGAGTAAAAGGAAAAGAAACCTGCGTCTTCTATTAGATTTCCCACGGTCAAGTTTATAGCATGGGAGAAAGAAACTCTGTAATTACACATTTAGAAGCAAAATAATATGTAAGTACGATTCCCCTGTCTTACATGAATCATAACTTTGGTACACAAATTTTCCGCCAGATGATACAGACTTAGGATCGCTTAAAAATGTAAATGATTTGTTTATTAAATAAATATCCTTGTAACATCAATGAATACCTGAAGAGATTTAAACCTTAAATAAATCAATTGAATATCAATTGATTATTAAAAAGTTTTTATGTATATCAATTGTTGTTGGCATTTACTGTAATAAAAGTTTATTTATAACTTTTAAGGCACAGAATTATTAATAGTTGTATCAGGGTACGAAATTTGATATCTAGTCAGCAGCTTGATTAATAAATAGCCTTGTCAATTTCAAACAATCCGTTTTAACTACAGTTATAGTACTGGCTAATGAAATCATGAACAAGATAAGCAAAACTGTTAACCAGCCTCGTGAACCGGTTGTGGCAAATTTGCCAAAAGTTATTTAAATTACCACACTGCCTACTGTTTGATTTGCATCGACTGTCACTGCTCAGAATTTGAAAGTTGTTGTTGAATCTGAAACCTCGGTGTCGGCGCTCCACATAACAGTTTTTCATTCGCTCTTATCGTCGACGAATAAACCAATTCTTTTGTGAACAACTCGTGCCAATAGATTTAGCCTTTTTATCGACGTTTTTTTGCGTATTTTTTCCGTAGTTTGTGCCACATTTTGTCACCTATATTTTGAGACGTCCATTTTTTATCTAACTTGAGTTAAAATACCAATTTAAGTGGCTAACTTTTATTCTTACTAGATCTAAATACAGCCGTTGTGATGATCGCCCTCATAATTCATACATAGTCTCATATATTCTATTTTCTGTTTAGTCTAATTTGAATATGTATATTATGTGGCTTCAAGGTTTTTGTTTGCAAGAGCTAAGAACCTTGCTTTGTTAACTTATTATTATATTTTACTTTACACCTATAACATAAGTTAGAGACATTTTATACTCATATTGTTATTAATACTTTTAAAACTTTAAGTGTTGCATTTAACGTATTCGTAATTTATAGTAAGTTTGTTGAGTCGATTCAGAATAACTATTCCGGCTAGTTATTTCTGGATTATTGGTAAACATTTAGCAGTAGTCGGTACAAGAACGTCAACAGCCTATCAACGCAGAAGCCTATGAGTTTAACAATCTGCACGTCACTGATATATTTCCAATAACGGTTGTTTTTTGCTTCTGTTTCGGCATTTCGGTTTCGTTCCACTTTCGGCGAAGCACGGAGCGTAACCATAGCGACTGGTGTGTGTTCAATAAGTGGGCGCCAAGGAACTTATAAAATACTCATGTTAGCTTCAGATAGGAAAGATGACCTTGAAAGTTTTCCGTACCCATCTCTCTTGTCTAAAACGTATTTGCATCTAACTCTTATCTAATTACACCAAAAAGAAAAATATGTACAAAAGAATGGAAATACATCTGCCTCTTTCTATTTTGTCTCTACTTCAAAAATATATCGGATATTTTTCGTTTTAAGATGATATTCCATTGGTTATATATCCATGTCCGGCGTTTTACGACTGGCGAATCTCGCTTTATGATTACTCTGACGGACTTGATCACCATTTTATTACACACTCATAGCTTTAAAATGTGTCGTAAAATCTGCATCAATTGCGAAATCTGTGCGCTTTCAGATCGTGATGATTGTTGATAGCATTACATGTCTACAACATTTATTGGTCCATCTGGTGATGGCTCTTGATGGCGCAAATTGTTAGATAATATACATTATCCATACTAACTATTGCACTAGACTGTAGGTTTTGATTGGTCCATTGTAACTCATAGCTACTAATCTTTAAACTAAGGCTGGTATTTGATCCTCAGATACTATTTCTCCGAACTTTGTTTTACTGTATGTATTTTAAGTTCTATCATTCTCTTAGTTCTTACCATTAATTAATTGTGATTGGTTATGATTTACCGGAAACCTCTTCGGAAATATCCATTCATACATTTTTGTTTACATATTCTTTATTATAATTTAAACAATTATCACCATCAGCGGCCTAACCACGTGTTAAACAGACCACCTCTATTTATGAATGGTTTTTATTACCTCGTGGTGTAGAGCTGAGAATCGCATAGAATGTCAGAAGAAAGAAATTGCCTGCCGTGTTGATCTCTGTTTCGTGAAACAATAATAAAGGGGACGCACACGCATCGCTTGTGTGCGGAAGGTCGCCGACCTTGCCCTTAGGCGGGATAGTTTTCATATTTTGCCGTTTCTTTAAGATCTATTATAACTGGTATTAAGCTCGTTAAAATGTCAAGTTTACAAGTAGCTGTAACTTAAATTACTCACTTTCTCGAAGGTGTAGGATGAGATTATGCCAAATTTCTTCAAAATATATTTTGTCAGCTTTGCATTTATTATATTCCTTATCAAAAACGAATCTTTCCTCCTCAAATTTATATTCCTATATGTATCTATTTCCAGGGCGAATTCACTCCGCTATCGTGTCCGGTGTCAACCAAGAGACGCGGTCCGTCACAGTGGAATGGTACGAGCGCGGGGAGACCAAGGGCAAGGAGGTGGAGATCGACGCCATCCTGGCCCTCAACCCCGAGCTGGCCGGCCCGAGACACCACACGCCCCATCTACAACCTATGCCTAATAAACTCGCCAGGGTAAGAACTCTTGATCACCTATAATCTCCTGGTACCATCGGTTAAGATTTTTAAGACAAGTTTAGTTCAAAATCTGACATTGTGGTATGAACTTTCAACAAATTGTCCATTATTAAAATTTGCTATTAGCTTTTGATGAAACTCAATTCAGTTGATTTGTATATGGAAGAGGAAATTCGTGTCCATTGGAGAAAGTTGATGGTTTCATAAATGAATAATTTGTAAGGCCATGAAATTTTGACGTAAAGCTAAACATATTTAATGCAAGTCTCACGAATGCTTGCTTACTCGTAGTGAAAAATCAGAACTAATAATTTCACTACAGGCCAAAGTAATACCACGTAGTGTTGTGATTATAACAGTTTTAGATCCATTTGCTAACTGTACTAATTCCAACTTGTAAGGAACCGGCCAGTAAATTAATTAAAGTGCTGTTAATTCAGCTTGACTCCAGGTAGCCTTGCATTAACTCGTGATTTACGTTTGCCGGGCCGTTAAAAAGTGCGCAGTGCAGGCACTTGCTCTGTCGTTATATCAAAGGTCAGTTCGACCTAATTTCTTGAGTGCAAGCATGCACTACTTTTTTTTTTAAATCGGTACTTAATCGATTCTCCATCACTTTGCGTTAACATTCAGCTTAAAGTTATATCGATCAGCGAAGTAGTCGTACCAAGCCGCGACCACTCTCATTGTTTGGGTCGTGAAGCACGTTGCTAACTCGCTAATCGACACCCAGCTACAGTTCAACTGTCATCCGCGAAAGGCGAATGTGTGCTTGGCTCATGACGCCCTATTGTTTCCATAAACAATTTGCAACACAAATGGATAACATAGTGCAAAACTCGATAATTTAGCAAAAGCGCATTTGGAAATGAAAGCGCTTGTAAAGCCAGTGCCGACAGTGGAATCAAATCAATGAATGGGATTGATCAAGGTGCCTCGGTTGATGCGAGTTTACAAAGGAAAATGTAGAAAATGTTCCCATATATCATCAGTTGGCAGGTGATCTTTCGCATGTAACGCGTTGAGAACGCATCACAGATTTAGTTTTCTTCCTGCACTGTTGTTATGGTAACGCTGGTACGCGCACCGGCTCATTACACACGCAACATAGACACAAATAGTTTTTTAGTTTAATAGGTAAACATTGACATAATTAATGTTTACCAATATAAAGTCGCGTGCTTTGCCGTCTCAATCAAATGATGATTGATGACCGGACGACCTTACAACTTGTATGGGTACGTCTGACGCATGCCGGACACCGATTCGCATCGATTTTCCACGCTGGCTCGTATTAGCATTCCAGTTTCACTTTCTACTTGAACTAGAACAATAGGGACACACGTTAATCACCAACATTATTATTAGTTTTAAATATGACCGGTTCTGAAGATGGGGCAGCGGATTCAGTAAGTGCTGCACTGTGTTCGGCTAGTGATTTCAAAATAATTCACACTTATACCGTCCAGTTACGTATTTTAATTAAATTAAAAAAAATACAACAACAACTTCTAATATTGATTTGTCTCATAAAACATTAGGTTGGTTATATTTTGAATCATCTAAGAAATACTGGCCAGTAATCATTTTAAAATGAGAACAGGTGTAAATTATTTTGTTTTCACCGGCCTTTGTTTATGATTGGCACGTGATTGTTTGTCATGGCGGCAAGGATCCGTCGGGCTCGTCGTCGGACGACGGTGGATTCCTGCAGGGCGACGGCGAGGGCGCTGGCGAGTCTGGGCACACGCTGCCCGTGCGCAACTCTAGATCGGTACAGTCAAGCACGTTTCAAGCACCCCTACCACTTGGTTGAAGAGTTACCAACTTTTAATTTTATGTAATCAGTAGCCATCGAAAATTTTTCACGTCTTCGTGCTTTTCGATGTAGCAGAAACAAAAATTTCAAGTATTCGTCAATTAATAAGAAGATATCTCTCTTAATTCTCATAGCAGATCAAATAAATCATGTCAATTGGGTCCAAAAAGACAGGTTGACAGACAAAGATGCACTGATTGCAGCCATTGTACACATAAATTATTTAAGCTAGTTGGTAACCCTCGACCAATAAGCGCAGGCGATACAGCCCGTGCCGAGTTCACTCTTGACTTGAATGTTTCCGACACTTTTCGATTAAGTTGCTCACGACCACGTTCAGCACAGAAGCTTATTAAAGGTTCAGTTGTGGATTGAGATTTTGTAATTGGTTCCTCTGAGTTTATTTGTAGTGTAATTCTGTTTTTATCAAATAGTGATCTTTTGACATACTAGATTGCTGTGTAACCCATAAATTGGGTTATACGCTAGTACACTAAATGTAATATTTTTTGTAAAGGTTTATATCATGTAACCTGTTGGTGAACTTAATAAATAATTAAAAATTAATCGTTTGCTCAGATTAAAAAAACGAAACCAGATTTCTTGTAATGACAGACCATAATATTTTCACGATACTCGTAGTATTCTGTTTGCATGTGTCTGTGGTTACAGTTACAAAACACAATGAATCGATTTCCCAACACACAATCGATTTTTCCATACCAGACAAAAACTCAATCCGATCGATTTTGTATACTTAGCGTGTACTGTATATTGTTAGCACTTTTGTTAATTTATTATTTAATTTGCATTGTTATAATAGTGGTTTTTGTTTATAATACTTTTATTTCTATGTTGTCTAGAAAATATTCTTTTAAGGACTTCTCATGTGATCTATATTCTGTATTAAATATAATTAAAATCAAGTAATGTTGCACTCGATAGTTTGCAGTTATTTATGACATCAGCTCGAAGAAAATCGAGAAATGAGTACAAAACTCAAAGAATACTCGAAACACGGATATGATGAAGTCAACCATTATAAATAGCAAAACATAGATAGTAAATTTGTTCTTATGCATAAGTTCATTGTTCAGGAATTAATCTGATATTGTCACATTCTAAAATGTTATCTGTCCTGCGTGCGTTTATTGATAAGATATTGCACACCTACTAAACAATATGACGTGACTATATGTATGTATCTGATTTATGAAGGTTATGATCAAGTAATCATTAATTATTTATTAATAATATAATTTGCCATTATAATGCATAATTGAACATATGTTTTACTCACTTATAAACCATTTAAGTTTTAAAACTATTTTCTAGTATATTCTCTCATATACATTGACGACTTCATACTTTTTGCCCCGCAGTCATTAGCGGCTAAATTGTCCTGAATGGGCGCCCAGTCTCCTGGAATAGATTACAGCGATTTCGGGAAGCCATTTAGAGACGACTATATATTACAGTTAGACAGTACATTGAGGAATTTAGTAATTAATCTAATCTATAGGTAGTGTGATGTATTGTATTGGAAAGTAGCCCATATTGTTTGGTTGGAATAGCTTCGAGTTTGATTACTGTTTTCAAGGCAATTATATTAATGTTAATTCGACAATTGCAACACCACTTTCTCTCTCTCCTTTCGAACTTACTTTGAGGCTAACTCGTTCTGCGTAATTAGCATCCCGCATATTTATGTATCGCATGTCTCTTTCAGACCTTGCAGTTATTGTAAATTATATTAAAGAAAATGGTATTATAGCTTGCCCTTGAAAAATAACTTTCTCTCAATAGATAGCTTTCAAATGACGTTGAGTGCCTAGCTAGACTCTAGAAACAATAGGCTGGAGATAAAAGACGACTGAATCTCGGTCAATAAAACTTCTAGCTATAGTCTGTGGCCTGGTATTTATATTTTAAATTTATATATATTACATTTAAGTTTAAATGGTTTCTTCCTTCTTCAGCATAATTGTGTGGGAAAGATTATTCGAAATGAGATTACCTAAAATAATTTTTGCTGCGTATGAAGTAAAATTAAAATAAAATAATAATAAATTACAGGCTTTAAATTTTAATGACTTCTGGCAGACCAGTGAAGAAGCGACTATGTACTGTAGTATAGATCAATAATAATAAAATTTCCCACGTAACTAGTCGTAATACAAGTGGCGTTTCAATGCATGAAGCAATGCCTGCAATGAATAAATCTGCACTATCAACCTAGTTAACCGCTTATCTAAAAGATGCGATTATATCAGTTCCAGGCCCATTTGCATAGTTACGAATAACAAATGCGATTACAACTAGGGTAATAGTTACGAAGGCTGCAATTTCTTTTGCAAGGATCGTCTCGTCGTTAATTAATTCGCTTTATACTGATGTTACCAATTTAGGATCTGTGTTTAACTTTATTTTTTGAGATAACTGTGAATAATTTAGAAAATTGTTGAGTTTCATTTGTTTCTGAAGTCTTATCTTTTAATTGTATAAAAATCAAAAGCGACTTTCATAGAATGTCTTCAACATATATTTCTAAGATGCGGTTAGATAATATTAAATAAATTTAGTTTTACGCCTCCAATTATCTTCAACATCACATTACTGCACTCGTCAAGATGAAACTGTACAAGGAGAACATCATTTTATTATATCATGGAATATTGAACTGACATAATAACAGAACCACGACAAGGACAGTGGGCATGCAAATGATTCAAATAGCATTCTATGTAACAAGTCATTAACTTGTAAGACCTCTAATCTGCTTTGCTAACGGACTGTGCTAGGGAATAATTACTGATAAAATTGAATTTTAATTCGGCCCTAACTTAAATAATTTCATAGTGGTTTTATTATTTAAAAATTAAATAATGCTGTATATTTTGTACATGTGACTATTAATAGAGAAGGCTAAAGTAGACGCGAGAGCAAGAAAGTTAAATAAAAAGGTATAGAGTAAAATGAAGAATTAGGGTGTCAATATAATAGGGTATCCAATTCGGTAATCAAAGCATCGGCAAATGTTTGGTGTTTATTGATGACTTGGACAATGAATCTCATTCTTTTTGCGCAGATTATTTGCAAGATAAATGTGACCATTAAAAGCAAACATGAGACAATTAAATAGAAACATCGATTAACAATACTTCCAATGGAAATTGATAGTGATAGCGCAATAATTTCAACCATCACGCGAATCACGCCTGTAGAATGGTTACTAAAAGAAAACTAAATTAAACATGCCATGTTTAAGGACTTTGAACTTAATACTTTTTAAGTTTTGTCTATAGATATTGTAATTAAGCAAATTTTATTCATTTGATTTTAAATAATAATTTTCTGTTTTAAAATTGTTGTAACTGCTTTGCTCTAGATGTCGTAATGTTCTGGTATGATATTTTTTGTAGTTCAATATCAATACTCAAAATACTAATACGTTAAATCGTATCAGTAAACATTTGCAAATTTTGATGTTTTTATTTTTATATCAGTTTTATTTTATTGCGTTTTATCTTGTCAGTTGCAGTGCTATGTGTGTTTTATTTACAATAAATGATTGTTTTGTTACCAAGTAACTGCCATTTTTTTGTAACTGTAATGTAACCACATTCAACATATTAGTTTACGTAACAATACATTAACCCGCATTCGCTACGTGGACTTCGATGATTTTTGAAACGCCTAATCGGGACATTTTCCAATGCGGGCATTAGGACATGAACATTTTCTATTACAGCCTTAATCATTTCCGGTGTTCCACTGAAGACAGTTGTGTCAACACCCATCCACTTCTGGAATATTAGTCACCTCTTGAAAATATTCCTTCTCTTTCGCACCCTCGGGTTAAAGGACTTCTGTAAATAGTTCTTTACTTGCATCTCCCGCTTGATGTATTATTTTGCGTTGAGCAATATTGTAATGCATTATTATTAATTTGTGTTTTCCGTTTTAGGATATGACGCGGCAATCGATTCCAGTGGCAACGAAAGGTGAGTTAATGTTCTTTGAAATATTATTAATAATACAGCTTTCATTACTCATTATAATTTTTTGCGATACTTGATAGCAAATAAAAGAATTATAAGACTGTGTGTCATATAAGAAGAACGCAATAAAGTTTGAGTTAAAAATGTACCGCTTATTACGAAACTACATGCCTTCGTATGATCTAAATAAGGACGTTGGTTTATTATCCCTTTGTTTACAATTCAGTTACATTCGTGATTCAGAAGATGCTAACATGTGTCACTCAGTAATGTTAAAAATAACCAACAAAGATAAATAGACGCCTTGTGTTGGTCTGCCAAAAGTGGGCAAAGCTGTTTAAGTGTTTTTTTTTTCTATTAGGATGTAATGAAATTAAATTGAAGTTAATTATTAAGGTAGTGTTGGTATTAGTCTTGCGTGTGAGTACTAGAACATGGGAAAAGAGGACATTATCATTATCAAAATGTGTATTAGAATTCCATAGTTCGCCTCACGGCACATAATGTATACCAAGATGAAAAAGGTGAAAAAACTTCGATCAATCGACACCTTAGCCCAAAATATTGATAATCCAAACGGGGGCACTCCAACATTGTTCCCATCACGCGATGATTCACCAACCATGAACCTAAACGTGAATCTGTGTCTGTCTCTTTTTTTCGATATACTGATGGACAAAGATGGACATAGTCTGCATCGGGTCAACGGTCTCGGGTCACTACTTAGTACAGGTGGATGGGTGCGCGAAAATAGTCCATTGTTGTCATAAAGAATTCATTCATGATAATTTTTTTGGTCAATGAGTGGATGAATTCATTTCTTTATATAAATTTCATAATAAATAGGTTAGCTTATCAGTACTATTTTTATTGACATTTTCCCGACACCTGATGCTATATTGATCAGTAAGATCAATTAAGATGACGTTGCGGTAGGTCATTGCACTGATAAAGGAGTCTTCGGCAGTAGGTCAGATTTGGCAAAGTATTATGATTCGTAAATCGATATTTATAATTGTAGAATAGAATCTTTAATCGGAACTGACTCGAGTAAACTTAGTGTATAGCCTTCTTTGAGGGCCAGTACGAGTCTTGCATGATAGGTATTTGAAAACAATTCAGAGACATTGATGACATTGATGGATTCTTGAGGTTGACGACCCCACCACAATCGTGTCACATGAACTCCCCTGTAATTAAACATTGGTACATGTAACCGTGATGTTTATTTAGCGGTTAGTGTACTTACATTGGTCGTGTCGTGCTATGGCAGGATATGAATTCAAAATTATAATGGACTTATTTGTTTGGTCTTTGATGATGCTTTGGGAATCTTGTGTCGTATTAATTGTGTCATCATCCACGGAAATCTTATCATTCATGACGGTGCGGAAGTTACTTTGTATTTATTATGAGTTATCAATTAATCAGTCATGTTCACGACATTATTTTGTCAAACTTGTGACGTTGCTACTCTCGTTTCATTCAATATGCCAAATTTTTGCGAGGTTTAGCCTTATTCATCTTTTATGACTGATTTTTTAAAGTAGGTAGTAATTTCCCACTTGCTCTTCGCTTCATTTATCTCTTGAAAAAAATCGTCTTAAATTTAAGATTTAACGGGTATTTACTAGTCGACACTAAGTGAGACGCAATCTCTCATTATTTTTTGCCCGCATGACTTTCACCTTTATATTTACTTCACTTTTATATCTGACTAGGTTAGTGAAATTGCTATTTCAGTGTCATTTATTATAAGGTTTTTTCAAAACTATTTTTGCTTCACTTGCAATTTCTCTATTATGTACCTACATAGAATTTGACGGAGATTTTGAATATGTCGATTCTTTGTTAGGAATATATTTTTATAATTTTTATTTCGTCTTTGCCCCAATTAAGATTTCTTTGCCCGCATTACTGTCACCTGGTATCTGGCTACGTTTCCGCTACACAACACAGTTCGCGTGCCGCCCGCATTCTACGCCGGTTGCGTCAATCACTTACGTAATTCTAATTTGGCGACGATTGAGCTATGCTTCATCAACATCTTCTACTGAAAGTAAGGTTAATTGCACGCACTACCCTTTGTTGAATTTTTAAGTTTCTTTTAACTAGTTATGTAATTTATTTCTTTGTTTTTTTAACAAAGGTTGATTGATTGTTGATTTTTTTTTCGACATCGTCCGTCATCTTGACTTTGTATACCAAAAAAGTTTTACTAATGAATTTGACCTTTTAACCTTTCTCCTAACTAATCAAAATGAAATTACCAGATGGAGAGTTCAGAAGTTTCATTTCTTTGTACTACCAAATATCAGCTTATTTTATAATGGCTGTTTAATACAAAAACTTTTTTACAAACTGTTCCTTTTCAATTACCTTCAAATTGATTCTCTCCAGTCACCTTAAATTCTCTTTAATTAAACCCAGCTCCGGTGGAAGGAAGGAACTAATTTGTGTCGACGCTTATCTTAAACTTAACCTATTAGCTTGATGACTGCCGCCGTGGCAGCTATCTGATATGGAATTTCGTGAGCCGTGTTAACTATCGATCCTATATTATATTAATATCTGAGTTTGCTGCGTAAGCCATTAATATCATCGCTTTAATTATAAGTATTATCGGAGGTATATAAAGCGTGAGCATTTATATCAGTTCTTTTTCTTTATAATTTGTAATTGTAAATCTCACAGTGTCAGTTGTTTCTTGCTTCAGTTTAAAACGTATCTATTACTTTTCAATTTTTCCACAAACACCTTAAAATGTAGAAAAACATTAAGTACTCCCAAAGAAAAAAGCACATTATGTAATGTCTGTTCTGTTCTTCGCATCGTGTTTCCTCGATTAACATAAGATGCATTTTTACTTGCCTTTTCAACCTTCCGCATTTATTCAAAGTTATTTTCTTCCATGCAAATTTAATGCCAGTAGTATTTAATTTCATCGCAACGTTGGCAGAATTTTTTCATGACGAATATTTATGTTCAAATGTAGTGGACATTCGCCGGGTCACGGTCGAATGCTAATTCGATCTTGACATTGCGCTCTTGCGAAGGCCGTTCCCGACCCAAAATGTATATCCGGTGTACACGTTAAGTTACAACATTCAATTAGCATGTAATTAATTATGGTTCACAATTTCCGATTCTACAAACACTTAAACTATTTATAGCTCAAATGAATGTATAACAGGTAAATGTTTGGTCCCTGAAATAGCGTTACCACGTAGTGCGATGTAAGTTTCATTATTTTGAATGCCAGTACCGCATATATGTTGTCTTAATGCCTTATTAAAGTACTGTATCTCTACGTTGGGCTTGTGTCCACGTTTAACTTTTTTGGAGGCTTATGAGATATATGGTTTTGATTATTATGGTTTTTTTCTCATCGCTTATTTAGACATATTTTAACATCAATACTAATTTATATCCTATTGTTTAAAGCATCGCATTCGCATCTGACCTATATATCAAGAAACCTGTTGTTTCTCACAGTCCGTATAAATGATACCACTACGCCTAACCTGTGAACCCAGCGCCAGCGCGATAGGAGAGGGCAATGCTCTGATGTTTTATATTGCCATAGACAGATTTTATGATTTACAAGCAGGTAGGACAATCTGCTTTAGTGCAATGAACATTCGTTTATCACTACTTTACGTCCCGAATGCGATAGACATATTATCTGTGATTCACAAGTAACAATCGTCATTTCTATTGACTTATGTTTTGTTAGAACAAGTTTTTGTAAGATAATATAAATGATGAATTCAATACAAAATTTTATTCTAAATACAGCGCTGACTGTAGACTTGAATTGCTGGCGTCAAAATCTGCATTCTACAAATTTGAAGCCTTTTTCTACCATTCTATTATTTGGTCTGACATTATGACATATACCGTTTATAAATTCTTCAAAAAAACTTAAATAAATAGCAATTTATTGTCCAGGCTCATCAACGTGGCGTGATATCCTTTCATTAACTGTTTCACGCTCCACTGTCATTGACACCTCTACGGTATTATGACCATAATCATCAAGACCGATCAATTTGTGTCTTTGTGGATCAATTTGCACTAATATGACCCAATGGTTGACTGGTAGATATGTAATGCTTCTAGCATTAAGTCCGCCAAATGTCCTTTACATTTTTATTTTGTGCAATAAAGTTTAAATAAATGAATATTGGTACCTTCTATTTTGCTCATGCAGTTAGTGAGATACTGGTGATACATTTTTGTTAGTATAATATCGATAGTCTTGCTTTGAAGTGCTCAAAAAAATACGCATTTTTCTCGGCGGGGTAGGCAGTGACTACACATTTCTACTTGCCACTATCCCTGCATAATTCTGCACAGTTCTTCCGCTTAAAGTACAACGATTGCTTATTTAAGATCACATTCTTACGACTATAAATAATCGTCTTGTTGTCTTAATAAGGATGTCTCAAGTAAATCAAGATTTTAAAAGAAAGGTCGTTCGGAAAGGCTGTTCGTATGTTCTTTTTTGCCTGAGATTGTTTCCTATTTGCTTTTTTTTCATATCTATCATCAATTCAAAATCATAAATATATACAGCTCTCTCTCCCTCAACCACATCCTGGACACACCGTATCACTAACACTAATAAAACAATGAGATTCACTCACACACACACACCAATATTTGCGTCACGCATTTTTCAGTGAGCTTATTAGCACTTTTATGCCATCTCTCTTTTGTATCTGTGACGTATGATACGATCGTGTAAATCTTGAGTTTCTGGAGCGTGTGTTTGTCCGTTTTGTACATTATTTTAATTCTGTGTTTTAACGTAAATATTACGCACTACCGCCATAATTTTTTGATTCCCATCATAACTAGGCACGTGGTGGTGGCGTGTGGTGTTTTGGGGTTGTGTGAATTTTACATGGGGCGGTCAGCAGGGCTCCGTTAGTTTGATCGGCCGCTATAAGTGTAGGCTGGCGGTGGCGCGCGGACAGTGTGCGCTCGGCCGTGTACCACAACACTGGCTGGCACCGGTGTTCCAAATTCAAATCGACCAATGGATTACACACAATAGTGCTGTGAACCTGACCTTTAATTTAATCTAAAGATTTTGAAATATATATTGTTGGATTTATATCATGCCAGTGTTGTACGAGAGATGCGCTCAGCCGCATTTGCAGCCGCCAAGGCGGACTAACCGACCGGTAGGCCGTAAGTTCAACCCCCTTGCCTGTCTGTGTCGATGTTGAAGCCGTTTTGGGTCTTATTACAATGTGATATGGACATTTTTCTCTGTACGATGTATCAGCCCTCAGGGAATTAAATTTCTATACCATTGTCGCATACTGATAGTGCAGACGAGAAAGTTTCTGTTACAAATTGATATGATAAAACCTTCTCTTGTCGCTTCCTTGCCTAAGGTTTTCTTGTAAAGCGTCCTCGATGGTAATAAATCTGCAGGATTTGTTGTTGACTTGAAAAGTGATTTGTCGTAGAATTGTTTTTTTAGTCAAAAATTTTTTGGTGCCTTAATAGAAAAAAGAATAGGACCACTCCATCTCCATGGATGTCGTAAAAGGCGACTAAGGGATAGGCTTATAAACTTGGGATCCTTCTTTTAGGCGATGGGCTAGCAACCTGTCTCACTATTTGAGTCTCAATTCTATCTTAAAGCCAAATAGCTGAACGTGGCCCAGTCTTTTGACTGCTGGCTCGGTCTACCCTGCACGGGATAAAGACGTGATTGTATGTATGTAAAATTTTTTGACCTTCCGGCAGTCGTGGGTGTTCTATTTAGTAATTAATAACATATTTAGAATTATGACAAAACGTGTTTGTCCTTGGCTATCAAAAGCCAAATTGTGTTTAATACAATTGTCATATCTGCATAAAAGTCACATATTTTTCATGCGGTATATCTATTAGGCTATGGTTTATAATAACGATTGTACTATTCTACATTTGTTGCTCATTTATACAAAAAGTTTATTTATTGGTCATTCACCCATACATAGGACACATCAAAACAATGTTTTTGTCAGGATATAGCACCGACTGATTCAGACAGGTCGCGGCGTAGGCGTTGGCTAATGACCTTATGTCTTCAGCGACCTCGATATTTTCATTGTTGTTTCATATTGATATAACGTGTTCTTCTTCATCAACTTTGGTCTCTTGATTTTCTGGTGCGACTTTGTTTTCTGTAGATGACGATGGTTAAAATTTTAAGAATTTTCTTGTAAGAATCTATTCATTTTTCATAATCTGACCTGAATAAAGTGATCATCTCTTGTGGCAACTTTATGAACTACTAGAGGCCGCCCGCGACTTCGTCCGCATGGAAACCCTATCAATCCCGCGGGAACTCTGGGATAAAAAGTAGCCTATGTGTTATTCTGGGTCTTCAGCTACCTACATACCAAATTTCATGGTAATCGGTTCAGTAGTTTTTGCGTGAAAGAGTAACAAACATCCATACATCCATACAAACTTTCGCCTTTATAATAGTAGTAGGATAATAGTAGTAGGATAATAGTAGTAGGATAATAGTAGTAGGATATTAGTAGTCCTCAGTATATAAGGCTCCATTTCGTAATACTATCTTGATTTAGGAACGTTAGTTATGGATTGTGGCGGTAGGCGGAATTTGCATGCTTGTTCATTTGTGCTGCAATTCGCGTCGGTCCATCTTTATTATCTCTCATCTTTTGGGTCAAAAGGTCCCCACTAATTTAGATGCTGGTGTAACCAGCGTATCTAATTATACCTTTCATTGTTACTTATGTACTTGTTTTGTTTACAACTTTCCATCTTCTTATGTCTATAGGATTGGGTATAGGCAGTATAAACTGTACATCAAATACATACAAGTTTGAATGTAAATTTATTTATAGTACTTGCTTACTTTTTATTATAATCTGGTTTTATAGCCTGAAGCACCGTTAAATAAATTTTATAATTTCACATTATTACAAAACCAAAGTCTTTAGCAATTAACTTTTCTCCATTTCACACACTTTTCTATCAAAAGACCAGAAAGAGTTTAAACTTATTTCAGTAGGTACATAGGGAGCGTGTTTTGAGTATGGTGGATCTAGGTATCTCGGGCCACCTCCAGGAGACCACTCAAGGCGAGGTGGTATAGGTATCTCCTAGGTCGAATGTACATAAAATTCATGTACAGTTTCTTTCTTGCTCTTAAAATAGTCGTAAGTTATTTTTATTTACCCTTTTAACCGTACCTTGATGACTTGACATTTCGAGTATAAGGTCACGGTCGACTATTACGCTGATTTTAGAGTAATATGATGTCATACCTGCTGATAAGGCAAGTAATGACGAAAATTCGATTATAATGACTGCGAATTTGAAGTAAATGTGTACATGGTAATCATTTTACAGTGATTTCCTTCAAATTAATATGATAAAAATATCTACTTCTTGGTTTTGTAACGCAAAATAACTCTTAAAGAGATCTAGCATTGACCACGCAATATTTGATGATATACGTATTTAATCGTTACAAAGAAGTAATTCAACATCAGGAACTACAAGAATAAGCCAACTATGGCGTATAATTAAAAGATATCCCTGTTTTATTAACACTACGTATAAATCTAGTAAAATCAAGAAGAAGCCTGCGCAAAACTGGTGATAACTTATAGCGTCTAAAACAACTCCGTAAGAATGTAAGCCGGAACACATTAGCGTGCAGCGCAGAATGTCGAGCCTTAATAGCGATGAATAAACTTGGCAAAATCGCGCTAGATTCTGTTGTAGATCAAGACAGACATGAGGAAGAATCGAAGAATCCTAATAAAGAAATGAACGTTTAAGTTAATTATCTCCTTTCATTCAATATAAATCTTATATTATCCTGTGCAAAGTCTGATGATAAAGTTATCGCATAAAAACAAACTTCATAAAAATGTTAGCCGGAACACGATGCGATATATTTATTACCTACCTGGCAACTTCGCGTTAGATTCTGCCATAGATCAGCGGCAGGAACGAGGAAGTACCCACTTAAGGCAAGGAAGTTAAGGCTGACAATGTTGCAAATCGCCTGCAGATAGAACCTCAAAATCTATACTAATATTGTAAAGGTGAAGAGTTTGTTTGTTTGAACGCGCTAATCTCAGGAACTATTAGTTGGAATGGAAAAAAAAATTGTGTTGAATAGACCATTTATCGAGGAAGGCTTTAGTTAGGCTATATAACATCACGCTGCAATTATAAGGAGCAAAGAAATAATGGAATATCCGAAAAAAAAAACGGGGAAAATTATGCATCCTTGAGGGCTTCAATGATGCCCAAAGTAACTATTCCACACGGACGAAGTCGCGGGCACAACTAGTTTATAATATAGCACAGTTTCTCCCACTCCTCTGGAGAAGGACATAGAGTACAAAACATTAGTTCCCGTGGGATTAGTGAAATTTTTTTGTAGGTGACACTAAATTCGTCGCTTTTTGTGAATGGCGCTTAATTCACGCAAGCGAAGCTGTACATATTCGTATATACATAAATTCATGCTTTCTTTCCTGGAGGGCAGAGACTTTAACTTCGTCTTCAATAATTTGGTTTAACTGTTCGTTCGTTCGAGTGCATGTTTTAAATTTTATTCAAAGAAAAACGTTGTAAAATTTTAATTTGCAATAAAACATTTCTTATGCTTGTTGTTAGAATTAAAGTTGGGAATTAAATGAATAAACTTTGTTTATTATGCATTATATTAATGGTTTAATTTATAATGCAAACTGCATATAAATTGGTGTGTTTTGACGTTTTAATAATCGCACTGAATTAAGTTCTGAATAAAGAGAAAGGTTGGTAAATAAATGTGCTTGTGTTGTAAGCAAGTTGTGATTACTGTTGACATAGCCTTTGTGTTTTTGGTTTCACGGGGAATTAAAAGGTGAACGATATTAGTGTATCTAATAACTTATCTTTTTTTTTCTATTTCAATAAAATGCCGTGTGGTTCCCGGCACCACTACAAAAAAGAATAGGACCACTCCATGTCTTTCCCATGGATGTCGTAAAAGGCGACTGAGGGATAGGTTTACAAACTTGGGACTCTTTTTGGCGATGGGCTAGCAACCTGTCACTATTTGAATCTCAATTCTATCATTAAGCCAAATAGCTGAACGTGGCCATTCAGTCTTTTCAAGACTGTTGGCTCTGTCTACCCTGCAAGGGATATAGACGTGACCATATGTATGTAAGTATGTATAAAAAAAAATAAAGTTTAGTTTATAAGCAAAAACCGAAATCCACCCCAAATCTTACGCGGCTCAAACGCGTAGGCGTAGGACGCGGCTCAAACTAAACACACTAGATTCGTTTTCACTTTGGATGGCTATGGATACCCTTTGAACCGGGTACCATACGGAGCGGTGGTCATACCCTCTGTCACGTAATACTTTATCTTATAGTAGAGTTCGCCCGCGTAAAAAAAAAGGCAATTTACCCCTGAGGGTATTTCGGGAATACTTGTGAAAAAATTTCGAATCTTTTGCCCCAACGGTTTCGGCTGCATGTTGATATGTCAGTCAATCAGTTAGTTGGTACATACATACATATTATCACGTCTATATAGTAGACAGAGCCAATAGTCTTGAAAAGTTAGTCAGTTAGTGTCCTTTTGATGCGCGTCATAAAAAGCTCTTTTGCTACATTATGTTTCAAGAGTCATTTTCGACTTGCTTGTCCGATACATTTTCAAGTCAAATTGGAATACGTAGTTTGGAAACTAAATTTCAATAGTTAGGTATTGAAAACACATGGATATCGTCATGGCAACTCAGGTTTGGCACAGTCGCTGTGCTGTAACCGGCTAAAACTGTGTTTGTTCAGGTGGCCTGCCATAATATGGAATCGTCTTTAGAGGTTCCAGTGGTAAATTAAGTGTAAGATTAAACTCGGTGACAGTTTGCACATTTTATTAATGCTATTTAGAAACATCGGTTATACTTACTTATTATTGTTCTTTATATAGTTTACATAACTATGAAGTTCTTTTTAACCTAAATTTACAATTGGTTGATTTAAGGTAATGACAGAATATAATGGTAGAAAAATAGGACGTTTGTATGTTGCTGCTATTGAAAGCGGAGGAAGTATCAAAAAAAATTGTTAAAAGCCATTTATATCATCTGATAATTAAAGTTATTGTTAAAAAGTGATATTAAAGTTAAATATTTCTAATATCCTTTTCGTTAACGTATCAAACTAAACGAAATAATCACGCAATATACATACATATAATCACGTTTATATCCCTCACGGGATAGACAGAGCCAAGAGTGTTAAAAAGACTGATAGGCCACGTTCAGCTGTTTGTCTTAATGATAGAACTGAGATTCAAATAATGACAGGTTGCTAGCCCATCGCCTAAAAGAAGAATCCCAAGTTTATAAGCCTATCCCTTAGTCGCAGATGGTCATATTGTTTTTTTTTATTGGTGCCAGTAACCACACGGCCCATAGCAATATGAATTTTAGATTTCAAGGGAGCAGTGTTCTTCTTGGTCAGCCAAATGAGGCCTTCATAGCTTTAAAGGGCCGGAATATCCTTGATGACAGGTTAAGTTTAAAAAAAAAACAGTTGTACTGTAATGTCTTCCGCATAAGGTTCAATGTTTCCCACGTGACCCGAGATACCCTAGATGACTGGTTGGTTATGTTGCCATGCCATTGAGCTCCTCCATTTTATTTTTTTACAGGGCATGCTTTTACAAGAAAAAGTTTGTTTCCAAAAAAATACTTTAGCTCCCACAGCAAGGCACAGTATAGTACACGATAGTTTTCCGCGCGATAATAACGGCGTCGCACGTGCTATACCTAGCTATAGCTTCGGGGGCTGCAATTGAAAATTGATATATGATTGTGTACTTCTTATAATAAATCTTTCATTAGGCCAAACAGCTGAATGTGGCCTATCAGTCTTTTTAAGATTGTTGACTCTGTCTACCCCGCAAGGGATATAGACGTGATTATATGTATGTATGTAAGTTAAACTGCTATATTTTTGGTTGAATGTAAGAAGCTATTTCCATTCGTCAGTATTTATTAACAATAACAGTTTCTTCGTCTATATATATAGTTTAAATTATACAGTAATTTCATAGCAATCGATTACTGCTCCGAAGACATTGTCAAGATTGATGGCCAATAGCGAGCGTCATCGATTTTCTTCACACGATGACGTCACCCGTTAATTTTTCACGACATCGCGCCGTTGTCACTAAACGACCATTATTTCCAATTTACCAGTTTCTTGGATCAATTCTGTAATGGATCCTAAATCGTTACTGTGTTACAGACAGTGAAACAGCCGCGGTCGCTTGAAGTGGTTTTGTCGTTGTTTCACCCGTTCTAACCACAATTTATTGCGATATAATGCTATAATATATTCGCAATAAAAGTTTTTGTGCACAACAGCTGTTATTGTTTGTGGTTCGTCGTGAAAGTGTTGTGGCGATGATTGCTGAGGTTTCGATGCGTTCAGTCAGTTTCCTTTTTCTGCTTCTACGTTTATAGTCCTCTCTCTCGGTATATATAATGTTTAGCGAATTACCTGATTGCATATTGGACTGCGTTTGTTTCGAACCTGGTCCCGCTAAGGACGTTGTGTTGTGTATCAGCTTTTGCGCATACATTACGAGTCATCTCAACACATTACTACTAACTGCCCACTCAAAAATGTATGAAAAAGTGACTTTTCTCATAAATTTTCAGTAAGTGCGGCCAGTAGATTGAGATCTGGTGTTAAGATCTTAGTATCTGGGTAGAAGTTTGCGTAGAGTTTGTTTTTGGGTAATGGACCAGTTCAACATGCAATTTCACCTTCGCGCGCGGCCGTACTCGGCGCGCATGCGTCACGGTTCATTGCCTTGAGTGCGGAAAGAGATCCTTATATGGCTGCCGGCGCAGGCGCAGGATTACCTTGCGCCAACGCAGATCGCAACCATTTCGTGCAATCCGTCTGTCACGAGAGTACCTACATTTAATGTTAGACAGCTTTGAATAAACGATAGGAAAAATAATTGGATAAGAAAATGAGAGACTGATTATTGCCAAAATGTGTTGCTCATGGCTCCGATGTCGGAGACGCGTGGCTGACTCGGCTGAAGGTAGTACTCCAGAGGAAGCCTTCGAAAAACCAGAGACACCCAGAGATACAGAGGAGGATATTGAACTTGATGAACATGAATCAATGTCACGTAAGAATCAGCAACTCGTTAAATTGCACTGCGCAGTGAGGTCTGATTTTGCTTTTCACTTGATAACGCTTGCTTATTTTATTATGTAGAAGTACGAAATGAATTGTCTGATACTGGAAAATCGGGACAGAGGTCAACCCGAACTGTCATTGAAATGCCAAGATTTACATGGTCTGTGTGAAAGGAACTTAAGTTGTTGGAGGAATTGCTGTTTTTGTTTGACCTATTTAAATAGTTTTTTGGTTCGATAGTTTTATTTTTTGCTGACAGTTTTGTAGGCTTTGTTTTCTACCTCAAGCAACAGTTACGTCATCTACTGAATCACGAATTTTAAATAATTGTAACACACAATCAGGTTTCTTAAATCGGTATAATTTAATGTTATATTGCACACACGTTTCGATCAGACATTTCAAAATAACATGTACAATTGTTCAAATACCCTCAAAATAAAATTCCGATGGAATTTTTACGTTACAGCGCCATCTCGCGTCACGCGCAACAATCAGATGCGGCTGTCGAACGCGGGCGGGGGCTACACGAACGGGCACGGCGGGGACACGACGGGGCGGCGGGGCGCCGAGAACGTGCCCCCGCCGCAGCAGCCGCAACAGCCGCCCCCCAATTCTAGGGTCACACAACAGGTAAGATGCTGAAAGAGTAAACAGATGGATGCCTTGTGGCATTAAGTCCAGCAGTTGTACATTTTACATGCATAAATTAAGTAAAATAAAATGCCTGAACACATAAGAAGCAAAGCAATTTAAGAGCGGGCCCGCACTTAGTTGTAATAAAAGGCACTCTTCCAAATGATTACATGAAATGAGAAGGGATAAGAATGCGCTCGAATTATCCTGCCGAAGCGCTGCATTGTGACGACTTTGAAAATTTTCCTTTTTTACTACATCGTGCGCGCACGCTTTCAAACTGTGTTGCTTCGGATCTGCTTTTGTTGTGCCCGGGCCTTAATAGACACGAAAGATGCGTTTTTGGTAACAAACCTTCTTTTTCTGAGCAGGCTTCTACAAATGCTACAGAACTAGTGATTACGCGCCGATTTCGTAATAATTAAGATACTTATAGTAAAAATAAAATGTTGTTGTGATTGGAAACCACTAGCAACGTGTCAATTGAGTATCCCAGGTTGATTATTAGAAACTTATCCTAGATTTTTTATTATTATTGTTATATTGATCATAAAAGCCGATATAAACCTGCCCGCCGTTCCATATTATTTTAAAATTGCTATGCCCAACAGGGTTCGTATTGTACCTATTTTTAAGCAGTAACTTATGTACTTTATGATATGTAATAAATATTTTTGAATTAAATTGAATTCAAAATACAGCAACAATAAAGAAACATAGGAACAACACTAATTAATTTTTCATTAATTCAAACTAGTGTAAAGATCAAAGCTTCCGACCGGCTCAAATAAGTGTGAGTCAGTTAATTAAGCATTTTATTTGCCTTTCGATAGCTTTCAATGAAATGTGTTGGCGGATCAGACAAACGTTTTTATAAACCGTTAACTGACTGACTTTGCCAAATAAGGAATGTCCATGTTTAGATGTCGCGAGTTCATATTTATTCTTTTTTAAATGTGACCACATTTCAAAGAATTTGTCAAACGCAGCTTTATGATATTATCTGAGTCCGTATATGCATTCTTTTTGCGGTCTCGTTAATTTGAATTTGCGAAACTCAGTTATTTATTAGGCGTTTAAGTGAGCAATGTTTTTTATCTATACTAATATTATAAAGCTGAAGAGTTTGTTTGTTTGAACACGCTAATATCAGGAACTACTAGTTGGAATTGAAAAAAAATTTTTGTGTTAAATAGACCATTTATCGAGGAAGACTTTAGGCTATATAACATCACGCCGCAACTATTAGAAGCAAAGAAATAATGGGGAATGTGAAAAAAATCGGGGAACATTATTCATCCTTGAGGGCTTCAATGATGCCCAAAATAACTATTTTATGCGGACGAAGTCGCGGGCACAGCTAATTATGTATGAAAAATTTGTTCTTGATTTAATCTATAGGCTACTTACTATAATAAAACTGGTGAGATGCGAGATATGTGTCACAGCGAGCTTAACATTAACTGTCCAAATGGAAATCGGAAAGGGTTGGTAAGGTATAAAATCTTAACGAAAATAAGGAGACTAAATATTCCAAGA
Organism: Amyelois transitella; assembly: GCF_032362555.1. Classification (NCBI taxonomy): domain Eukaryota; kingdom Metazoa; phylum Arthropoda; class Insecta; order Lepidoptera; family Pyralidae; genus Amyelois; species Amyelois transitella. The sequence goes on from NC_083506.1 coordinate 12,284,375, forward strand.
GAATCACAACCGTATCATCATTACCCCCAACATCCATCTTAATATCTTCTTACACAGTTCACTAATCCCAACTCCTCATCCACACTCAGTCCTGCTATTAGGGTTGCCAACTATACGGAGTCTTTCCAAGTCTTATAGGATGGAATAGAATAGATTTATTTTCAAAACTGGATACAAGGTATCACTTATTGACGTCCCATAACTTAAATCTAATTATAACTCCTACCGCTTCCAAAGCGCATGTGTAGAAGAAGCGGTGGAACAAACTACACTGCAGAGACGATATAACGAGAAGAGCCCAGAGAAAGAGTCTCCGAAGAACCGGGGTGAGAGGACGGAGGCAAAAATTCAGAAGAATTAATAAATAAATATATACGAGACAAGTTACACAGATTGAGTTAGCCTCGAAGTAAGTTCGAGACTTGTGTTACGAGATACTAACTCAACGATACTATAATTTATATATACTATAATGAAACCCTACAATCCTCAATTGCTTTATCAATCCTGTAATCCTCAATTCCCATCCTGATATCCTTAATTCCCATCCATCCTCTTCCAGGCCCCAGCTTCGGGAGGACGTTCCCGTTCAGGCAGTACCCCGAGTGCCGCCTCAATGAACCAAGGCCAAGGACAGTCGCCTTATGTACCGCATATGCAGAGACGCTTGCATAATGTTAAAGAGGTCCTACATTCCTTTTCCCGTGATTTTTTGTAATTAGTGTTTGTATATTTCTGGATAGAGTTGGTGTTGTAGTGTAGGTGTAGGATTGGTAGATGATAAGTATATAATGTGATGTATATTATGAAATGAAGCCATTATTATATCCAAGCGTAGTATAGTATATATATATACATAAATAATATTTCGTCATCGACCTTTTTCGTCGATCAACAAAATTTTCTTGAAATATTAAAATAAATAAATAAATATATACGGGACAAATTACACAGATTGAGTTAGTCTCGAAGTAAGTTCGAGTTTTGTGTTGCGAGATACTGACTCAATGATACTATATTTTAAAAATACTTATACATATAGATAAACATCCAAGACCCAGGCCAATCACAAAAAGTTATTTTCTCATCATGCTCTGGCCGGGATTCGGTACCTCCGGTGTCACAGACAAGCGTACTACCGCTGCGCCACATAGGCCGTCCTAATACAACCTAGAAATAATATAGTCTTAAAATATTTTATTTCGTACATACATACATATGTTAGTACCGCTTTGCCACAGAGGCTGCTCAAAACGTGATACATACATACATACATAAAATCACGCCTCTTTCCCGGAGTGTTAGGCAGAGACTACCTCTTTCCACTTGCCACGATCTCAGCATACTTCAAAACGTGATATGTATAGAAATTGACTATCACTACATAGTATAAAACAAAGTCGCTATTTTAGTCTGTTTGTCTGTATGCTTAAATCTTTAAAATTGCGCAACGGATTTTGATGCGGTTTTTTGTAACAGGTAGAGTGATTCAAGAGGAAGTTTTTTATGTATAATAACATTTATAATTTTGCACCCGTGCGAAGCCGGGGCGGACCGCTAGTATATAATATATAATACGTATTCCAGTTCAACCCGCCGGTGGGGGCGGGCGGGGCGCGGCCGGCGGGCGTGTCCAGCACGGTGTCGGTGCCGCACGCCGTGGCGTCGGGCGCCGTGCGCCGCTCCAACGTGGTGAAGGAGGTGGAGCGGCTCAAGGAGAACCGGGAGAAGCGGCGGCAGCGGCAGGCCGAGCTCAAGGAGGAAAAGGTAATGTTGTTTACTTTGATGATGTTTTGATGTTTACTTGACGGCCTCTGTGGCGCAGCGGTGATACGCTTGTCTGTGGTTGATTGACCTGAGGTCCCGGGTTCGAATCCCGGCCAGGGAATGATGAGAACTTTTTCTGATTGGCCTGGGTTTTGCATGTTTATCTATATATGTATTTATTATAAAATATAGTATCGAGACCATGACGAAGAGATGGTGTGGGCCTAATGGTGGTACCATTAGGCCCACACCATCTCTTCGTCATGGATATCATAAAAGGCGAATAAGGGATGGGCTTATAAACTTGGGATTCTACTCTTGGGCGACGGGCTAGCAACCTGACACTTTATATGAATCTTAATTCTATCAGTAAGCCAAACAGATAAGTACCTATCAGTATTTTTAAGACTGTTGGCTCTGTCTACCCTGCAAGGGATATAGACGTGATTATGTGTATGTATGTATGTTGTATAAAGTTGCTGAATTCAATAGAAAGACAAGTAGGTTGTGATCTTTGAAAGAGATGAGGAGGTAGTGAAGGTGACATTTTGATTGTTTCTGTAGATTTAGATAAACCCTTGACTCTGTAGAAGATTTTCAGGGTTCGCATTCAGGCTTATACCTAAAGAGGCGCTATTTCTTTACTTAGCTAAATAAATGAATAAATAATAGGTAATATAATAGTCTAAGTACCAGGTTAACCGAGCTTTGCTCGGTCTACCAGAGATGGCGCTGATATAGTTTCTTAAAACGCGGTTTTTAAAATGTTTTATATATCTTGGGAACCGAGCTTTTCTCGAACCTAGGACCTTGATAAATCGATTCCTTGAGCCGAAAAGCCCCTAATCTGTAACTTTCATGAAAATCGTTGGAGCCGTTTCCGAGATCCTGATTATATATATACAAGAATTGCTCGTTTAAATATATTAGATTAATAGACTCATCATCATCAAACAATTTATCCCCAGGAAGCACTGATGAAATATATACAAGAATTGCTCGTTTAAATATATTAGATTAATAGACTAATCAATCATCATCAAACAATTTATCCCCAGGAAGCACTGATGAAATATATACAAAAATTGCTCGTTTAAATATATAAGATTAATGGACTAATCAATCATCATCAAACATTTTTTCCCCAGGAAGCACTGATGAACATGGACCCGGGCAATCCCAACTGGGAGTTCCTGGCTATGATCCGGGAGTACCAGAACAGCATCGACTTCCGGCCGCTGACGGGCACCGAGCCGGTGGAGGACCACCAGATCACGGTCTGCGTCAGAAAGAGGCCGCTCAACAAGAAGGAGCTGGTCAAGAAGGAGGTGGGGTTTATTGATCTCGTATTGAACAGTAGTTTTTAGATCTTCAACTGGATATGATATAACAGATGTGATATTTTCTCAATTATTATGCTCTCGAATATGTGGGGCAAGGGTTGATAAAATGTTAGGTTTGAATACATACATACATATGGTCACGTCTATATCCCTTGCGGGGTAGACAGGGCCAACGTTCAGCTATATGGCTTAATGATAGAATTGAGATTCATGGTATTTAAACCTAACAACTTATTTACCGTATGGTTCCCGGCACCAAAACTAAAAAGAATTGGACCACTCCATCTCTTTCCCATGTATGTCGTAAAAGGCGACTAAGGGATAGGCTTACAAACTTGGGATTCTTTTTTAGGCGATGGGCTAGCAACCTGTCACTATTTGAATCTCAATTCTATCATTAAGCCAAAAAGCTGAACGTGGCCATTCAGTCTTTTCAAGACTGTTGGCTCTGTCTACCCCGCAAGGGACATAGACGTGACCATATGTATGTATTTACTAATTTATGTACACAGAAAACATCGAGACTGATAATCATAAGAAACATAATTACAAAGGTTCTGCTTCTTTCTAAAGAAATCTCTTCCAGCAGACCCGAGATAGGAGACATGATGGGAAGGGTGACAGGCGTGTATTCCACACATACAACTATTTATAGACATACGTAAACAAATACATAAATAAAAAATTATAAAACACGTATGAAAATACCAAATAATAAACTTACATAAAATATATACAATAGATACCGTGTGGTTCCCGGCACCAATACAAAAAAGAATAGGACCACTCCATCTCTTTCCCATGGATGTCGTAAAAGGCGATGGGCTAGCAACCTGTCACTATTTGAATCTCAATTCTATCATTAAGCGAAACTGCTTAACGTGGCTATTCAGTCTTTTCAAGACTGTTGGCTCTGTCTACCCCGCAAGGGATATAGACGTAACCATATGTATGTATGTATGATACCAAATTAGCAAGGCTGGGATAGGTAATAATTTTGTTAATAAAACAAAATCTTGGTTCCAGGTGGACGTGATAAGCGTGCCAGCCAAAGACCTGATGATAGTCCACGAGCCGAAGAACAAGGTGGACCTCACTAAATACTTGGAGAATCAGAAGTTCCGTTTCGATTACGCCTTTGACGATTCGTGCACCAATGAAGTTGTTTACAAGTAAGTGTTTTCAAAACAACTGTCCTGTTGTTGAGATTGTTAACTCTGTGGAAAATATTTTTTATAAAAATAAAGTTAAAATATGAAATCTGACTTTCTTAAACACGTTCTTAAAAGGACGAAATAAGAAAACAGTGCCCGTACGTAAAATTTTTATGTACAGACCAATAAAAAAAAGAATTGGGCCACTTCGTCTCATTCCCATGGGTGTCGTAAGAGGTGCCTAAGGGATAGGCTTTTAAACTTGGGATTCTTCTTTTAGGCGATGGACTAGCAATCTGTCACTATTTGAATCTCAATTCTAACATTAAGCCAAGCAGCTAAACGTGGCCTATCAGTCTTTTCAAGATAGATGTCTCTGTCAACCCCACAAGGGATATAGACGTGATTATATGTATGTATGTTAGGATGGTTTGGTCACGTGGAGAGGATGATGATGGACTGGTCCTATTTATTTTTCTACATACATACATATAGTCACGTCTATATCCCTTGCGGGGTAAACAGAGCCAACAGTGAGTGGCCACGTTCAGCTATTTGGCTTAACGATAGAATTGAGATTCAACTAGTGACAGGTTGCTAGCCCAACGCCTAAAAAAATCCCAACTTTGTAAGTCTATCCATTAGTCGCCTTTTACGACATCCATGGGAAAGCGATGGAGTGGTCCTATTCTTTTTTCTATTGCCGGGAACCACACGGCACTCTACGTACCTTTTTCTATTCTTGTAGAACGAATGAAAAGTGTACAAATATGATGAATTGAAAGTAAATGAATGAATGCAAACAACAGATACACGGCCAAGCCGCTGGTGCAGACGATCTTCGAGGGCGGCATGGCCACGTGCTTCGCGTACGGCCAGACCGGCTCCGGCAAGACGCACACCATGGGCGGCGACTTCCAGGTACTGCTGGGGCTGCCTCGCCCTCGGGGGGGAGCTGGGTACTAGGTTGGATGAGGCAGGTTTTAACACGAAGCGGCTGCCGTCTGATCTCCGCAACCTTTGCAGGGGAACCTGACCCGAATTGGATCGATCAGCGGCGTTACCTGTATCTTAGATCCGAGAAAACGGATGAGTTACACAGAACTAAATGGAGAGTTGTAAGTTAAGAAGCACTCTTTCTTAAGAGCCGTTAGAGAAAGTAACCGCGAGAGCAGTGCTGTGGGTGCTATTAAAATCATTCGTATTTATAGAGGAATAAGGGCAAAGAAAAATATAAATAGGTTTGTGTGGTCAAATCAAAAGAAATACCTCTACATGTTACGTTCAGGTTTACATTTGTTTCCACTAGCCAGTCAGAAATTTAAACAAAGAATTTGCTGTTCAGCCTGTATTCGCAACTATGCGAGTAAAACGTTCCGTATTTAAAAGAAATTCTTTTTTTTTTTAACCCACAAACCTGTTGATATTTTTGTATAACTGGCCGGTACTCTCATAATACCTATTTAATTTCAAAATATTTTGTATTTTTTTCAGGGCAAAACCCAAGACTGCAAGAAGGGTATATACGCGATGGCGGCGCGCGACGTGTTCATGTACCTGAAGTCGCCCAAGTACAAGCCTCTCAACCTCATCGTCTCCGCCTCATTCTTCGAAATATATTCAGGGAAGGTTAGTGACTTTACAAACTTTTTACTTTACGGCCGTAGATACTGTGTATACTACGGTTTGTTCTGTATACTACTGACACTGGGTTTGTTCTGCCCGTTCTTCTTCACTTAAGCGATAGTTGAATTAATGACGTCATTACCTAGTAACTTATTTAAATCATACATAATTATGTCTCTATTTCGGTGTCATATTATTAATCATATTATAGTCATTTTTTTTTTATTTTATATATTTGGATGACCAACAGCAAGTTTTACAATCATTAGATTTTCAATTATATTATATACACATTAAAAATAAGACACATATTAAACGTAACGTACCTTTATTTTATCTTGGACGTTTTCAATCATATTACAATGGTCCGTGGTCAACGAGTTTCTGAAAACCAGCCGGCTACTGCTCCATATATCGCGGCAGAATGTTCTTCTACCGCCAAGTTGTAAACATGCTAACACAACATACAACACTGTGGCCCCACGTTGGGCGCCACTGCGGTGTTTTAGTAAAAGTAAAATTTAATTATGTAGAAATGTATTGTTTATTATACTGCATCCTCATTGCTTTTTATGTGCGCTGCCTTTTTAATTTTGGATTTTTCTTTATATTTTGGTTGACTGGAAGAAAATTGGGGATAAGTCCGCCATTGTACATATTCTTCAAAATCCAATTACTATTTTGTAATTTGTTATATTTATTTTTATAATGAGTTTACAAACAAACAAACAAACGTCGCTGGTAAGAGAAATGGGAGATAATTATTAAATTGATAGAATAAAAACAAACTTTATTTGTACTAGTTTTACAAGTTAAAAGAGGTCGTGGGAATAGTCTCTCATCTCGTGTTTATATATAGCTATAAACATGAGATTTAGCAAGTAGCCGCTAAAGATAAGCGACCTACTTGAATTGATGAATGCTGGTAGTCCAAAGGTGAAGCCCTGGGACGCCCGTGCTTTTATAGGGCTCCGGGACTGTAAAGAGCATCACAACACCCACACAATCGTAAAGCCACTCACTAATATGAAGTGATCGTTTCTATTCTCGACCAGAGTCACTTAATGCACTTCGCCTTACACAGGTGTTCGATTTACTAGCGGACAAAGCGAAGCTTCGTGTGCTGGAAGACGGCAAGCAGCAAGTCCAGATCGTGGGCCTCACGGAGAAGGTGGTGGACAATGTGGACGAGGTGCTCAAGCTGATACAGCACGGCAACGCCGCTCGGACCTCGGGACAGGTACACACACGCATACACATAAAATCACGTCTATATCCCTTGCGGCGTAGACAGAGCCAACAGTCTTGAAAAGACTGACAGGTCACACTGAGCTTTTTTGGTTTAATGATAGAATTGAGTGTTTCAAATAGTGACAGGTTGCTAGCCCATCGCCTAAGATAGAATCCGAAGTTTGTAAGCTTATCCCTTAGTCGCCTTTTACGACATTCATAGGAAAGAGATGGAGTGTACCTTGTATTCTATTTTGTACTGGTGCCGGGGACTACACACACGGTCACATCGAAATCGTGCATTCCGATTTTGTTTACTTTAACCCTTATTGAAAATTCTTTTTACACAGTCCATGAATTTAAAAAAAAAAAAAAAAACTTAGTTTTAAAAATAGAACATCTTTTTTTCCAGACGTCGGCGAACTCGAACTCGTCGCGGTCGCACGCCGTGTTCCAGATCGTGGTGCGCTCGCCCGGCATGCACCGCGTGCACGGCAAGTTCTCGCTCATCGACCTGGCGGGCAACGAGCGCGGCGCCGACACCTCCTCCGCCAACCGGCAGACGCGTGCGTACCCGCCACTGTCTACACACAGACACACACACAGACATACATACATACATACATACATACATACATACATGCACCGCGTGCACGGCAAGTTCTCGCTCATCGACCTGGCGGGCAACGAGCGCGGCGCCGACACCTCCTCCGCCAACCGGCAGACGCGTGCGTACCCGCCACTGTCTACACACAGACACACACACAGACATACATACATACATACATACATACATACATACATGCACCGCGTGCACGGCAAGTTCTCGCTCATCGACCTGGCGGGCAACGAGCGCGGCGCCGACACCTCCTCCGCCAACCGGCAGACGCGTGCGTACCCGCCACTGTCTACACACAGACACACACACAGACATACATACATACATACATACATACATGCACCGCGTGCACGGCAAGTTCTCGCTCATCGACCTGGCGGGCAACGAGCGCGGCGCCGACACCTCCTCCGCCAACCGGCAGACGCGTGCGTACCCGCCACTGTCTACACACAGACACACACACAGACATACATACATACATACATACATACATGCACCGCGTGCACGGCAAGTTCTCGCTCATCGACCTGGCGGGCAACGAGCGCGGCGCCGACACCTCCTCCGCCAACCGGCAGACGCGTGCGTACCCGCCACTGTCTACACACAGACACACACACAGACATACATACATACATACATACATACATACATACATGCACCGCGTGCACGGCAAGTTCTCGCTCATCGACCTGGCGGGCAACGAGCGCGGCGCCGACACCTCCTCCGCCAACCGGCAGACGCGTGCGTACCCGCCACTGTCTACACACAGACACACACACAGACATACATACATACATACATACATGCACCGCGTGCACGGCAAGTTCTCGCTCATCGACCTGGCGGGCAACGAGCGCGGCGCCGACACCTCCTCCGCCAACCGGCAGACGCGTGCGTACCCGCCACTGTCTACACACAGACACACACACAGACATACATACATACATACATACATACATACATACATGCACCGCGTGCACGGCAAGTTCTCGCTCATCGACCTGGCGGGCAACGAGCGCGGCGCCGACACCTCCTCCGCCAACCGGCAGACGCGTGCGTACCCGCCACTGTCTACACACAGACACACACACAGACATACATACATACATACATACATACATACATACATACATGCACCGCGTGCACGGCAAGTTCTCGCTCATCGACCTGGCGGGCAACGAGCGCGGCGCCGACACCTCCTCCGCCAACCGGCAGACGCGTGCGTACCCGCCACTGTCTACACACAGACACACACACAGACATACATACATACATACATACATACATACATACATGCACCGCGTGCACGGCAAGTTCTCGCTCATCGACCTGGCGGGCAACGAGCGCGGCGCCGACACCTCCTCCGCCAACCGGCAGACGCGTGCGTACCCGCCACTGTCTACACACAGACACACACACAGACATACATACATACATACATACATACATACATACATGCACCGCGTGCACGGCAAGTTCTCGCTCATCGACCTGGCGGGCAACGAGCGCGGCGCCGACACCTCCTCCGCCAACCGGCAGACGCGTGCGTACCCGCCACTGTCTACACACAGACACACACACAGACACACATACAGACACACATACAGACATACATACATACATGCACCGCGTGCACGGCAAGTTCTCGCTCATCGACCTGGCGGGCAACGAGCGCGGCGCCGACACCTCCTCCGCCAACCGGCAGACGCGTGCGTACCCGCCACTGTCTACACACAGACACACACACAGACATACATACATACATACATACATGCACCGCGTGCACGGCAAGTTCTCGCTCATCGACCTGGCGGGCAACGAGCGCGGCGCCGACACCTCCTCCGCCAACCGGCAGACGCGTGCGTACCCGCCACTGTCTACACACAGACACACACACAGACATACATACATACATACATACATACATACATACACCGCGTGCACGGCAAGTTCTCGCTCATCGACCTGGCGGGCAACGAGCGCGGCGCCGACACCTCCTCCGCCAACCGGCAGACGCGTGCGTACCCGCCACTGTCTACACACAGACACACACACAGACATACATACATACATACATACATGCACCGCGTGCACGGCAAGTTCTCGCTCATCGACCTGGCGGGCAACGAGCGCGGCGCCGACACCTCCTCCGCCAACCGGCAGACGCGTGCGTACCCGCCACTGTCTACACACAGACACACACACAGACATACATACATACATACATACATGCACCGCGTGCACGGCAAGTTCTCGCTCATCGACCTGGCGGGCAACGAGCGCGGCGCCGACACCTCCTCCGCCAACCGGCAGACGCGTGCGTACCCGCCACTGTCTACACACAGACACACACACAGACACACATACAGACACACATACAGACATACATACATACATGCACCGCGTGCACGGCAAGTTCTCGCTCATCGACCTGGCGGGCAACGAGCGCGGCGCCGACACCTCCTCCGCCAACCGGCAGACGCGTGCGTACCCGGCACTGTCTACACACAGACACACACACAGACATACATACATACATACATACATACATACATACATGCACCGCGTGCACGGCAAGTTCTCGCTCATCGACCTGGCGGGCAACGAGCGCGGCGCCGACACCTCCTCCGCCAACCGGCAGACGCGTGCGTACCCGCCACTGTCTACACACAGACACACACACAGACATACATACATACATACATACATGCACCGCGTGCACGGCAAGTTCTCGCTCATCGACCTGGCGGGCAACGAGCGCGGCGCCGACACCTCCTCCGCCAACCGGCAGACGCGTGCGTACCCGCCACTGTCTACACACAGACACACACACAGACATACATACATACATACATACATGCACCGCGTGCACGGCAAGTTCTCGCTCATCGACCTGGCGGGCAACGAGCGCGGCGCCGACACCTCCTCCGCCAACCGGCAGACGCGTGCGTACCCGCCACTGTCTACACACAGACACACACACAGACATACATACATACATACATACATGCACCGCGTGCACGGCAAGTTCTCGCTCATCGACCTGGCGGGCAACGAGCGCGGCGCCGACACCTCCTCCGCCAACCGGCAGACGCGTGCGTACCCGGCACTGTCTACACACAGACACACACACAGACATACATACATACATACATACATACATACATACATGCACCGCGTGCACGGCAAGTTCTCGCTCATCGACCTGGCGGGCAACGAGCGCGGCGCCGACACCTCCTCCGCCAACCGGCAGACGCGTGCGTACCCGCCACTGTCTACACACAGACACACACACAGACATACATACATACATACATACATGCACCGCGTGCACGGCAAGTTCTCGCTCATCGACCTGGCGGGCAACGAGCGCGGCGCCGACACCTCCTCCGCCAACCGGCAGACGCGTGCGTACCCGGCACTGTCTACACACAGACACGCATACAGACAGACATACATACATACATACATACATACATGCACCGCGTGCACGGCAAGTTCTCGCTCATCGACCTGGCGGGCAACGAGCGCGGCGCCGACACCTCCTCCGCCAACCGGCAGACGCGTGCGTACCCGCCACTGTCTACACACAGACACGCATACAGACATACATACATACATACATACGTTGACAATTCTATCTCTTACAAATGTCTCATCAAAGTATTCAATAAAACTATATTCGTTACAGGAATGGAAAGCGCCGAGATCAACAAATCTTTACTGGCGTTGAAAGAGTGCATCCGAGCGTTGGGCATGAAGGGGAACAACCACCTCCCGTTCAGGGTGTCCAAACTGACGCAGGTCCTGAGGGACTCCTTCATCGGAGACAAGTCCAGGACTTGTATGATAGCGATGATATCACCGGCCATGTCCTCGTGTGAACACTCGCTCAATACTCTGAGATACGCTGACCGGTGAGTCACTACATATATTATTATAAAGTCACCCCCTATTATTATAAAGTCACCCCCTATTATAATAAAGTCACCCCCTATTATTATAAAGTCACCCCCTATTTTCTCGTGTCTTGTAGCTGTCTTGTGCCGTGTGACATCAATCCTATTCTTTTTTATTATTGATGCCGGGAAGGTATCAATATACTAACTAACTAGTAAATAGTCACTAGCTAAGATATAGAAAAAAGAAGAAGTTGGTGGAAAGATATTGGTATCTCTCACTCAATACAATAGTACAGCACAAAATATATTATTTGAGCGTATATATCTAACGTTAGTACCTACCTAACTTGTAATAAAATAATATTGTGCTCCGATGTTTACAAATTAGAAACTTACTACCTTCAATAAAAGTAAAAAAAACAAAATAAATGAGTTTGTTTCTTACCTTGTATACACGAAGCATATGTTTGGCATTTGATTTATGTGAACTGTTTTAATTCCCTTCCCAGTTATCACTTTACTACCGATATAATAAACAAAAAGAGTAATAAAAAAATCTTTACACAATAAAACAATGGATTACTACGCATAGTTCTAGGTGGGACTTTAAAGCCTGTCTTTGCAAGAATGTCAGGACAATCAACAATACTATTGATTACTTTGGAAAAAAATATTAAATCTGCCACATTCCTTCTAGTGACCAAAGGAACGAGATGTTGCTTCGCACGCAGCTCGTCATATTGATCAGAACTATAAAAAAATATGTAACTGAAATCATAAATAACGTAAAAATCTTTTTTGAATTGCTTCAATTCTGGAAACATAAATATCAAAAATTGGGTTCCAAATCTGACAAGCATACTCCAGATGGCTGATGATATTTAGGGTTTTGCTTTTTTAAAACTTTTGGAATTGCGCATCACAAATCCTAAGGATTTGGAGGCAATTATATTGGCAATGTGAGTATCAAATAATAATTTGGAGTCATGAAATACGCCTAAATCACGAATGCCAGGCTGTTTTTTCAATTCAGCAGTACCTTAAAGAAAATATCGTGAATTTACTGGTTTACGCTATTGTGTGAACGTGACAAACGCACATTTATCTGCGTTTAAATCCAATTTATTACGGAGACAATAGTCAGATAACCGATCTAAGTCCTGTTGAAGTAGCTCAACGTCAACACCGGAAGAAACAGAACGAAAAACTTTCATGTCATCTGCATAACACAAAAGTTGTAATGAATTAAACCAGCTAATAATGTCATTGACAAAGACAAAAAAGTAAAAAGCAAAGGACCAAGCAGCGAACCCTGAGGAACGCCGCTTGGGTCAGGAATCCAACTAGAAATGTAGTTACTAATCATCACAGCTTGTGATCTATTCTCTAGGTATGAGATAAACCACCTGAGAAGGTCACCACGGATGCCTGAAGCATACAACTTCCTAATAAGCAAATGATGACTTATTTGATCAAAAGCTTTGCTGTAATTGGTATAAATGAAGTCAACTTGAGATCCATTATCCATAGATTCGGTAATAAAGTCATTAAGCAGGATTAGGTTAGAAGTAGTTGAGCGTCCCCTCAGAAATCCATGTTGTTCAATACTAATTGACTCTTTGAGAACAGAATATATACGTTTATAAGTTAGCCTTTCCAACAGGCAGAGTTTGTATTATTATGTTTTTAACCGTCTTCAAAAAAATGAGGCGGTGCTCAGTTTGACCTTTGTGTGTCCATGGTTGAATGTTTGTATTTATGTTTGTCCGCGATCCTCTCGCGTTTCGCCGAACCGATTTTGATGCGGTTTTCAGGAACAGTGTTTATTACACTTAGGTTGGACGGTTTAAGAAATTTAACCGACCTCGAAAATGGAGGATTTCGATTGGAGGCTGGTCTCTTTTTGCAAAAGTTTTTTTTTTTTTAAAATAATAATGACGTGTACCGTGATTGGTGTGCCCGCAGCGTGAAGGAGCTGGGAGCGGAGACGCGCGCGCCCGCCGACGTGGAGATGGCGCCCGCGCACGACGACCTGGCGCAGCTGCGCTCGCTCAATGTACGTCAGCACTACTCTCTCTCTCCCTCTCTCTCTCCCATCCCGCAAGGGATGTAGACGTGATTAGATGTTATGTTTTTACAGCTGAATGCGATCTTTCAATCAAGTGTACTGGATAAAAGACATTAATATTGTATGAAATATCTCGTCCGATTTTCAGGAGGGCGACATGTCAGCGGAGATGTACACGTTCCACGAGGCTATAGACGAGTTGCAGAGGGCCGAGGAAGAAGTGCTGGACAACCACAAGGCCATCTCGGATTACCTCCAGCACGCGCTGCAGCGCTGCAACCAGCTGCTCGCCATCACGCGGGACGTGGACTACGACCAGGACGGTGAGGATGTGGCTGTTGTACTCTATTAGCTTTACGACTAAATTAAAAAAAAATATTTTACATGTATTAATGTCATTGGCTGTTTCCGAAGTGAAAAAAAAAAGTATTAATGTCAATGTCAATGAGTGACAGTTTGTAGTGTAAAAACGTAATAATTTGACAGCTGCAATCTGGCAAATGTTACAGCTGTCAGATTATTACGTTTTTGTTCTATCTTTGTCGTTCTTGCATCATAATTATATATCTGTCTTGTTCTAATTTATTTCTGTCATTGGTAAACACCACCTCACGTGAGCATAATGTTATGAACATTTTTACGGCTCACGATGTTTGCAAAGGAAAAACGCATAAGGGGAACAAGCTGAAATATTTTTGAAAAAATCCTGCAATTTACAGGATAAAATCTTTAAATCTTCAACCTACTCTAGCGATATGTTCATTTATAATATTATCCATAGAATTTAATTGAATATCTCTAATACACGGACTCCTACCTAGCCCCACAATATTTCAAAGTCAGTGTTCTTTATTTGACATAAATGTGGTTAACACAGTGGATATAAATTTGGTACATGCATACGATGAGAAGCGAGATGATTCCTATATACAGCTGCTGAACAGCTCATGTGATGTGACTATTCGAATGGTGATTCGATAACTGAATGATTACGAACATCTATTACTTCAGCTGTTTAGTGTTTAAAAAAAAAAGATTAATAATTTTCCGATGAAACGGGAATTCAGAGATTTTTGTACGTACGGAGTCGAGGCTACTCAAATATAAATGTTGGTCAGGGCTATGGACGCGTAGCAAGCGTCCGAGGTCTCTTTGCAACGGACAGCCGGCGGATACAAGATGGCGGCAACGAAGGATATTAGGTGAACTTGCCTGTACTAGCTACTCATTAACAGTAGCTTGGCAATAACAGGGAGGGTTATTCGTAAATTGGCAAGACATACCCTCTCTGCTTTTATCTTTGAGGTGAAACTTCCTTCTAATGAACCCCCAAGTTTATAATACTCCAGCGTTAACAAGGCATAATTATGCTTTATCTTATTATCTGGAGTTTCAACTTTTTTGTTCACCTCAGGGTAAGAGAGAGAGGGAAGACGAGGCAGATGTCGTGTCAATATTCTCATAACGAATATTCTCGCAGTTCAAAAATAACAGTCGCTGGCGATGGTCATCGATCGAGCTTGATCATATTCTGGATATTGGATATAACTTAAATTTTAAATTGGTGTTATAATATTCTATTGGTAAAGATGATATAATACAAATGTTAAAATTATAAATCAACAGGTTCGTAGTAACAAGAACACAAACAGACGTGTGGTCATCGAAAGTGCATGATCAAAATCTTTGTTTTAAAAAAATTGGTATTTTTGGTTCCAACCTCTTTGTATAAGTGTCGAAATGTTTATTTGTTGGTGGCCGACTGAATGTGGCATACCAACCAGTATTTTCTCTTAAAATCCCTTCATTTAACTTTAAAGAGATTTTAAGTTTTAAAAATATATTTTTTAATGATGGCTTTTTTCCTTGAGGATGAAATGTGTTTTTTTTTATGTTTTAATAAAAGAAACATTTCATCATACTGAATTTTTGTTTTATCTTTTTTAATTATATATGTAACACTGTTTTAAGTCTATCCTCGATAGGGAAGACAGAGCCTTAGATTGGTAAAATCGGAGGCTACATTTACCTTTTGATGGAGTTATAGATGGTGAAAGCAATTCTGATATTAACATATTTCCTATTCCAAAACAATTTGCAAACATGTCACAATTGGCTTTTTATAAAATTACCATCAAACCAGCGATTACCATTTAATCAACAAACACAAACAAAATCGTAACACGATCAGTCGTTGAGAAATAAGTCTGATTTGTACCTTTTCTTTTTTAATAATTATCATAGTTTTATTTTGTTTACTTACTAAGTCCAAATGTAAAAATGTATCGTTTTGCTGCCAAAATGGACTATCGATTTCTCAGCGATTTTATCATCAGAATCGTTTTAACCATCATAGCTTTGTAATTTCACCGCCGTTTTGGTCGTTAGTGAGACATTATATAGCAAAGTGGTAATTTGAATTGTTATTCTTTCCTTCGGTTGGGCAAGATTTATCGATGACACTCATAACAACTAAATATTCAGATCTTTGTCCCGCTAGTCAAATCTTTTTGCAAATAATTTCTGATAATTTTAATAGTTTATTGTAAGCCAGAAAAAAATTTCGCCGCCAGTATATCGTTGCATGTCATAAAGTTTTAACTTGTCCAACGCTTTGTTAAATTTATTGAAGAGCCATTCAATAAATGACAATTCTATAAAAACAAAACAGTTCTAAAATGTCTCTTAATCGCCAACGGCGTCATACCAAATTAAACCGTAACGCCTTCCTCTATCATACCAACCACACGAAACCAACTATGCAATTTTCCATTGCAGCGTACGCGACGCAATGGGAGGAGCTACTGAATGAGCAGTTGGCAGTACTGGCGCAGTCGCGTGACCTTGTCGCCGAGTTTCGCGCCAAAATGCAACAGGAGGAACACATTTCGCGCCGGATCCAACCAGGGAGACACCACTAGCGTAACATGACTGGGCAATGTCACTTTAGGTACTGTAATGTAGGTTTTTAAATAACGAACAAGGTTGGCTGTCAAATTGACGTAACGAAATGGCTGTCAAAATGACGTTCTGTTTGTCAAACCGCCTCGTTGTTGTTGGAGGGTCGATTCGCGAACGTTGATCTTTCTTCTTGCTCTTACTTTCCGGTTAACCTCAAGGATAAAGTGAGAGGGATTTTAAGACATAATGCCTTGTCTACGTTCGTGAATAAGGAGTAAGGTCTACTGTCTTCTGTCAAGTCGTTTAGCTTTCAATGGACGATTGAGATAAGGTTTTGAATTCCAAATAAGAATCATTTGCCAGATGAACGCTTACTTCTCTAGTGGACCTTCATTGGTGTTATATTATAAGGTATATGTCTTATCTCTCTCTCTCTTACTTTGAATTTAAACAGATAGAAAAAGAGGGAAGATAAGATTCTAGAGCAACAAACCTATGTACAAAATGCTTGAAATATTTTTTTTTGCATGTAACACATATGTAATGTAAGATGGTTCATAAAGAGTGAACGAGGCTGAATTTGATGCTGTTTTATACTATCCTATAATTTTATACTTGTGCTATATTTAATGTGCTTAAAAATGTATTTTTTTATAAGGTTATTTTTTGGATGAAATGAATTTACTCAAACGTAAAATTTAGTTCAAGGTGCTCTTTTGCATAATTAATAATGCCTCGTTTAGATTAGTGAAATTAATGTATTTTTTCAGTTGAAAAGCAAAGCTTTTTTATTGAGGCGATTGGTGAATTCTGGCGCCATCTTTGTTCAATTCTCTTTGGACATATTCGTATCATCCCTTTTTAATACCTTGTTTGTAACATGGGTGCTTTGCAATTAATTATATGTTAATATAGAACAATTGAACCAAACCAAATTGTCTCATTTGGTCTTCAATCTCATTTTGGTCTAAAGGTTCGACTGGACTGGTACCTTAAGACATTAAGTCCTCGTATTGTACATTATTTTAGGTGCAATAAAGTTTAATAATTTAAATAAATAACTAATGCAAAATAGCATCTATTCAGTCTTGTTTCACTGTGGTATGATCACGATTAGCTATAAAACTGTACATATAGCTATGCTCCTCAGTGATCTGATGTTTGTAAATTAACAAAAAATCGATTGTCTTATAAGGTTAATGTATCCGAATCTCAGAATCACAGTTCTATCAAGGATAGTTTACGGATGATATTTTTTCAAGTTGTATAAATTTTTATCAACAGTTATAATATTTCAAAAATATATGTCGATTAAGGAACCGTTAGGAAGAGAGAGAAGTTATGACATGCCTTAATATCTGTTCGTGAATAGACCCCCCAGGATGGGGCTAAAAATCGATCGTGAATGTTAACTAAACTGCCTTATAAGGCTGTTGAGGTTTCAAACACTACCTCGTTAGACAGGGGTCACCAATCACTTTTATTTGAAGATTATTTTTAGATATAATATCGCAAAAAATTTCCTTACAATCTGCTATTTTGGTGACACCTGTAAGAGAATATATTTTTTTGTAAATAACTGTAATATTTTGTCCATCTTTACGAGCGAATTGACGTGTTGAGTATCTAAACGTGCCCTTTAAGAATCTCGAGCTGTAAAACGAAAGATCTTTTTAAGTACCTACCATTGACATTGCCCAAATAATTTAAGCGCGAGTCACGCCCACAAAATGGCGGCGATAGTCACAACTTATTTTTTATATATGTATATTCAATATCAGTATTTCAGTCAAGCGCGAGAGCTGTAGCTGGTCTACTATCTGATGATACTCGTTCAAGTTGTGACCGTGTGTTTGTTACGAGGTTTCTCATGATGCTTACCTTATGCCGTCGTGCTGTTGAATGAAATGATAGACTGTTTTACGTAGGGTGTTAGCACAAACGTCCTTTTGTAACATCGAAAATGCAGGGGTTAACTTTTGAAGTTGATTTGTGAGCTATAGTGTGGGCCGATTAAGACTTAGATACCTTAATGGTGCATCTCGCGATTTAGAAAGCTAATATAAGTATACTTTCTTAATACAAACCCGGTATTTGTACTTTTTATGTGGCCTGCTCTATGAAAGGACTAATATTTGTAAAGCCTTGTAGTATGGCCAATACTGTCATATCATTTACCTATATGCGTGTTAAGATCTATATTGTGTAAGAAAGTATATTATTTCTTTCCAGTCGAATAGACTAAAGTGCGTTACAAATGTGCGCAATGATATTTTTAAATGCTATGTAAAAGCTACAATATTACCGGCCATCTTGTTGGCGCTCACTATAGCGACCCCGACTTAACAAAACCTGTGTAAATTCCAGACCGCGGAAGCGTGTTATTTTTTTTTTTTAATTTAATTTATATTGTTTTTCGTCATTAACAATGTGACTATAATTTCGATGCATTTAACTTTCGCTAAAGGCCTACTTATAAAATTGTAGATATTTTGTATTGTATGGGAGATCGGAAGTACGAAGTGATTAGTTCAATCGAGCCCAGTGAGTATGGAGGGGGAAAATGCCGTGGTTTTAGGGGGGTAACTAGCTGTTGTCTGCGTGTTTGTTCTGTAAAAATTTTATCCTATATTTCGGTCCATTGCCATGAAATAACACAAGAGACAAGTGTTTCGCATTTATAATATTTAGAATGCATATCTAATATAGTATGGATTGAAAATATTACCGAATTCCCTTAAAATGTCCGGCATTTCACCTATTTCTACCGCTTAAATAACATGACAGATAATCGGGACTCAATAAATACTCGTTGTGAATGGTATTGAGGGGCGCCGGCCTCGCTTCTAAAGTGAGCCGGCGTGGCGCCGAACGTGCGTTAAGTTTTAGCATTTGTTGTAGATTGGTAACTTAATGTTTTGCCTTGCGAATTCGCTTGTTGTTGATATCGAGAAGAGATCTTGAGCGTGTCGTTCGCATAAGCATGTCGTGATCGGATAAGGGGAATGTAGACTCTGTTCAGTTTGAAATTCAAAAGGTAATTCAATGTGGAAATGGATTCAACCTAATTTAAAAATAGTTGTTTTTTTTTCAACCATGTTGAAGAAATTAGTTTTTTTTTAATAACTAAATTTAAAGATATACATCACCCAGAAATAAGCGTCGTCGCAATTATTCGTAATGTTTGTTGAAAATTACGGAAAGGTATTGGTTTTTCCTTTTTCTTCCTTTCCTTTCCTGCGTCCCGATTTTCTTAATATGGTTCATGTGAGCGATACGCTTTTATTTATCAAGGACTGTCAACTGTTATTATACAACGTGTACAATTCAATTATTTAATAAATTAGAGGTTTATTTAATTCGAAACTAATACCGGTTGTAACTCTAACAAATGGTTGTACACACCTACATTGAAAACTAAGAGATTATATTGATTCCGTTTGTTGAGATTAGCTACATACGTCCAGTCGGTAGTATAAAAATATACATTAAAAATGGCGCCTCGATACTAAGTTTTTGATCTGATTTCATTTGTTTTTTTTTTGGATGTTCGTAGTAACGATTATAATGAACTGTTAAAATGACTATATTGTATTTTTCTAAGTTATCTATATTTCTTGTCAAATATCTTCGAGTGACAAAATAAACAGTGACTATTTTAACATTGATTTCGGTTGGTAGTTTAGTTTTAATTGCCATTCTGTTGTAAAAAAACAAAATACTTCCAGTTTTACGCATAAAGAACTGGTGAAAAAATGTATTTCCATATATTTAGTTTATGAAAAATAACTTATTTTTACTCATCATGTCATTAAAATATCATTTCATAAAAATCGTAAAATTAGTTCTTTTTTTATTAATAAAAAAATTGTAAAACTACTTAAAAGACTTTCTGTGTTTGTATGTATAGCGTATGTCTTGCTTTAGCCATTTATTTGCCTTGTGATAATTTTTTACACGGTCGTTCTAATTAATTTAGAATCTTTTAAAATTATAACTTGACGAAAAACAAGAAATAGACGGAACATTTACAAATGAGGCCTTAAAGTAGAAGCATGTTAGTCAATTACATTAAATAAAATGTTTTCCTAAATCTTCATAATATGGCATAAGTTATTTTTATGTAATTAATTAGAACGGCCGTTATCGACAGAGCTGTGTGACGGGCGACTGTCTCTCTAAATTAGTTTTGTCTGTACGTGCTCATAAACATACAGACATCGAACCGTGATTGTTTTACACAGTTATTCGTTGGCGTAAACATGTGGTGCTACACAAACTCGGTGATTATCATAGGATGAGTCAAATGATTTTTCAAACCCCTCCCTAAGAAATATATAACTACATTTTGGAAACTAAAGTAATAGATTACTTACAAACTCCGGAATAAAAAGAAAGAAAAATAACTTTTAAGTGCTTTGTAGTAATTCAATAGACCCAACAACAAAAGTCCTTTGAAAATTTGTCATAAGTTGGGTTGAAAACTTATAAAAACATGGATGTAACTTACTTTTCACAAAGCCTCTAAAAGAAAAATTGCAAAAATATGATAATTTAAGAAATCAGCCAATAGCAGCGCTCCATTATCTGCGGACGCGATCTGATTGGTCGATTTCTGAACACTACGAGACACATTTGTCTAGAAAGCTATTTTTCAAAAAGCCACCACACGAAGAAATAAAAAGGTGGTGGATGCATTATTTAGAATTTGTGTTTATATAAAACTTATCAACTGTTATTTCTGCGTGCGGCGACTTTGTTGAAATTTGCGTTTCGTCCGAGGCTTATCCTATTTTTAGTTGATACCGGAGCCAACGTTTCCAGACTTGTTTTGTGGTAACTATGTATACTATAGCTTAAACGTTAGATAGTGCTTAATTAATGAACAGGAACGGTACTCTGCATCAGAGTGACTGCCGCGCCGATGTTTGATTTGTACTGAACGAAATCTGCTATTTTGTGTTATTTTAACCTATTAAACGCCATGTTTTTAGGCTATCCCTACGCCATAATGGACAGTTTAATTTAAAATATAACTGCGTTATGCAAAATGGTGGAGGTAAGGTTGTTTATGTTAAGAAAATGTTTGATTACTTTGTGTGCCTTTTTGTGATTCCATTTTATTAATATGAGACGTGTAAATTCATCGAATTCTAAGCAATAAAATATTGAAAATTCTCACAACCTCGAGAACAAACAAATTAAGACAACCAATACCTTATTGATTTTGCTATGACGCTGTTATTATTATATTTTGTTGTGATTTTTGAATGCGCTGTGGGATATGTCTGTTGGGCGGTTAAAACTATCGAGATTGTAACTCGTCATATATTTTGCCTTGAAATGAATTCGTTTTTGTATAGAGGTTGCGTAAATGGACAAGTGGGGGACGCGAGGCGCGTCGGCCGCGCTCGCCTTGTCTAGTTGAAATGCTTTATTATAATAAACATATTTTAACATCGCACATAATAAATTAATCGAAATTGATTTTCTTGTTTTATTTTAATCCGTTTTGCAATGTTTCATGTTAATTTTATTTTAAATTTAAACGTCAACAACGTTAAGTTGGTCTAGTATGTATGTATGTTATGAAAGATGTTGCATAAAAATCGATATGGGGATCACAGCAGATTAGGGAACAGTAACCAAAAATGTGATTTCTAGAATTTCTGTCTGTTTGTTAGTACTCGCATCACGCAAAAGCTATGGGTTCGATTCGATGCGTTAGGTTTGACCCAACTTAATAACTAGTATACATTTTCAACTCGACGTCCCCACCCCTCTAAGGGGGCAATAGGTATAGCTTTTTGTCTTGTCAGTGAACTTTTACGGCAAACCAAGTCCCGGGCAACAGCTAGTGAGATATATGGCAAATGTTAATTGAGACCGAACAATTTTGTGGTTGTAACACTTACCATTCCTGTATAAAGAGAGAAATTAAAAAATTGAATATTCTTTAACATTTTATTTAAAGAGTTTAGAATTTGTACTGGTCACACAAAATGTACAAAATTAAGACTAAACTTGACAAGGAAGACGGTATGCAAAAACAAAATGATTTCGATATTGAGCGATTATCTGTCCGTTAATTTTTAAACTATTAATGTCAATGACACTTCAAACCTGTGCGAACCTGAGACTTATGATATTCCATCAAAATAAGTGCATGCACAGTGGCTTTGATAGTTCTAATACATAGACGCTTTTTCAAAACTGCAACACATTTATATGAGAAAAAAACAAATAAATAAACAAAAAGGAAGACTAAATCACATATTTGCTGGAAAAATATTTACAATGAACATAAAATAATATAAATCTCCCATTTCTATGAAATACGCAATCTATTTAATATTACACATAAATAAAATAAAGAATAAATAACTTGATTACAAATATCACAGAATATTAATTTTGTCACTAATAGGCACAGTGGGACTCTTTGGTTATAGGTCGCTTCAGTGGGTCATTTCATGAAAGTTGATAAGGCAGACATAAATTGCATTTTCCATTGGTTTCTTTGAATTCAGTGCGGAATAATTTTAACCTTATCTACATACAAAGAAACCAGTATCGATCGCTCGCGGTAAGCGGTGCCTAGATTAGAATTCAAAATTATTTAACACTAAAAATGCTACTATTTAAGTCTGAACGGCCCTTAGTTAATCGCATACTAATACAATCCCCGTAAGCAAAGTTATACACTGCACTGTTTAATCGAGATTAATAAGCAGTTTGAAAGATAAAATATGTCATCTCATAAACCCACCAACTTGCAGTTAAAACTATTTCATGCCCACACAAAACAGTGTTTTTAAAAGGAATACAATTTCAAGCACAAACATCGTAACTTCAACTACATAACCGCACTTTGTGCTCAACGTAATAACGATAATACTAATATTTTAGCCAATTTTAATCCTACAATTATCAGGGTCTTAGGTTCAGTGCTGAATGACGTCGTGGTAAAGGATTTTATTTCTGATAAAGTTCATCTCTGAATTCATATTACGAGTACTTCATTGCATATACCACAGGAGCCAATTATATTTTCGTTCGAGTTAAATCATGTAAATAAAATTAAAATAGAGTTTAACACTAGTTCCGCTGTATTTGCATGACGGGACGTCAGTCAGCACTTATTCTAATCTAAATATATACGCAATTTTGTGCCTAAATACTTTTTATCTTTTAATTGAAATAATTTCTAAAAACAAGATATTTTTGTACTTGAAACTTTTTTAAATTTTACAATAGAACAGGAACAATCTATAACTGTTCCGATTTGAAAAATAAATACTAAAAATTGCCTGCCAGCAGGCGAATAGCTTGGAAGTTATAGGAATTATTTACACTTCTAAACCACGTATTTACACATTTCACTATTATTTACAAAAAAATTTGAATGTCAATTTAAATATGCACAAACTTCATTAAATTTGTCGAAAACATTTCTAAAAGTACCAAACATTTATCACTCGATTCAGGCTGTATCTAACTTCAGGCATAAATAATTAGTCTCACATTAGAATTAGAATGGTAGATCAATATTAACTAGTTTCCAAAACATATTAAAACATTTGCAAAAAAAAAATATAATACAAATTAAAACATTGTTATTTTTCCTTAATTATAGCCGAAGTTAGATAGAAAAGAGTGTAAGCCGTTATGCTTCCTTTTTTATAAATTAATTTTATAGCTTTACCCTTTTTGGGGGGATCATGGTCAGAGGAGGTCTTCTTCAAAGCCTTCTCCGGTTAGTATGTGGGGCTCCCCAATGGCCGGCACCATGTGGGAGTACTCACTGGTCGCCCACAGATAGAGGTTCAGGGTTCGTTCCGTGCACTGGGCTATGAATCTGCAATCGAATATATGAATACTAATAAATATTTCTACTAATATTAAAAATGCGTTGTTTGTTTGACGGCCTCTGTGGCGCAGCGGTAGTACGCTTGTTTGTGACATAGGAGGTACCGGGTTCGAATCCCGGCCAGGGCATGATGAGAAAAGAACTTTTTCTGATTGGTCTGGGTCTTGGACGTTTACCTATATAAGTATTTATTATAAAATATAGTTTCGTTGAGATAGTATCTCGTAACACAAGTCTCGAACTTACTTCGAGGCTAACTCAATCTGTGTAATTTGTCCCGTATATATTTATATTTATTTATTGTTTATTCTTCATGCATTATCTATTGAATAAATTTTAGTAATAAGAGTGTAGAGAAGTTCCTTCATCCCGATTACAACTATAGTTCCCGTGAGATTTGCGAAAAACCTGTATTCGTTTGTAAGTGGCGCTAAATTCTAAATTTTTTTACATTATTTGCAAGATCATCGATTCAACCCGCAATAAAATAATCAACATATGTTAAATATAAAATAATCAATAATCACAATATGTCATAATTGTATATTGCGTTTTTTTGGTTTGTAACAAAAAGCAAACATTTACGAGGAATTTTTATTATACTTGACAAAAACATACACCTTAAGGAGTAACATTATACATACATGCCTTGCTTGTTTTTAATGATGAAGAAATCAGATTCAGATAGAAAGATCTTTTTTTTAAAAAAAAACCAAAGTTTTTCCCTTGCCATCAACATTCTAGAAATGTTGCACAATCCATTTAGAAAACCAAGTAACCAGCAACAATTTGTCAATGTTCCAGTTCACTGCTTGCCTTACGAAAGGTCTGACATCTCTATAATTGTTGGTTACAGGTGTTAGTTATTGGGAAGTTTGAATACAAACCAATGTTCATAAGGGAAATATTGTTAGGAAACCTTCACGTTCAGGCTTGTAACTCTGATCCATGCTGCATGCTTAAAAGCAAATCATGACATAACATGTTATTGCTGTTTCGCTTATTTATTATCACTTGAAACAGGACAGCGATAGAATTTCGCGCAATAAACCGCGCGTGCCCCGGGGGCAGCAGTGGCCATGATCCATAGAGTATAGAACACTATATGTATTACAAATGTTTCAACTGATTACTAACCTGACAAAAGGCCTGACATCTCCTTCATTGGCGGTCTGCAAGTTCTGGTAATATAGATGTCGGTGCTGTTTAGCAATGATCACCGGTGGGTATCCGGCTTGCATCAGGAGCAGGTTCATGAGCAAACGGGACGTACGTCCGTTGCCGTCTATGAATGGGTGGATGTGAACTAGTTTGTAGTGGGCTAAGGCTGCATATCTGAAATATATATATATATAATGTAATTATATAAACTATTAAGCTTTAACAGTGAAATGCCAAACTTCAGTCAAGTGTAATCGTTGACTGTGTGTGTATGTATGTAATAAATAATTGTGCGTTCTAAAAATATGTAGGTAACAAGAAATCATTTTGTGGCAATGGAACTTCCATTTGCCAAAAATTAGTTTCTTGTCATCGTATATACATACAAGCATATAATCACGTCTATATCCCTTGCGGGGTAGACAAAAGAGCCAACTGTCTTGAAAAAACTGATAGGCCACATTCAGCTGTTTGGCTCAATGATAGAGGCTCTTGTCATTGTGTTTGCCTAATATTGCATGATTATAGGAACAATGAAAAAAAAAATCCATAATGGTAAGCATGGATGGATGAAAAGTCAAGAATAGCTGTTTTTCATCAGTGGTATGATTAAGGTGATAAATAATTTATTTCTTACCGCACAGGGTGCAAGTCTATTGCATCTTCAGAGTTCAGCCACTCCAGGAACTGTGCCATTAGTCTTTGAATCTCTGAAGGTCCAGGTGGGATGTGGCCGCCAACATACACCTGTGTTCTCCTAAACTGACCACCTTCTACTGGGTCTACGTGGCCCAACACTCTCTTATGTATTTCAAGTATATCGCCCATCGTTATATCTCTAAGACGGTAAAGCAAAGTCGAATTAATATACTTCATGGCAGCATCTAAACCAAGGATCTCATTGTGCTCATCAATACTTTTGCCGGACACAGCTACTCTGGTCTCCAAAATACTCCGTGTTTGTGACAGTGTCATAGTATTCCCCTCAATAGCAACAGTGTGATAAATATGTTGGAAATATGCCTCTTTTTTAGCTCTACATAGTGCCGAATTGTTTTCAGGTATTGACAGCAATGCATCTCGTTTCTCATCAATCTTTCTCAGCATTTCTCTGTCCAAGTTTTCAACAATACTAGCCGTCCTTTGTCTATTCATCAAAGCTCCTGTATGTTCTGGGAAATTTGTTAATGCTAATGTGTACAGCTGATCAGCTCTCACTACATCCTGTTTAGTGTCTTCCAAAAATTCTCCGTAGTGATTTAATATGTCTGCATGTTTAGGTGACAGCGCAAAGGCATGTTGAAATAATTTTAATGCTTTATCAGCCTTGCCATGCTTCTTCATGTCCAAAGCAGCGTTGAGAGACACGACCGCTTCCGCGTCCCGAGCTTTATCATGCTTTTTATTGGTCACTGGAGGTAAAATTTCTTCATCGACTGCTCTCAAGTAATTACCATTCAAACCCGCTGGTATAGGCGAGAAGGGCTTGACCAACCTGCCGTCATAGTACAGTAACTTATGAAGAGATATTACAACAGCTAGCGTACACACCACACTAGATAATATTAACACAGTTTTGCACTTATCCAAAATCATTTTTCTATGAAGAGGTTTGTTAGAACACTGCATGGTTTCCTTTTCATTTGGTCTACGTATAAACAACATGGCTGTACTGTTGAGCTAAACATCTGTTATGTGATAAAATCTTGAATAAAATAGAAGCTCCGGATGATTCAGATTGCATTATTTTGATAAAATGTTTCAAAACACTAATAAAATAGGACCACGTATGGCCTAGCCATTGCTACTTTGACATTTAATAAATTGTCAAAAAATACATTGACTTGACAATGACAATATTTTTCTTCGTGACGGCAATGAAGTTAAAGTTATTTTATTTTATTATTATTTTTATACTCTTTGGTGGTCTGAGGGCCATCATTCTCTCAGATTTCTTTGAATTTGTTATCTTTGTTATATATGTACCTATGTATCAATTATTAGAAATATTTTTGGTACTGTGTGTTTTTCGCCAATCATTATGAATATCCTACAAAGGAACAAAATAGCTAGTGCAAGTTCTGGTAGCGAAGGAAAAATAAAATATGTGTGCTTTTTTCCCACGCAAAAGGCAATCAAGTGAAAAACCTTTAAAAAATTTCTTATTCTTTTTTATTCATTGGTCTGGCAATCTGTCACTATTTAAATCTCAATTCGATTAGTCTTTTCGAGATTTGGCGCTGTCTTTCCCGTAAGGGATGTATGCAGTGGTAACTATGTGTGTTGTGTTGTGTACCATAATATGTAGTAGTTGTGTTTTATGTTTTAGCAAGGTTTGAGCCTTTAACAATAACTTTTAAATGCATTTAGATTTTTTTTCTGGTTAATCCTTGGGAGTTAATAATACTATAAAATATGATCAAAGATGTTTTCAGGATAAAATAAACGACACAGTTTGTGAATAAAATATCTATTTTCTTTTAAGTTTCAATACATAAATTCACAACATTGATACACTCTCACAAATAAATAGTGAAGTTTTGCCACATCATACTTACTTATCATTCAGATCATTAACGTATACATAATAATATTAATTGTAATACTTATTACACATTTATATTGTCAATATAATAGGTAAATATTTAAGAAAATAATTACTTACATCAAATTAGAAATTCGCTACATTTTAAATAAAATTTCGCCGAATTCCCTTCAATGGCTGCTTGATTTTGCTTAAGATTTGCTAAACCGTCTCAATATTTTTGAAACAAAAATGTTGAGACGGCTTAGTCTTAGGCCACATTTCCATTACAGCGATAATTCAACGTTAGTCGCTGATAATATTTAGTCGCGACATAACTATCAGACGCCGACTACTCTTTTCTAGGTCACTTGCATTATATATAGCGACATTTTCATTACGATTTCTTCAACTATAACACTAGGTTACACTCGAGAAATTAACATGGCGCCAATAGAGCGCACTAGGACGTTGCATGTCTCATAATTTCCTGCGTTCAGGAGTCCATAATTATGGTCCATCAAAATAGCGACGTCTAATAATACTTATACACTACACTTAGCACTATTTTATGGCAGTATTGCAGGAAATTAGAGAGCAAACAACATGAGTTTCATTATAGTCAAGCAGCTATAAGATGGGCTGGGCTGCGGCCACTGTAATTTTTATATCTACAAGTGGTCACATTCTGTAGAGGCAAGTTAATAAATGCCAATGTTTATAATATATTTTAAGTTTTAAATATTATCATTTTATAAAAGTATCTATTAATTTATACAGTCATAATATTTAAAACGAAAATATTTATTTTTCCTATACTACAATATTTGTTAATTAATAGTTCCTAATAGTTGCAGATTTTATCAAATAAGATGAAGACGTCAATTACTATAATTATTTATTAGTTTCCAAAGTAAATAGTTCAAACACAATATTCGATGTCTTTTATAACAATGTAGGTAATTAACGTCATTCAACATTCTATTTACATGTGTAAATATTATAACATGAATCATAAATTAGTTAACAATTTGGAATCCTAATTTAAAACTCGCGTCCAGCGCGGTCATTGAAAATTTTAAATAATTTATCACCCGAGACGACTCACATGATAATACTATAAATTATAAATCCTCTCCAAAACTGCTAACTTTTCTGATCACAGCCTGAATTGGAAGCAATTAAATAGCAATAGTCGTTTTGATGAAAACAACCCTTAACTACATATAGTAAGAACATAAAGGAAATTATATTTCGAATGCTATAAAATAACAATTAATAAGCAGAATTGGCAAGTTATAGTGTACTTATAAAGTAATCAGTTTTGAGTAGATTTAAATAAATTACCTGTTATTTTCGGCTTAACATATCTTTGTCTAGAAAAAAGGCAGAGTTCTATGGGCTATGTTCAAATACTTAGTAAGTATATTACTAATTATTACTTATTAAGTATACTATGAATGCATTGATAACATAATAGAAATAGGAATGACATAAGACAAAAGAAATACCACAATATATTTAATACTAGGAACGATGTGTCGTCGTCTTGCACCGTACGCAATTTAAAAGCTGTCAAATAAAATTTAGAATTGAGGACTTCTATCAGTCTTGTATCATTCCCAATTATTCTATTAATTATTTTTTATTTCTTTTAATGGTTATCACAAGTCTTGGAAAGAACCATGCATTCGATTTTACGTACAATAAAAAAAAATATGTCCACTTAAATTCATTTGTGAATATTCTTAGATAAGATAAATTATTTTTTGTGACCTTTTATTTATCTTTATATTTTATTACATGTTAGTTAATTAAAAAGGCAATTGCGAGTTGCAACTCGTAGGTTTAAAGTATTCTTTTGATTGATAGATATATTTATATTTTGTCTTTGTATACGAATATAATAAAAATTCAACAATACATTCTATCAGTGATATATTTCCATCTCATATAATGCATAACTGAATTATTAGATTATAGCTTATATGTATTTATTCCAATCAATACTATACCAAATCAGCATAATAAATAAAGACAAATGGTATGCAACACTGGTGTCAGATTTTTGAAGCTACTTCGATACATTTTATCTGATTCTAATTTCCTATTTTTAAAAGTAAAGACTGATGTAGTAAAGTTTTTACACATTTGATAGTAAAAGCTATTCGAAAATAGAACAGTAGTCGAACTTAAGAAAATATAAAGGATAAAGTGTCAATCCAATTATAGCTATTAACTAGTTAGGCATCTGTTAGCATCAAGTCAAAAATCAAATCAAAAATGTGGCTATAAACAGTGGGTTTTCTTCTTTGTCTGCGTCGTAGTCCAAATTTGGATAGCATGATCATTGATTAATTCAGCTTATAGACAGATAGAATCCACAACTATCATGGTTGAGTATAGCGAGCAGCCCAGGGTGATCATGGTGCCCATTGCGATGGTGGAGTGGTACCTTCTGAAGGTCTTCAGCACTCGAACGTAGCGCGGACAGTGCGCCAACTCACCCAGAATTAGGGTACCAACCTGGAACCAAAAGTATAATATGAGTTTATGCAATACTTATAATTTTTAAAAGTATGTATGTCTGTAGTTACGTTGAAACTTTTATAATGCGTAGTGTAGACGATTCATTGCATTGATTCCTTTCAAAAAAAAAAAAATGTCATTCTAGGGGACATTATGTTAGAAAAATACAAATGTCAAAACATGATATCAATATTTTGATTGACACGATAAAAAAATCACAAATGTAGGTCTAATGTCCGTGAGTGCCAAATCTATCAACGTAAATACAGGGTGCCTGTTTTATTGTCATTTCTAATCAAATAATATCTACATACATATAATCACGTCTGTTTCCCTTGCCCACAGTCTTGAGAAGACTGATCGGCCAAGTTCAACTAGTGAAGCCATTTAATAATATAACTAATAGGTACTTATTTTATTAAGACTTGGCCTTTGATTATTAGTTGTCGATTTGTCTTATTTTTATTACAGAAATAACTGAAAAAAATATCTAGCTAATTCTGCTAGATATTTTTTTTATCAAAGATTTTTACTACGATTGTCGTTGCATTAAACCAGACATTACCTTTTGAATATGGCCTATTGTTAACTACATATTCTAATTAGATTTCAGATTGACATGAAGGTTAACTGAGGAATTAACTGCAGGCACATTACAACATAATGCGAGTTGCGAATGCGTTACGATGCAGAAATATGTGCAATTCTGAAACGTGTTGTATCTCTGGTTTTATGACAATGACTAGAAGTGCCCGCGACTTCGTCCGCGTGGAATAGTTATTTTGGGCATCATTAAAGCCCTCAAGGGTGAATAATTTTTCCCGTTTTTTTCACATTTTCCATTATTTCTTCGCTCCTAATAGTTTCAGCGTGATGTAGCCTAAAGCCTTCCTCGATAAATGATCTATTCAACACAAAAATAATTTTTCAATTCGAACTACTACTACTTAGTTCGAATTGAAAAAATATTTTTGTGTTCCTGAGATTAGCGCGTTGAAACAAACAGTTTTAAACAGCGGTTTATAATAGATAGTAGGGCACGTTCTCAAACTAACCTCCTGTCCACCACCGGCAGCCTCCTCCATCTGTGTTTTGATGTGCTTAGCGCGCAACATGGGTCGAACGAGGCGCATGCGCACGTATGCCTCTATACAGAACACAGTGAACATCAGTGCTATCTGTAACAAACCAAAACAAGCAACTTTAATACCTTAAATTTTAAGCAAAGCAAGACAGTTTTATTATTGAAATGTGTGGTTCCCGGCACTATTACAAAAAAGAATAGGACCACTCCATCTCTTTCCCATGGATGTCGTAAAAGGCGACTAAGGGATAGGCTTATAAACTTAGGATTCCTCTTTTAGGCGATGGGCTAGCAACCTGTCACTATTTGAATCTCGGTTCTATCATTAAGCCAAATAGCTGAACGTGGCCATTCAGTCTTTTCAAGACTGTTGGCTCTGTCTACCCCGCAAGGGATATAGACGTGATCATATGTATGTATGTATGTAAAAAAAAAAAGAATTTCAACGAAAATCATGTGGAAAACGTGTTTGTCCTAAATCAGTCAGAGTCAGGTTTTGAAGATAAAATTTATTTTGGGTTTGGTTCACAGCTTGTTCAAAAACGGCAGACATTTGCACAAAAAGAGAAAGAAAGCATATTTCGCTTCAAAATCATAACTTAAAAATATTGATGAAGTATTTACAAAGTTTAATATTAAATATCGTCACAGTATCTCAAATTCATCTTGAATGTAGAGTAGTAGGTACTTAGTCATCTTAAAATAGAATTTAATTGATAGAAATCAACTCGTCCGATGGGACGGATGAATCAATCATTAATGATTTTCAATTGAAGAGGTTTGAACCTTTAAGGAATGACAGCATTCTTAGACATTGGATATCGTGTGAGTATGGTCGACCTATATTTTTTTACCAGTATCAGATAGTATTTAAATCTACAATATACGTATAACTATTTTATTCATTCTCATAAGGAAGAGTACCACCTTTATTGCGTGATCTTCATAAAGTGGATGTGAGATTAATTATTACTGTAAACCCTGACGTGTTTCTTATCTAAATAAAGCTACATACAATATTTACTAATAATAATAGGTTGTTGATTAAAATTATGATTTTTTTTTTGGTTTAGTATACGGCAGAGAAACCTCACTCTCATATGGTTTTGGTTTGTAGGGACGGTGAATCATATCTATGTGATTGTTTATATATTAAAAACACCTCAAAAAAGGTCAAAAAGGTGTAACATCCTATTAAAAATTTAAGTTGATTCGTGTAGGTACTTACGAGTATGTGTGCTTGTTCAAAACTGACGCCTTGGAAGCGGCAGTAAACTTAGTTTTAAATAATTTATTTGACGTCAAACAATGTTGTGAGACCAAAAGATTTGACAATTTATTAAGCAATATGAAGTATCCTATAATAATGTATCCTATAACAATTTTGAATTTGAATTTTGTACAAAAAATATAATATCAATGTGAAAACATATCGAATCGATTAATAAGTGATATTATCACAGATCGCCACCCCGCCAGCACCAGCCACAAAACCGGTATTCAGCAGTTAAGAACCGTTAAATACATGTTCAGAATTAATTTCGCCCACCAATTAAAATGCAATTAATTCTTACTTAACATTTCACTGAAAAAAGCGCCAGCTTCATACTTTAACCAATTTTAGCATGCCTTGGGTTTGTTATACATATATTATATATATTGTATATAGGTATATAATGATATTAAGAAAATTGATTCTTGATTATTTATTAAAAAACCTTTTAAAAAATATCTTTTCGTATATAAATCTTAACTTTCGGAACTCAAAACCTCAAATACGTCATATGACTTCGTCCTACTACAGAATAGATAATATTAAAGTTACCACGTAATTGAACGCTATCTGATACAAAAACGAAATACCTCACTACCTATAATAAATATCAGCGAAGAAAGTGACTTTGTACCGTAGTACGCATTATGTAAATAAAAAAAAACACATCAAAAGCAGTGACGATGAATTATCAGCATTTTTTTTTATTTTTAACTACAACCTTACCTACCTATCTATGACTGTCGACCTTTAGCCAATGATTTCAATTCAGATATCACCGTTCCGTTTCCCGCTTTTTTAAATAAAGATTTATTTTAATCTGTTCCGAGATTAAACTTAAATCCAATCCAACGGTCTGTGAAAGGTACCTTGATATTTGAAAGTAACCTCAAAGTAAAGTAATTTATCGGTTTGTAATAAAAATAAAAGGCTCTAAAGGCCGTTGTATATATTTATCGATTAGGACTTGGATTGGGTTAAAGAGATTTAAAGTTACACGGATAAAAATAATACCTAAATTGAGAATACAATATGTATTTGTTTCCATGCTGGTTAGTAGCGTAGAAAAAACATTGTGTACCAGCTACAGCTTCCCTTCCCGTGCAGATTGTAAAGGCCTGACAAGGGAATGGCTAACAAACTTTGGAACCTTCTTTTTGGCGATGGACTAGCAACCTATAAGTATTCGAATCTTAATTCCATCATTAAACCGTACAGTTGATTGTGCTTTTCAGTATTTTTCAAGAGCGTAGTTTGTTACATATTGTACATACATATTATAAAGTCTTTGTTCCTTATGGGGTAGACAGATCCAGTGATTTCGATATGACTGGAAGGCCACGTTTAGTTGTATGCCTTAATTCGTTGCACTTTAAAGGCAAAATTACCAAATTGTATTGTGGTGTCAAGGTTGCATTAAGATAATGCTATAATACATATTTGCCAACATTAAATTGTAATTATGCTTTATCAAATGAAGACGGTTTGAAGAATAACATAATACGAAAGAAGGTCACTTTTAGGGGTCCATATTACCGTGGTCTCGGTTACTGGAGTCGTAGAAGTTAATTAGCGTTTAATGCACGTCGTGGTTGTTCATTTGCTGATGTGAAACGTTTTTAAAAAAAGAAAGTCGTCAACTGTATTTTTTTTTTTAAATTTCAATATATGTTACGGATCTATCAATGAAATTTATTTAGAACGGAACTCTCAGTAACAGAGTTCTGTTCACCCTTGACTAGATTATCTATGATCGCTAATGGCGCAAATGGACAGGCATTGGCGCGAACGCGATTTTTTTTAAATTTCATCAAAAGGCATTGGACGTAATTTGCACGCATCAAATTTTAAGATTAATCTGTATCAATTTCTATTTAGGTCAATGTCTTTGTTTTATTTAGTTATTAATTTAATGTGTACTTGGAAAAAAATAAACTTATGACGCAGTCGGTTTAAAATAAAGCATGGAAATGTTAGCACTTATTTCAGAAAAGTTTTCCACTGGACCTTATCATTTCGTTGACATATCGACAGACTAAGTGATTACGATTATAGAGATTTGCACAAAGGTAAATAGATACTGTTTAAACAAATATTGTTTTAAAAACATATTTTATTTTTTGATTACGTACCATATAGGAATAATAAATCAATCAATTATACAATTCATTTTTTTTTAATATGATGTTATGACTGTATCATTTGCGGTGTAAGCTTAGAGCATCGACTTAAATATGTAGTCTGCCATAGTCATCAGTAGAAAACATACTCATTTCACAAATACAAATCTCTTTATTGCGGAAACACAGGTAGAAAATAGGTAGATAGGTTTTTTACATAGTAACATACATAATACAATAGTTTGGAAAACTGGTAGTAAAATGAGAGCAAAGCACACTAGCCTGACGATGTTAATACGATAATATAGTAGTTATACAAACAAAATACTAGTTTTGAAGTGGGTGTAATGAAATCGAAGTACTTGAAAAATATAATCCAATTCCACTCACTAAATGTAGAGCAATTGATTTGGCACAACGGCCCTATATTTAAGTAGGTATATAGGCTCAATTGCACTGGAATGGAAAATTTCACTTTTGAATGCATTTCTCTGTTCAAAGATTCAAATATAATAAATTATTTTTGAAGTAATTTTTCGATACTAGTTACTGCTAGCTTTTTGCAATAGGCTGTTTTAAATGTTTTGTGGTTTCATTCCATTCTAACCCAACCATCTCTGCCAAAAAAATATTAAATACCTATGTGAAAGTCAGTTCGTGTAATGATTTATGTACTTTTTATTGTTTTAATACTATACTGAAAATAAAATTATGAAAAGAGGTGCGTTGGATTTGAGATAAACGGAGTTTTTCCAGGAAACTCAGAATTTTATAATTTATACGGTTTATGTATATATTATTATAGTTAATCGCTTTCCATGATCCATGATATATTTAATTGCGGTCAATGACACAGGCGTCTAGAACATGCTATACAAGGCGATGCGCCGGCGCCGTACGCGGTATTAAGTTTCGCGTACTCGTCTTAATTTAATTGGCACTTCAGCTCGACCGTGATATTTGCATGAGGATTATCTTCATTCAATATGAAGTGAGTCGATATTGTACAAAGACGATAAACATTTTAAGTTGCGCAAAATAAGTTATTTTGTGAATTTACCCAATTATCATAATTCCGGGGTTTTACTGACTGACTCTTTGTGAGTACCCGGGATTTAGTCTGTGGCAACAATAATAATCGACATAGCCGTTCCAAATACCCAAAACCTCACATCCACACATACTGAGAAACTAACAAAATATAGAGATCTAGCTATCGAATTAAAAACACAATGGCGTGTAGACAGCGTAAAAACTATCCCAATAATTATTTCAGCTACTGGCGTTATACCTACCACTCTCCGAAATAGTTTAAAAAAGCCTACAAATTCACCCTCTTACTTATATTCTCTTGCAGAAAGCTGCAATCCTTAATACCTGCAGAATAGTCAGAAAATTTCTTTCTCTTGACTAAAATTTTGTTCTTTCCTCCACTTATTTCTATTCAATATTTTTGCTTGGTCAATAGCCCGTAAAAATATTTAATTCCCCTGAAAAGGGTGTACAAAATTTCATAAAAATCATAACAAAGATTTTACGGATTGGAGCATATCCAAACAACTTCCGACTTAAAATCGTTAGACCCGCGGTCCCGGTTGGTGATAAGGAACTGATTAGGATGTACATGTACAGTGTCAGTTAATCTATAAAGAAGAGATTAAAACGACGCAAATCTTGAATCTTAGTGCCGTGTGGTTCCCGGCAGTGCCGTGTGGTCCACGGCACCAATACAAAAAGGAATAGGACCACTCCATCTCTTTCCCATGGATGTCGTAAAAGGGATAAGCTTACAAACTTGGGATTCTTTTTTGGGCGATGGGCTAGCAACCTGTCAATATTTGAATCTCAATTCTATCATTAAGCCAAATAACTGAACGTGGCCATTCAGTCTTTTCAAGACTGTTGGCTCTGTCTACCACGCAAGGCATAAAGACCTGACCATATGTATGTATGTATGCAAATCTTGAAGATAGCTTGTGGGCCGGTAGTAATAGGCACGCGTCGATACTGTTATCACTTTTTAGTGATAAGCGTTACAAATCGTCTTATCACCGTGATTGTTGCCGTGGCTTTTTTGTTTTTCTCTACGTGCAAAAAAAATGAACTGTTCTCAGATAGAACAAAACCCGTGTAATTTTTATGCTTCAATGAATTTGAAATAGACTTGACGAATAGACTAATGTGATTTTCTGCAGAAAGATTCGAACCTTGTACTTAGTTATAAGAGTCAGTTCGTTAAACTACTCGGCTGCTGTCGCTTTAACTGGTGTTTATCTGAACAACAGTCAGATATATATGATCAAAGACAAACTTCCTCTTGAATGTCACAACTATTGTAGGTACGTCTGATCAGACGAGGTTTTCAATGTTCTGTAGTTGAAGTGCCGTGTGGTTCCCGGCATCAAAAGAATAGGATCACTCCATCTCTTACCCCGTGGATGTCGTAAAAGGTGACTAAGGGATAGGCTCACAAACATGGGATTCTTCTTTTAGGCGACAGGCTAGCAACCAGTCACTATTTGAATATCAATTCTATCATTAAGCCAAACAGCTGAACGTGGCCTTCAAGTCTTTCAAAGACTGTTGGCTCTGTCTACCCCGCAAGGGATATAGACGTGAGTATATGTATGTATGAAGTTGTAACTTAAAAAACTGATCGTCTCAAAGCACTTGATAATTAAAATTAGTTTAAACAACAAACAAATTGAATGAGAAAGATAATTTTGTTCGCTACTGACGTTGAAAGTATTATAATAAATAAAAAAATGGTACCTATATTTCATTTTCACATTTCAATAGTTATAATACAAAATACAACTGACCTGTATCCAGGAGGTGCTCTGGAACCTGGTGATGCACTGGACCCTGATATAAGCCAGTAGACCCAGCAGGCTCATCATGGAATTGAAGGCGTAATACACCGGAAACAGCACCGTCTGAACGCTGCCGAACACGTGGCGGGGAAGGGAGAAGTATAACACGATGCCTGGAAGTGAGAAAGAGATGTCAAATTTTGTAAAGGTTTATAGAAGACTGGCTGTGCCCGCGTGTGCGCGTGGTTTAGTTATTTTGGGCATCATAGTAGTTCTCAAGGATGAATAATTTTCCCGGTTTTTTCACATTTTCCATTATTTCTTTGCTCCTTATAGTTGCAATGTGATGTCTTATAGCCTAAAGACTTCCTCGATAAATGTTCTATTCAACGCAAGAATAATTTTTCAGCTTCAGCTTTAAAATATTATTATAGATGGTGAATGGTAATCTTTGACAAGACTTCTTAAAAAGAAACATGAGCCTTTAATTTCCTTTAATTAAAACACTAGCTTACGCCCGTTTCGTCCGTGTGGTATTTTCGCAATAAAATAAACTATCTCTGAACCAAATTTAATCAAAATCGGTTTGGGTGTGAAAACATAACAAGACAGACAGAGATACTTTTGCATTCATAATATTATTAGGGACGTAGACATAATAGGAGGAGGAAGGAGCCCTTAAGTTTAACTTACTGCAGGAAGCATTATTTACCAAGCGACCTTAAAAAAATCAGATTTCAATTTGAAAAACATTAACAGAAAGATGTTATTTATATATATATTTTTTTCAAAACCTTTTTTACTATAACATAATTGTCATACACATATTTAAAACACATAATTTTAATTTAGTAGGCATCTGCCAATTCGACTATCTTACACTCATGAAAGACTGAGACTCGTGAAAGTGAATTTAGATGTAGTCACTGCCTACCCTTCCTTGAAATAGGCTAGATTTATGTATGCATCTGCCAAGGGAGGACATTAAAAAAATTCCGATCAAAGGTAAGGAAATAAATAATCTGACATCAACGATACCCTTCCGCGCCATTTGCAAAGGACGATCGACGTCACCTGAGGTCAAATTCATAGAACGTACATCGTCACCGGCAATTGATAAGTCTGTTTGTTTGTACGTTCGATTTGTCGGTAGTGATATCATCGGGAGGGGACGATGATCTGAAGATTAAAGAATCTAAGGCGATTCTCGCTATTTTGAAGACTAGCTGCTGCCTACCTATGTTTTTCTTTATACCTGTACTGTATAGCTTTTTAAAGCACATAATAGGAATGAATAAGACCACTCCACCGTGTACCCATGGATGTCGTAAAAGGCGACTAAGGAATAGGTTTATAAATTAAGGATTCTTCTTTTTGGCGATGTGCTAGCTATCTGTCACTATTTGAATCTCAATTCTATCATTAAGCCAAACAGCTGAACGTGGCTTATCAGTCTTTTCAAGACTGTTGGCTCTGTCTACTTCGCAAGAGATAGACGTGATTATATGTATGCATGATAATGCTTTATCTTGCAATCACGTTGCATTAGGCACGCAATAACAGCGATCTGCGTGCATGATCAATAGACAAGACTATGCAATCATGCATATGAAAGTCATTGAGTACAAGTAACAGTACTATTTAATACAAGTCATTTTAATTTGATCGGGTTATCACTATGGCTTTTTAAAAGTGATACATAAAATTGTATATTTATGGTAGGAATTAGTTCCAGTAAGTAGGTACCTACTGATCAAATATTTTTTTATTTTAAAATAATTACATCAAAAAATATACATTTAAAACCAATGTAGGTATGACAAGCACACAATTTGTTTTACTTCCGGTACAAGGCAGATTTTAAAACGTCTTACACTAATATTATTTTACACTTGCAAATTGTTTATTTACCTTGACGTGACCTGCTAATAATGAGATTATTTGACTCCATAAGGTCATAAGGAGGTAATGTCTTAAATTTATCATTATAAATCCCATCCAGTTTAAAGATTTCCAAAATGTGTACCTACAACCGTCATTACGCACCATTAAGTAATTTACAATTTACAAAACATAATTTAACGAGACATGCATCAAAATAAAACCTGTATTTTGACTTGGTTTGGCTAATTGACATGAGCGTTAAAAAGCACAGAGCATGGAACTGGAAGCATTGTATTTAAAAACATGATCATGGTCAAAAAGACTCCTCTTCAGAGAGCTGAGGTTGTAACCGCCAAAAGAAAGGAGTTCAGTATAAATGAGAATCTTCGAGAATAGATTGATAGGAATGAAGTTAACGACATTCCCACCTCATCTAATTTAGGCGCGCGAAAAAATAATCTCTATCTGTCAGTTCTTAAAAAAAGTTTATGATGCACTTTTTAAATTCAGATTAAGGTTACGGGCGGTCGTAAAATTAGAGCTGATTCGGCATCTTGTTGCTTTTCTCGGAACTGCATCGCCTGAGGTGCAATGTAATATGATAACTGGAAGATTATTTTCCATGCACGACATGGCAACACTGCTGATTGTTGCATAACTGACGATTCTTTACTTTCGAACTTCGTTTTTATTTAAATGGAATCGTGCAAATGAATTTCATCACGACTTTATTTCTATGGTAAAGAGCCTTAATGTTATCAGTTTACTGTAAAAATTGTCAACGTACATATACTTATTTATAAATGAAAATGTTCACGTTTTATATATTATTTCATCATATTTCTTAACAATATATAAATGGGAAATTATTATATTCATAAAGTTAAATTTAAATTTTTGATTACATTTTTATGTGTACATTTAATATTAAAATGATCTTATTTGCACAATAATTAAAAAAAAAACTTGTACTGGTTGAAAAAAAAATCCAGTTAAAATATAATGCTGCGTTATTTAAAAAAAGAACTTACCAGAAACAAGCGTCATCCATATTTGCGCGCCAAGATGTGTGGCAATGGCGCCGACGTATAACGCCTTCCATCCTCTGACCTGCGTCTCTGACCCTGGCCTGCTCAGCCAGGTTAGCAGCACGATGAGGGCCAGCGCCACGTGGAAAGGTTGTGATGTGCGGGTTAATACTCTGTTGAAGAAATGGCCGTGGTTAGAAAACTTATTGGATTTAATAAAGGTAAAACACCATGGAAATACGATAACAAAAAAAAAGGATTAAGATTTACATAAAATTAGGGTCGTTGGTTCTTCCTGTTACACAGTATTTCGAGTATATTGCTAGCGGAAGAATTTAAGAGTTATTTTAATTCATTGGGAAGTAATTAATGAAAGAAGCAATACAAAACTTAAAATTTACAGATTTGTTTCATCTCTCATGTATTATAAGAGTTTTATTCCACACTAGGTGTGCCCGCGACTTTGTCCGCGTGGAATAGTTATTTTGGGCATCATTGAACCCCTTAAGGAGGAATAATTTCCCCGTTTTTTTTTCACATTTTCCATTATTTATTCGCTCCTAATAGTTGCCTAAAGCCTTCTTCGATAAATGGTCTATTCAACATAAAAAGAATTTTTCAATTCGAACCAGCAGTTCCTGAGATTAGCGCAAACAAACTCTAGCTTTATAACATTAGTATAGATTAGCTTTAAAAACCCAAGGCAAATCCTTTATTAAGTGATCACAAATATCCTTTATAAATTTGAATATAACATTTCTGTGTCGAAACGATTTCA
Organism: Amyelois transitella; assembly: GCF_032362555.1. NCBI lineage: Eukaryota > Metazoa > Arthropoda > Insecta > Lepidoptera > Pyralidae > Amyelois > Amyelois transitella. The sequence goes on from NC_083506.1 coordinate 12,326,049, forward strand.
CATATGTCACGTGGTAAAATTGATTACCAACACTTACAGCTAACTGGTTGCTACCTGAGGCACGTGGATTTTAGAAATAAACTAACGGTAAATTCAGACTTTTCTATATATTCCAGTAATGTAGTAAATTATATATTCCAGTTAATTATTAATGCTCTTAACTAATGTTCATATTAAGAACTTAGTCAATGAAATTTTACTTACATCTTATCATCTCGATGATCACTACATAGTATAAAACAAAGTCGCTATTTTAGTCTGTTTGTCTGTATACTTAAATCTTTAAAATTACGCAACGGATTTTGATGCGGTTTTTTGTAACAGGTAGAGTGATTCAAGAGGAAGGTTTTTATGTATAATAACATTTATAACTTTGCACCCGTGCGAAGCCGGGGCGGGTCGCTAGTACTATATAAAGAGTGGGTTTTGTCAAAAGTGATGCGTAATTTCTGATATCTACTGTAAGGAAAGAACATTAGGAGGATGATGGATAATAGTAAAAGTAAAGTAAAACTCAATTATTTTCTCCAAAAACCGGAAATATTTAAGAAATAAAGTACCTACATATGTTTGGTAAGTACAATATTTTTATATCTCCTTAGATCGGCCGCAGTAGATACATAGATTGTCAACCAACTGTCCATTTGGAACTAACATTTAATACCTCTTTTCGTGACCGTAATCGGGTCAAGTTTCTCTACAGGCGACTGTACAACAGTTTCGAATGCTTATTCACAGAATTGCTTTGAGAAAATTCGCTGCAACATGATCTGCTCAGTTTACTTTTTGCCGAAACATCGACTTTGGTACTCCTTTTGACAAACCTGCTTTTTTCCGATGAAACCCCGGGCACACTAATCTGCGTTTAATGCAATATGTTATCTTCGTTAATAAAAACTTCGATCAATTAGTTATCTTATCATCAATCTACTTAGAATGACTGTTGAATCAACAAGTATTGACAATTTTCGTGGATATCATGATTATGTATGAATCACAATTAAATGGGCTATAAATACACAGATAGGTTACGTATTGCAAAATTATTTTTGGATTTATTAAACTTGATGACTGTCATTCAATTGGATGATACCGGGACACGTTAAAGATGATTTTATATTAATAGTTATCTATTTTTAAAAATCTCGTGTACCGGTGCCAGTCTATCTAAATTTAACGCAATCTCCGTTCATGTTGAAATTTGATAAAATCGTGGAAATTAGAAAATAAAAAAAAAATAAACAATTAACCAAGAAATAAATAACATTTTTAATACCTAATATTTCACTAGAAATTTCATGGTAAAACTGATGATTTTGTGAATCACGATATACTTATACCAATATAAATAAAAAGAAATACTAATAGGTACTCTTTGTGTAGACATGGAATAATAAATTTGTCGAACAAAAGGATAAGTCTTGTCTTTACAAAGCAATAAAAAATTAAAGGATGCAAGCGGAAGATATTTGAATCGAATTTACTGAGAATAAAGATAAAAAGTGAATCGAAGACATACGGTGACCAAAAATAAAGGGACCATGAATAATTCAAGTGGATCCCTTGGGAAAAACGGGTTTTTACCAATTTCACAAAGCCCAGTTTTGAGTTGGAACTCGCTCGTATTGAGATGTTACTTTTTTGTACATACATACATATAATCACGTCTATATCCCTTGTGGGGTAGACAGAGCCAACAGTCTTGAAAAATACTGATAGGCCTCGTTCAGCTGTTTGGCTTATTGATAGATAGAATCGAGATTTTCATTAAAGAACATAATCATATTGACTAGAATTCTTTCCGCAGCTATGCTTTCGTCCGGGAATTTTCAGAAAATAGTTCTGTGTAACACCGAAGTTCTGTGTGAAATTTTATAAAAGAATAAATTGATAAATATTTGTTATATGTCGTACCTCTTAGTATGGGCATACATTTACAGCGTGTCATTTACTTATCTGTCTACAAAATAATGATGCAATTTGTACTTAATTAAATAATAAATTTACAAGATTTTTATATTTATTAAGTAAGTGCCGTCTGGTTCCCAGACTTATTAAAAAAAGAAAGAAAAGGACTACTCCATCTTTTCCCATGGATGTCATAAAAGGCGAGTAATAAATATGCTTTTAGGCGATGGGCTAGCAACCTGTTAGTATTTGAATCTTTATTCCATATCTATGTATATCTTATAAAGACTGTCAGCTCTGTCTTCCCCGCATGGGATATTAGACGTGATTATACTATTATTACACGTGATTATGTATGTATAAAATAATAATGCAATATGTATTTAATTAAAGAATTAATTTCCAAGATATTAAGTAAGATAATGAAATCTTACTAACATGCAAATAAAGCTGGATTTGATGGCTCACAAACCAAAGTTTGTATTGCTAATTGGTACAAGTAATTATATTCCACTTGGACTATGAATAAAGGTGCAAATTAGCTTTTGACATTAAACCCACAACTTTATCGGCAATTCTTGAATATACATTGTAATTTTATTCATAGGCCGATGTGGTATACGTGTATTTTTCCGTTTTTAAGTCGTAATAAAGCTAATTATCTGTGTTGAAGCTAAACCTGTGTTTGCAATGAGTTAAACTAACCCGCTGGCTTTTACACAATTCCAAAAGTTATAGTGTTATTCTATTTATTTTTCAAGTATGATAAGGCAAGAGGAAAGAGGTAGTCTCTGCCTACCCCTCCGGGAAAGAGGCGTGATTTTATGTATGTATGATAAGGTAAAATCAAAATCAATATTTTACTTATAAAATACATTTCATCTTATTATCTATGCGTAACAGATATGTAGGTAAACTCACAGTAATTTTTATGAAAAATACCTTTACTTGTTGAAAAAAAGTTTATCTTATACACTTATAGGGCAGTGTTGATATACCTAGTTTAATTATCACTTTACGCTATTTTTTATTGTAATTACATACTTCATCGATGAAATATCGATGAAATTCTAGAATTTTTCCCTTACTTTTGTGATAAAAGTTCGTTGACTGATACTTCAAATCTTGTAAATAAGGCAAATTAAATGTTTTTAGTTTCATAAAAAGAAAGATGAATGAATGAGACGAGTTAATGAGTCATGTCGTAGGGCATTGGCCCTTGTCTCATTGTGGCAGTAAATAACCTATCATTAACAGGTAATTGAGAAATAATGACTGTTGTATAATTTAACATTCAATAAACTCTAAGTTAAGCAAATTGCTGTGAGACCTGGTAATATTTGCCCATACAAACTTCTTTTCACAAGGATCATACAATTAACACAAACGATTTAATGTTTAATCAACAGTACCTGGGTGACCGAGCGGAGCTTTCTATCATTAATATACCAGCATAACGTGGCCTTTGAGTCTTGTTATTAAAAGCTCTGTATACATCGTATAAAGCTCTGTATATCGTGACAAGTATATGTGACTACTAGCAATGCCCGCGACTTTGCCCGCGTGGAATAGTTATTTTGGGCATCATTGAAGCTCTTAAGGATGAATAATTTTCCCCGTTTTTTTCACATTTTACATTATTTCTTTGCTCCTTAAAATTGCAGCGTGATGTTATACAACCTAAAGCCTTTCTCGATAAATGGTCTATTCAACACAAAAATAATTTTTAAATTCGAACCAGTAGTTCCTGAGATTAGCGCGTTCAAACAAACAAACAAACTCATCAGCTTTATAATATAAGTATAGATGTCAGACAAAGCGATGGGAATGCACGGCCTTACAAATGACACTAGAAAACACTTCTATTTGCCATGTCTATAAATACATAGACCTTGTCGCTCACACATTTTAAAATACTATTATATTCTTGGCAACTTAATAACAATGTCAATTATGTAATATTGGTTTCCGTATTTGCGTGCGTTATTTGTTCAACGGCAGAGCATAATTATTATACATACATTTATACATATCGTCACGTCTTTATCCTTCGCAGGGTAGACAGAGCCAACACAATATGAATATGAATCTCTCATTTAAAATTTAATTTAATAACTCAATTTTTGTGTAAAGTAACATCATACCGTGCTTTTAATATTTCTTACAAAAAATTCAAAATCATAAAAATGGCACATTTTTTTTACTTACTTACAAAAATATTAATTCTCCACCGATCATCATTAGAAACAATTTAGCGCGTTTAAGACGTAAACGCGTAACAAACAAACACACTATCGCACGATGACGTTGACAACGAATTCGTGTCAATCGGTTTTCAGCGCGGTGACTGAACTGCAAGGCTTTGGCGGGAAGCCAAAGTAACACGAATGAAAATAATACGCTACATAGATTTTTCCCGGTTAAAAACCTTTTAAATATGAATAAATATTTATCTATACTAATACATATTATAAAGCTGAAGAGTTTGTTTGAACGCGCTAATCTCAGGAACTACTGGTTCGAATTGAAAAATTCTTTTTGCGTTGAATAGACCATTTATCGAGGAAGGCACAGCTATAGTAAATATAAATGTCGTAAAAGGCGACTAAGGGATAGGCTTATAAAATTGGGTTTCTTGTTTTAGGTGATGGGCTTAGCAACCTGTCATTATTTGAATCTCAATTCTATAATTAAGCCAAACAGTTGAACGTGGCCTATAGTGTATGTTTTTCCAAGACAATATGCTCTGTCTACGCCCCGCAAGGGTAGGGCTACCTAGACATGACCATATGTATGTTAAACATCAAAGACCCAGGTCAATCAGATATATATTTCTGACCTTGATTCGAAACCGAGACTTTAGGTCAGTTCAGGCAATACAACCACTATTCCTCAGTTAGAATCAGTTTTTCTATTTGTACTTTGGAGTTATAATAAAAAATACATTATGATGCGCTTACGCACGTGAATTCATTGTATTCTTAGGTAGTCAATTCTGTGCATGCCGTGACATAAAAAATAAGAGAAAGGTTATTTGTTCAGCTGCTTGCGTGTTGATGACGTCAATATTCGAAATTACGATGTGTTGCTATGTGCAAAACTTTTGAGTATAATTTGATTAGTTAATTCATTTATTTAATCACGTCTATCCCCTTGCGTGGTAGACAGAGCTGGCAATCTTGAACTGACAGGACGCGTTAAGATTCAAATAATCAGTTATATAATCAATAAAGAAAAGTTGCCTAAATGTGCAGGTTTCCTCGCGATGTTTTCTCTCATCTAAGAGCATCAGTTAGTTATCAAACTAATGTACATAACTTCGAAAATAGTCATTGGTACATGTCCGTGGTGGGATTCGAACCGGTGACCTTATGAGCAACCGCATTTTGACCAGGTACCTTACCGATTAGACCACCTCGCTTACACCAATCTATACAAATATTTTTAAAGCTGAAGAGTTTGTTTGTTTGTTTGAACTCGCTAATCTGGAACCACTGGTTCGAATTGAAAAATTATTTTTGCGTTGAATAGACCATTTATCGATGTAGGCTTTAGGCTATATAACATCACGTTGCAACTATTAGGAACTAAGAAATAATTGAAAATGTGAAAAAAAGGGGAAAATTATTTAGCCATGTGGGTTTCAATGATGCCCAAAATAACTATTCCACGCGGACGAAGTCGCGGGCACAGCTAGTCAAGGCTAAATGGTACAGCTATCTCCTAAGGCCACCGTACTTCCTAGTACTATTTTTCCCTGCTAGAGTAAATAAGTAGGCATGAAATTCCTAGGGTCGTAGCACTCGTAGCTTTCGTAGCCACCGTCGTAGCAGTAACTATTCTTTTGGCTACGAATTAGTACGACATTCTGTCAGATGCTACAAAATAATTATTATCGCGGGTACTTTTTATTTTTTTAGTTTGTGTAAAATCAAATATATTGTATATTTTTAAGTTAGAAGTATATATATTGTATTTTCTGTTATTTATTATTGTAATTAACCTGTTGACTTTAGCATTTGGAGGAATCATAACTTCAACGTGTCATTTTGAAAAAAAAATCTTGTAGTTTGTGGATTTGATTTGATTTGATTTAGTGAAAATGTGAAATATTTAAATCAAACACATATTAGCGATTATATACATATATCTTATGTAACAAAAACACGAGTCAACATACATAATAATGTCGTATTTTACTAACTGGTTTACGTCACGCGCTCAAAACATATGGGCGCGCGTAGAATTACAAATAAAATGACGCGATTTCGCGACGGCCTTGTCTAATTTGTTTACTAAAATAAAATCCGCTATGTCGTTTGTTTACCAAGGCTCATTAACGGGTTAGCGCAATTTTTAATTCATAAATATTTATCTTAATATGTTTTAAGCAAATAAAGATTATGATTTAGAGGTGAAAGTGAAAACATCTCGTATAAAGCGCTCAAGTTAGGATATATCCTGAATCCCACGGGATCTGTTCTTTTTGATACTCTACATACATATAATCACGTCTATATCCCTTCAGGGCACTTATAGAAAAGAGGAATAGGACCTCTCCATCCCTTTTCCATGGATATCATAAACGACGACTAAGGTATAGGCTTATAAACTTGGGATTCTTCTTTTAGGCGATGGGCTAGCAACCAGTCACTATTTGAATCTCGATTCTATCATTAAGTCAAACAGCTGAACGTGGCCTATCGGTCTTATCGACACATATCGCTCTGCCTACCCCGTCAGGGATACAGACGTGATAATACATATGTATCACACAGATTGAGATGAATTACATTCAAATTTAACGAATACACATATCGGTCAGCCTTAGTGATCACGTATATATTAAGGAAAATTCCTAACAATACTTATTGCGATAGTTTATCTCAATTGTCGCTTCCTAGTGTTAACCCTCTTGATATATAATAGCAAGATAAATTACATTGACATACATATATCACGTCTTTTTACTTGACTGTGACACCGGTGGTCTCGGGTTCGAATCCCGGCCAGGGCATGATGAGAAAAGAACTTTTTCAGATTGGCCTGGGCCTTGGATGTTTATCTATTAAGTCTCGAACTTACTTCGTGGCTTACTCAATCTGTTTAATTTGTCCCGTATATATTTATTTATTTAATTAAACTGATATTGAATTAAATTCTCAGCTAATATTGTAAAGTCAAAAGTAATTTCGTTTGATACATCTTCACAGTTATATTACTGAAACGATCTTCATAAAATATTGTGTATAATATTGGAAATATACGGAAAGAGTTCACAATAAATTTAATAAGTTATATTTATATGCCGAATCGTATTAAACAATTTCTTCAATCATCAACCAATATAAAAGCAAAGAAATAATTGAATATGTGAAAAAAATGGGGAAAATTATTCCTCCTTGGGGGCTTCAATGATGCCCAAAATAACTATTCCACGCGGACGAAGTCGCGGGCACAGCTAGTTCTTCATAAAGATTAAAGGGCAATTTGTCGTTAATTACACCAAATGACTCTGCAAAAAGATCAAAGACCAGACCCACCAATTAACTATATACCAATTAATCAATATGCTCTTTGAAGATATATACAAATAAAGGACAAAAAAAACGCAATTAAGATTGCAGGAAGTAGGTCGAATCGATTTACGACTTTATCGATATGAATCGAAATCGAGAAACTCTTGCAACGATACGTAAGGAGTGTTCGTGTTCTCGCTTTGCATTTAGTAATATGTTTTAAGTTATATGTCATATGTTTTAACTAATTAGGGCACATAGTATAGTACCTACTATACTTTTTTAAATAAATATAAAATGTCACAATTTTATAATAAATAGTTTGTGCGCAGTAAAATTCGTTTATTTATACATATATTAAATATATACTTTCTATTTATTCACTTTTGATTGATAATTGATTTTACTCTGAAAATTAATAATCATGATAATTAATTTTACGTAAAATTGAAACATTTCTTTACTTGGCTGGAACTTGGAGAATATTATGAAGTAAAGCTACATATAAGGTTGATAAATCACTGAACTATTTTTTATAATAACTCATTGACATAAATATACATTAAATTACAGAACTCAGAATCTTTAGGTTATTATGAAAATTTAAGTGATAAAAAAAATAAAAAACGTTCCCACCTTATTCTCGCTTTTTTCATAACATTTTTTATAGGTGGCCAGTTCTAACCTGCTTGAATTTGTTTCTTATTTCAAAGAGGTTGAGTGACTATACATGTATTTCAAACACCAGTGTATTTTAGCAATAAATAAACTTGAACACAAAATAAAGGGTATATTTTAATAACATAGCAATCCCATTAGCTAAAAATGTTTATTACCTTTGACTGAATGAATGAAAACTATGAAACAAATAATTATTATGTGCTAAAACTCCAAATAGGTAAATGTAACAAAACGAAGTATCAACTTTCAAATGAAACCTTTAGAAAGCGTCAGAATGTCAGAAGAAATTATTTTAAATGGCTGCGCATGCGCTGCAATGAGTTCCTGATTTAAAAAAAAGCGCACGTTGCCATAAATATGTATGTATGTGCAACAGGTTACACCGCTGTGTTGCCATCGCAAACTTTAATGACGTCATGACATTTCTTTGTTTGTGGAGAGAAATAAGTGCAGTGTTTAACTGCTTATTTATAAATACTTATTCATTTATTTGCCAAATAAGTACATTGGTCTTAAAATTAGGAATGTCTCTTTTATTAAATCTATACTAATATTATAAAGCTGCAGAGTTTGTTTGTTTAAACGCGCTATCTTTAGGAACTACTAGTTTGAATTGAAAAAATATTTTTGCGGTGAATAGACCATTTATCGAGGCAGGCTTTAGGCTATTTAACATCACGCTGCAACTATAAGGAGCAAAGAAATAATGGAATATTTAAAAATACGGTAAAAATTATTCATCCTTGAGGGCTTCAATGATGCTCAAAATAACTATTCCACGCGGACGAAGTCGCGGGTACAGCTAGTTATTACTAAACGTTTTTATTACTATTCAACCAAAACATAACGAGTTTGTATTTCTGCGGATTAACAATTTCAACCAGTAAGGTTTTACATTCACATTAAAAAAAAACTCTAGTACATATTTGTTACTGGTACTTTGAGAAGGGTATAGAGAAAGTTTATAAAAAAAATATTTCCTCGTTATGAAAAAAAATACAACGATAATCTTAATATCGATTCAATGTTTTTTAACACAAAGCTCTGTCTGTCTTGTTACTGAAATAAAATAATAGTCAAATAGATGCGGCAAGTTCTGTACAGTTACATGATATATCTTCTAATGAAAATTTTGTAAGGGCGGGTATGCATCAGTGTATGTGATTTATTGTCCCATTGTTCTGCTATGAATTCTTCGTCGTCTGGTGAAGTGAGTTCGTTGTTCGTTTGTTGCACAGAACATTAAAGGCCACTTGAACTGGGTTTGGTAGTATTTTGCTCTGTGGGAATATTGTAAGACGAACGAAGGTTTACACAACGGATGTTTTTTTTTAGAAATAATGGAATCTTGGATCATTTTTTAAACACCTTAAGTAGTAAGGTAATTTATGTACGATGATAGTATCAAAAATTCCCAAAGCGTGTTTCAGTCAGTCCGCAAAAACTTTGCCTAATATTTTAAATCATTTAATTTATGTAAGTTTATATATTTCATTATTATGTACACGCTAATGCCTTTCTATGCATTTGTCGTAAGCCTGCTGGAATAAATATCTTTGGAAATAAGCCCAAAGTATTCCTTAGTCTTAGTTATTTTTCTATGTTTTCTCGATGTACCTACAAAAAAAAAAAAAAAATTCAAAAATTCTTTTTGCGTCGAATAGACCATTAATCGAGGAAGGCTTTCGGCTATATGACATCACGCTGCAACTATGAAGAGCAAAGAAATAATGGAAAATGTGGAAAAAAAATCCTTGAGGGCTTCAATGATGCCCATAATAACTATTCCACGCGGACGAAGTCGCGGGCACAGCTAGTAAAAATAGTCTTGTTAAGTATATCCACTATTACTTTATCCATGACACATCATAATGTAATAGGTAATCACAGAATTTCAGAATCAGGTAGGTAAGTAGTGAAAGATTGATAATTATTAAGATTGAAACTATGATAATCTAATGATAATCTTAACATACATAATTTATTTTTCAACAGATTGCACCCATGCGATAGTGTAAACTCAAGGTAATAAAAGAAACTTAATTAAATGAGCTTTGCTTATAGAAGGAACTACGTGGTAGGTCGGTAATAATTAAAGATGTAATATGGGGGTTTAGATGTAGTTAAAGACTATAATAATTATATGAAAACCCGCCACAAACTTGGTGATAAACATCCAACAACACTTATCTCACATACAATCATAAGAAATAAACTTAATGATTTATGATATACCATTCTTGGATACTTTTACAACTTAACTGCCTCTCCGGGCAGTTGTGGTGTGTTATGACCAGAAGATGTGGGTTCAAATCGCGTGGGAAACATGTCGCTTTGTTATTGTTTTTAGTTTGACTTGGATGTTTTCAGGATTGTATCATTTGTAAGTCTATCAACAAACAAAAGTTAAATCACAATTAGCCACTATTTCGTGATGTTTCCTAAATTTAAAACGGGATATCTGGACATGACATGTTTTTATACTTTTAAGATCTTTGATATAGCAATAGATTAGATATTTAGAAACTATTAGACGAAAATATAAGAAATAAGGCGTCTACATTTTATTTTAAATTCACTTGACCTCAATCATTGGCTCAATTCAACATGGATGTAGGAATCCAAGTGTTGGGCGTATAATTATGTAAATAAAAGACAAGACAGCTGCCAACTGGTCACAAAGCGGCTGTAATTATTTTATGCAACTAGTGGCCACATTTGATATTTTTTAGTGTCCGACCGAAGGTCTATTTTTGGCCGAAGCCGAAGCCGAAGCCGATTAATCGGCTATCGCCACAACCTTCGGCCGAAGCCGAAGCCGAAGCCGAAGGTTTATATTCTCTCAGCACTCAGTAATTAATTTTGTTCAATATTGTCTTCAAGCTACAATTAATATTAAAATCATTTCAAAACCTCAATATTGAAGGTTTATATATTGACTGTCTCATATAGAAGTTGATGATATATCATAGAGGTGGTTGGTTTAGAGATAAACTAGCTGTTGCCCGCGACTTCGTCCGCGTAAATTTCGAGTTGAATTTTAATCATACAGTCAGATACAGACGGACAAAAAATGTAAAAAAAAAATTCTCTATCCGTTTCAGTCAAAATATTAAATGTACAGAAAAAATATTTTTACCGTTTTATTATATGTAGTATTTTGATTTTCAGTTTTTTTACATAAAATACTCAAACAATACAAAAAAAATATATTTTTAATAATAAAAAATATCTTGTAATTGTTGGGATTCGAACTTGGACCGCCAACTTCACAATCTCACGGGCTAACCACTGGACCATCGAAGCCGTTGCGTTGGTGTCGAAATTAAAGTAGACTACATACATATGGTCACGTCTTTATCCCTTGCGGGGTAGACAGAGCCAACAGACTTGAAAAGACTGAATGGCCACGTTCAGCTATTTGACTTAATGATAGAATTGAGATTCAAAAAGTGATAGGTTGCTCGCCCATCGCCTAAAAAAGAATCCCAAGTTTGTAAGCCCATCCCTTAGTCGCCTTTCACTTATATTTATATGTTATAGGTATAATGCCGTCGTATAATGATAAATGACTTTGAATTTTTTATTTCGTAACTTATTTGCCGGCATACTGATGCCTTGAGTTCATTCAAATGTCGATAACTTTTTTTTTGTGAACCGATTTTGATGAAACAAACTTTAAATGTTATTCTGAGTTAAAACAAAGCAATTGGTGAAAGTTTGAAGTAAATCGTACATATACATACATATGATCACGTCTTTATCCCTTACGGGGTAGACAGAGCCAACAGTCTTGAAAAGACTGATAGGCCACGTTCAGCTGTTTGGCTTAATGATAGAATTGAGATTCAAATAGTGACGGGTTGCTAGCCCATCGCCTAAAAGAAGAATCCCAAGTTTATAAGCCTATCCCTTAGTCGCCTTTTACGACATCCATGGGAACGAGATGGAGTGGTCCTATTCTTTTTTGTATTGATGCCGGGAACCACACGGCATAAAGTAAATCGGTTTAGTACTTTCGGAGATAATCGTGATCATACATACAGACAGACAGACAAGAAATTAAAAAAAAATATTTTTGCTTTCTATTATTCATTCTAAGTGTCCCTCTATCCATTTCAGTCGAAAATACTAAATGTACAGACAAAATATTTTTACTGTTTTATTATAATGTATAGATAAAAGTTTGTGATTTACCTACTGGTAAAAATAATGATTTGATTTCTTACAAAAATACTCGTTTAAATACACGTACGGACTTGTTTTGATGCATGCAATCAGCAATGTGATATTTTGACAGTGACTCCCCGCCGCCTCATGACTTTCGTAACAGTTCGTTCAATCTCGACGATCGCTCGGACCTTCGGCGAAACCTTCGGCTTCGGCCGGATTTTGGGCCGAAGCCGAATGTTTCGCCGAAGGTGGATTTTTTGGCCGAAGGTGGCCGAAGCCGAAGCCGAAGCCGAAGCTTCGGTCGGACACTAATATTTTTAGATGTTAGCAACACTTTTCCGAAAACACCTACTTCTGCGTGCAAGTACGTTTATTTATTAACCTCTATCGTTTATTCCCGTTCCAAAGCCGAATGGAAAACCCAGGGTCTCCTTGATGAGCTTTAATTTTTGCATGTTTTCAGTTCCACTTTTCATCGCTTTGCATTGAGGTCTAGGGTCTACGGACCAATGAAGCCATACACATTTACACATATGAAGTGTGCAGAGATCGTGGCAAGTGAAAAGATGTAGTCTCTGCCTACCCCTCCGGGAAAGAGGCGTCATTTTATGTATGTATGTACTTTACACATTCCATAGAGATGTTGTCAGGCAGTCAAGAACGTAGACATTGTATTTTATTTTTTTCTCACTAAATACTTTAAAAACATTAAACGTTAGCAGTTTAGTCATTGACGCAATTGTAAAGGATCGCTTCGAGATAAAACGCTTGTTTTTTGCATCATTGTAAGTGTTGTGACCAAAGGACGTTTAAGATAAAAATGTCGTCAGGATTATTCTTAGAATCCATATTTAAGTTATCTAGTTCCGTGATCTTTGAAACAGCAATGACAGTTCCGAATTTACGATTCTAAGGTTCATACGTTATCCTAGTGATAACAAATTACAAAAAAGATGACACGTTTAATAAAATTGATAGGCATTTGTCATGTAACATAGTTATTTATTTTTTTCTATCTATCTTAATGTAGAATCAAATCTTATTGATTTTGGTCATCCAGGCGATTTGCCATTAGGTGATTTCAGGACACGAAAATGTGGAATTTGATCACCTAGTAGGCCAAAGTCGAATAATTTACATATTCATCTTTCCTAGGATTCAATTGATTGCTAAATTATAGCAAAACGAAGATCGAGAATCGAGATATCGCGATCTTAGGTCTCGTAATAAATTTGATTTTGTTGTCAGTTTTACACATCCAATTAGTTTGGAGTCTTATCAATTTACAAATACATTTATCGAAAAGTTAAAGTACATGTAAATTTTAATACCATCTGGAAATTTAAATATTTTCGTATATTAAGACTGTAACTCTCAATTCTGAACAAAAATTTATGCCTTCTTATGTATTTTTATTTACTGATTAATTTTTTGAAATTTTGCGACTCTATTCCATCGTTACCAGCGTATAGCATATTTATATCTACAGTATTGATGATGATGATTCAACAATGAATGATTTCCCAACGCGCACGCGCCGTTACCAAACATCACAATCGGCCTACTGAAGGCGTATCAATAAAAGTGATTTTTCACCAGCACAATGGCAGAATGCTTGTTTAATACAATAACAAGAGTCACGTCTCATAAACATAGTCTTCCGATGAAGTTACGTGCTTGTACGCACGTCGTCGCCTGAATTTTTTCAGTGGACAGTATTAAATATATAATCAAATTTATTCAGCGGAAACCAATCGTAATCTTCACGACACAAATGCCCGCCACGCAATGAATTCGTTTCAGTCAAAATGGCCGCTCATCAAAAACAATACTTTTAATCATCGACATTTTCATATTAAAACCTTTTACTTATAACTAGTATTTTAAAATAAAACAAAGTTAAAATAAATAATTCTAACAGAAGAGAAATTAGTTTACGATACTGTGGCGGAGAAGACTGTCGCACGTCTTGAATGAGCCGAGGATCTGTTAGATCTTGTCTCAATTGAAACAGAATTATGCCTGTTCAAGATGTCGTGTTATCGTCGTCTTGTCTTAGTGTCGATTGTCCTTTTTTACCAGTCTGTCAGTTTTGGTCATCTTAAATGTCAAGTCAAAGAGTATGTTTTTCCATGGAGGCTGAACGGCCGCTACACGTCTTAACATGCATACTGGACAGTCGTTCCCGTGTCTACGTAAAAATGATGAAAGAAACTGTGTATCTATAACTTAATTTATTTACGATGCTTTTCTGCAAATCATAAAATTGTTTTTCTTCAATTTTATGATAAAGATTATAAAAATATGTTTTTGGACACGTATTTTTCATATCAATCCATCATTTGAAATCAAGTTTGTCAAGAATGATGATCTGGCAAAATAATTGGAAATCTAAACAGAATGTATGGAGTACATTACTTGTTTACATCTTTAAATTACTACTTATTTACATTGGCGATTCAAATTATTTATTATCAATTTAAAACTATTTATTTTCATTCTACTAACAATTATCCGACCTCATATTTAAGTGGCACGTTATCTGTCAGTCAGTCATTAATTCAAGACTTCCCGACTAATTTCGGTTCCCGCAGGAATTTCGAGAATGGGCTGCTGGTTGATTCTCAGTTAATTAGTCAGTCAGTGTCCTAGTTTATGTATCTAGAAGATATTGATTGATGATTGATAACATCATCCCAATTGGCGTCAGTTGTTCCAAAGTCCGAGAGTCATTTGTAATCGAATAATTCGACCTCGTGATCGTAAAACTGTGTAGATGTCTATCAGTGTTAAGTCGTGACTCAGATGTAGAACAGCCAAAACAGTCACGTACGAGTAGTATATTTTTAAAAGCTAACAAACCAATTTAGATTAGTTCCGAGCTAATTGTTCCGGCAGTTGGTCTATTTATTTGTCATGTCTTCGTTTGTTTTTAAATCATAAACTTTTTAATTTTCTTTCGCAGAAGCTGACAGAGGCTTGATATGACTTGACTTAAATCCGTGGCCGTGGTAAATACAAATGTCTTTATTGCAGAAACACAGGTTTAAGGACGTGTGCTTAATATAAAAAAGAATAGGACCACTCCATCCCTTTCCCATGGAAGTCGTAAAAGACGACTAAGGGATAGACTTACAAACTTGGGATGCTTTTTAGGCGATAGGCTAGCAACCTGTCACTATTTGTCTACCCCGCAAGGGATATAGACGTGACCATATGTATGTATGTACACAGGTTGAAAATATGATAAAGTCAGTTCGTGTCACTGTGACCTGTCTTCACGAGACTTACAATCACGTCTATATTCCTAGCGGTGTAGACAAAGCCAACAGTCTCGAAAAAACTGGAAAGCCGAAAATTTCATACTCGAATATAAAGCCACAAATGAACAATTTGAAATTTAATTTCCTCTAATGCCCTACATATTGAGTGCACTATCCATTATTTTTTTTATTTTTTTTTTATATACGGGACAAATTACACTGATTGAGTTAGCCTCGAAATAAGTTCTAGACTTGTGTTACGAGATACTAACTCAACGATACTATATTTTATAATAAATACTTATATAGACAAACATCCAAGACCCAGGCCAATCAGAAAATGTTCTTTTCTCATCATGCCCTGGCCGGGATTCGAATCCGGGAACTCCTATGCCACAGACAAGCGTACTACTGCTGCGCCACAGAGGCCGTCAATTATTATTGCAGGTGTATAGTGTTTGTCTATATGTGCGACACGTGATCATGAATCTCTCATTGTCGAGAAAGCACTATGATGCAAATGATGTAATATTTATGAGGAAATAGTAATAGTGTTATATACTTCGAATTATGTGGGTGTGACATATGACGTATATTGAAATTTTGCGATATATAATACTAGATGTGCCCGTGACTTCGTCCGCGTGGAATTGTATTTTGCGCATTATTGAAGTTATAGTTGCAGCGTGATGTTATAAAGCCTAAAGCCTTCCTCGATAAATGGTCTATTCGTTTATTTGTTTGAAAAAAAAAACGGGGAAAATTATTCATCTTTGAGGGCTTCAATGATGCCCAAAATGACTATTCCACGCGGACGAAGTCGCGGGCTATGAAGGTCGTACGGACTGTGACGAAAGTTAAAACAATGGTGTTATCAAAGCAATGAAATCTTCGCATGTAACTTTATGCCGAATGGGATCGATGTAACTTAGCCATTTAACCTACTTCACAATGAGAAGTGTGTGAGGTTTCGGAATTAAACTTAAAAAAACACAGGTCTGAGTGTTGGAAGTTTAAGTTCATAAGAATACGTATAACTCTGAGTATTTATAGCATAAATGTATTGTACTTGAGATATATTGTAGCGATACAATTAGGGCATTTCTGTTATTATAGCATTGAGACTTCCGAATAATACTATATTTAACAAAAGGAGTACTTAGTTCTATTAGGTAATGATCTCTTTTCTTATTAACTATATTTGAGAAAATTAAGCTCTCATTATGATAAGGCACGTGTAATTTGTGGGCATTATATTGGCTTGCCTGTCAACTTATTTTAGTACTTTATACGGAAAGAAGTAGTCACTGTCTGCCCCTTCAGGGAATGAGCTGTGATTTTATGTTTGCATAAAAAATAAATTAGACTTCTATTTAATTAGGTTCTATGCTTCGAGAGATTATAATTGCGTTAAAATTTAGTGCAGTTTCAGATGAAAAAAGAACTTATATGTAGATTACTTACTAAAAAATTCAACAGTCATTCATCATTCACTGATCATTTCAAATCCAATCGAGCATAACTAAAGCAGAACTCCAAGCCTGGGTCACTTTATGAAGTTATGTTTTGAAGTTAAATAACGCTAAATTTTCGCTCTCCCTCTCTCTCATACATGTCGGTCGCACCCTCTAAAATTACCCAAAAATCCCACGTAGACAAACATATTGTACTCACACGAAAGTCTTCGTCTCCTGCAGCCTCACCATCCCTTGTTTGAACACATCGTACAGCAGTTTCGTGTACTGAGTAGAAACTGCCA
Organism: Amyelois transitella; assembly: GCF_032362555.1. Taxonomy (NCBI): domain Eukaryota; kingdom Metazoa; phylum Arthropoda; class Insecta; order Lepidoptera; family Pyralidae; genus Amyelois; species Amyelois transitella. Next base: position 12,343,352 of record NC_083506.1, read on the forward strand.
GCAGATCAGGCTGGTACTCCACTTCCTTCTGCTTCTCCACGTTCATGGGGTCAGTCACAATGTTGTGTTTCGCCTTCATACGTTCGAGTTTCCTGTTCGGTTTAGGGGGGGCCGCCGCGGGCGCGTCTTTGACGTCACGGGAACACACGTTACACATTTCGCGCTGTTGCTAAAGCCGCGTATCACGGAATGGACGAGGCGAGCTGCGGTCACGAGTATAAGCTGATGGATTCGCATCCCCACCACTCGCTCGGTGCGCGGGCGCGTCTGATTGATAACGCGAAAAACGTCACAGCTCGCTGTAACGCGTTGTGTGTGTTTTTGGCGACGACGTGTTTTTTTCGCGGCAAAATTTTTAACGATTTCCACGCACGGGCGTTTTGGGAAATTCTGAATCAAGATGTACCTATCTATCGAAATAAAGAAGTTATTAATAAGAGCTTCGACATTTTGTTACTTACCTGCAGTTTTCCGTAGAACGTTGGAAAACTTAAAATACCTATAAGTTAATTCGCATATACCTAGTTAATAAAATTAGGAAAGAAAGACTGTAAATACATACATATAATTACGTCTATATCACTTGCGTGGTAGACAGAGAGAGAGAGTTTACCGTCTTGAAAAGACTGCAGGTTGCTAGCCCATCGCCTAAAAGCAGAATCCTAAGTTTATAAGCCTTAGTCGCCTTTTAATACATCCATGGGAAAGAGATGGTGTGGTCTTATTCATTTTCCTATTGGTGCCGGGAACCACACGGCAGCAGAAATGTTGTGAAGTTCGTATCGTTGTATTCGTATCATCGATTTTTGCAATTTGTAGGCAAAAAGGGAAGAAAATTCCTATTAAATTAATTCATTTGATCGGTTATATAATGTTCACGAAAAGTAACAACTTGTGGCACAAGTTATCTGGTCTACCAATTAGTTAGTGTATTTTTAAGATAACTTATGTAAATAAATAATGATGATATCCACGGTACTACAAATTACTTACCATGTATTTCGTAGTATTGTAGAAACAAGTAAGTATAACAGAGATATTAAATCTAGAATATTCCAGGCTACTAAGGAGGACGATAAATTCTAATTCAGATTTCTTTTTGATTATTAAGTGACATCTCGATTATTAAAACTGTTACATAGTTATAAAAGAAACAAATCACTCAATCAAAGTTTTGTCTTTTTCTGATAATATACCGAGTATTACCAAAATCGATTAGTTTTCGTGTGAAAACTTAACAAACATACATACATTTTCCATTAGATAGTATGAAAGTAACGGATGCATTCACACTTAACGTGATTGTTCAGCATATCAATAACATTGCAACAAACGATTACTTTACATCAGAATCAAACCGAACTTTCCACAAAATTCAATCAATAATGATAAGTACAAAGATGATACTGTTTTGATTTATTGACAGGTTGGGATTGAGGTAATCAGCAAAAAAAAATGGAATACTAAGTACATACACTAAATACTATTGTTAGAATTAAGTTTGTTAGTCTGCATTGACTCTTTCGAAGCGGCACTAAACTTAGCTATAAGTAATTTATTTGACGTCACACTAATAGAAAAAAAATAGGGCCTAATTTCCTATGGATGTCGTAAAAGGCGACTAAGAGATAGGCTTATTAACTAAAGATTTCTCTCTTAGGCGATGGGTTAGCAGCATTTCACTATTTACACCCAAACAGCCGAACGTGGCTTATCAGTCTTTCAAGACCGTTCGCTCTGTCTACCCCGCAATCGATATAGACGTGATTATAGGTATGTATGTATGTTTGCAAGAGGTTTGCTTGTAAATAATTTATTGTACATAACAAGTTTATAGAATACGATGTACTAGTATGACTAATCAACCTGTAGTTCCCGTAAGATTTACGAAAAAGCTGTATTCTATTGTGGCGTTGAATTCGCGCGAATCTGCGCGTAAAAGCTAGTCAGAATTATTTCGCAATCAATCATCTCAGGTCTAATACATAGATAATAGACTTATCGATAGTAAATATATTACCTTATCTATTGTCTATTGTTTAGACAAGTAAAAAAAAGAATTGCAAAATATGTAATCTTCTGTTCAAAATTTTTATCAGGCGATAAATTATATGAGTTTAAGTGAAAAAACAATATCCCTTGCGGCGTAGACAGAGACAACATTCTCTTGAGTCGCGAGGGTATTTAATACCTATAACCCTTTTCACTCGTTTCGGTAATCGCTGCACCTATTTATTTATGTATATTGTTTATTTATTGGTGTTTTTATGTATGTTAATTATAATTTTATTATTTTATATTTTGTGTAGTTATAAATATATTTATTAGTCAGACCCAATGGTTGATAATGAACATGAAAATAATACACATTTGTATTTTGTACAATAAAGTTTAAATAAATAAACCAATAAGTATGTATCTTAACTATGATTGTATCTTTTGAATCGAGTTAGCAGTAGCAACATTACTACCGTCAGGCTTTCTTTGAATTTGACGTCAAGTAACCGGTCGCGGGGATTTCTTTATACTCTTTTTATTATTTGTGGTTTTTTGATCGTAAGCGATTCACATGTAAAGGAAATCTCCGAATTTGTTCATGGGTATCCCCTGGTTATAAATGAATTTAAAAGACGGAGCAAGCCCTTAAGTAAGTTCGAGACTTGTGTTATGGGATACTAACTCGTACATACATACTACATATAGTCACGTCTATATTCCTTGCGGGGTAGACAGAGCCGCCAGTCTTGAAGAGACTGATAGGCTACGTTTCAGCTTTCTGATAGAATTGAGATACTTACCCAACGATACTATATTTAATAATACTTAAGTAGATTATCATTCAAGTTTTATGCCAATCAGAAAAAGTTCCTGTGGTTCCCGGCACCAATACAAAAAAGAATAGGACCACTCCATCTCTTTCCCATGGATGTCGTAAAAGGCGACTAAGGGATAGGCTTACAAACTTGAGATTCTTTTTTAAGGCGATGGGCTAGCAACCTGTCACTATTTGAATCTCAATTCTATCATTAAGCCAAATAGCTGAACGTGGCCATTCAGTCCTTTCAAGACTGTTGGCTCTGTCTACCCCGCAAGGGATATAGACGTGAACATATGTATGTATGTATGTAGAAAAAGTTCATTTTCCATCATGACCTGACCGGGATTCGAACCCGAATCCTCATTGGCGAAAAACCAACAACTCAGTCAAACAGGCCGTCGAGAATAAAAAAATATTGCATTCCAAATGGATGGTATCCCACAAAGTTAAAACAATTATGTACCTACTATAAAGTATATCTCCGTTTCTATTGTACTGAATTCGGAGAAACGGAACGTCTGTGTCTGCCACAAAGATTGCGGAATTTTTGTTTTTTAAGTATTTGTTTTTTTGTTTTGCTCTTGTTACAAGGTACCTTATCAATCTTTGTAACAACTGACGCTAGAGCCGCTGCCGTGTGAATCATCATCCCGCTAGACCCCTCATTTGCCCCCCCCCCCCCCCTCCCCCCACTTTTTCACCCCCTCGTTGCGTCCTCACCTTCCTGGAAAGGTGCCCGGGGAGCGCCTATGAATACGATCCCGGATTGGGTGAGTCAGGTTTTACAAGTACCGTCTGACCTCAGCAACATTTGCAGGTGAACTTAAGTAATATTGAATCATGATGTTAAAACAACAACAAGGAGAGTGTGGAGGGAAAGGTCGGAGTGGGAAGACCTTGGCGAACATGATCAAATTAAGGACGTCCTGGCAAAGGGTCAGGTCAAGAGTAGGTACCCGAAACCGCCGAGGTTGCATGAAGAGAGTTATGAATGTAGATGAAGCGAAGGAAGTTTGCAGAGATGTGTGGAAAGATGTAGTCTCTGCCTACCGCTCCTAAAAGCTAAAGGCGTGATTTTATGTATGTATGTATGTATGATTACACATCTATTAGTTTTAATGTACACCCTGCACATAGACGAAGTTTACTGTCATCAGTACAAAATCCACTCCATCTCTTTCCCATGGATGTCGTAAAAGGCGACGAAGGGATAAGATTTATATATACTTCGGATTCCTCACTTCGCGCGGGCGAAGCTACGGGTAAAAGCTAGTTAAATCATAACTTAGAGAAGACTTTGTTTAAAGCTTCAGTCTGATATGAACCTGTATACTTATTACGCTTTAGCGCAGCGGTAGTACGCTTGTCTCTGACACCGGAGGTCCCGGGTTCGAATCTTGGCCAGGGCATGTTGAGAAAAGAACTTTTTCTGATTGGCCTGGGTCTTGGCTGTTTATCTGTATAAGTATTTATTACAAAATATGGTATTGTTGAGTTAGTATCTCGTAACACATGTCTCGAACTTACTTCGACTCAATCTGAGTAATTTGTCCCGTAAATATTTATTTATTTAGTTAACCGTTCGCTCCAGCCAAGAAAAGAGTGACTTAAGATATATATCATCCGGCTGAAGATAAAACAGTGATAGTTATGAATTATGAGTTGATATAAAAGGGAATGCATTTGATATCCATATAACGGTATCTGAATGGAAATTGAACCTTGTGTAGGTACACTGTCATGGGTGTCGACTGATATGCAGTTCATTGTTTCACGATAAGATTAAAATTTAAGAGATCCACATGTATTTGACGTCGGGTGAAAATGCTGCAGTGTAGTTTGTTCCGCCGCTTCTTCTACACATGCGCTTTGGAAGCGGTAGTAGTCTTAATTAGATTTAAGTGATGTGACGTCAATAAGTGATACCTTGTATCCAGTTTCAAAAATAAATCTAGTCTTTTCTATTTGATAAATTTGTAAGTATTAAAATTGAATAAAATCTTTTTTATTTTGATCATCCAGGTGATTTGTCATTAGGTGATATCAGGACACAAATATGTGAATTTGATCATCCAGGTATCATATCACCAGGGTGAACAAAGTGGAATAAACCGATTATTTATATTTTTTGTTTTATTATGTTCTTATTTGGCAACTGTACTATATATTTTATTGATTAAACAATAAATTACTATAGGCCCTACAGTGCAATTAAGACGACCGGTAGCCTAAAGTAAGCTTAAGACTTGTGGTGAGAAATTTTTCACGATTTATTATCTCATAATGGATAATTCTTAGTTCAATCAAAAAATTTCACAGGGTCACAACTAGTGCCGAAGAATCTCTAATAACCATATACAGTGGCGTTTAAATGTTATACTACACGTGTGTAATATTGTGACACTTGTTGCACCTTTGTACCTATTCAAATTGAATTATCATAGTTATCGGACATCGGACGCGATAAACGAAATTTATCAAAATGTTCCTATCGACATAACCTGTAAGAATTGCCTAAGCTTACTTTATCTAGCTTCGATTTAAGGGTCCGAGCACATCAACTAAATGTGAGTCAGAAGCAGTTTAAAAGCGTGGCCCGCTCGTGCGAATCAGAGGGGTTACTGCGAGTTTTACTTGATCAAAACGCGTCGATGAAGTTAACGCGAATTTGTATGTGATTTAATCAGCGCCACCTAGTGGTAAAGCGGTGGTACTAATGCAACTCCATACAAACTCGCGTTTACTTGCTCGACGCGTTTGACCGCACTAACCCCTCAGGTTGTAACATAGGAAACTCTTCGAACACGTCATATCAAATTGAAACTAACCCGCGCTCGTACTACTCTGCCGTTGCGCCGCCGTGAGGCAATATTGACGAGTTTCTTGTACTAAACCTTGGTACTATAAACTATGCTTTCGTGCTGCGCTGGTTGTGACATTCGTTTAGTGTGCTCGCGCCTTAAGAAAACAGCGTTAAGCGCAATAAAATTTAGAAATTTTAGAAAATCCTCTCTAAGAGAGGAGATCACCCTCTCAAATTTCAAATCTCGATCCAGCGGTTAGGGCTGTGTGGTGGTATAGATCTATGAGTTGAGATGTTAGTCAATCGGTCAGTCAGTGTCCTATTTATAAAGTATATTTACAGAAGATTCCTCATCGTTCTCAGATGATGGCAAAATTATGCTGTAAGGGTGAGCTTTAGAAATATAAATACTGGTAAAAATATTTTAATACCAATCTTTATTGAGCTTTAAGCAGCTGCTGACAGGTGATTTATTTCACATACATACATATATAATCAAATATAGCCCAATGTTCTCATTAATACTGAAAACCGCAACAAATGGAGGCGCATCGCTGGGACTTCATTGTCCAAAGAAGACGCATCATCATAAAACCACGACCACTCTGTCAAGAGTGAACGACTGAGGAGGACATATATAATCACATCTTTTCTTTATAAGCTCAACCTCAAGGGTACACAGAGGCTTCAGTCTCAAAAAGACTGAAACGTCACGTTCAGATTTATAGCTTAATTGATGTATTTAAATTGAATACTTACAATTCTTAAATTGAACTTATTTTCGTTATTCCTCCTTTATTTTAACTACATACATACATACATACATATGATCACGTCTTTATCCCTTACGGGGTAGACAGAGCCAACAATCTTGAAAAGACTGAATGGCCACGTTCAGCTATTCGGCTTAATGATAGAATTAAGATTCAAATAGTGGTTGCTAGCCCATCGCCTTAAAAAGAATCCCAAGTTTGTAAGCATATCCCTTAGTCGCCTCTTACGACATCCACGGGAAAGAGATGGAGTGGTCCTATTCTTTTTTGTATTGGTGCTGGGAACCATACGGCACTTAAATTGTTTTTATTTTTGTTAATTCTTCTATATTTTAACTGTACTTACTTTTTTGTTCTTTCATGGCGTACACTTGGAATTATGACCACATACCTGGTTATTGATTTTTGCGGTTCAGCACGGTTAACTTCTTACTCATCGCTTTTAAGATTGTGGTCAAGTTTTGGTTTAGTACCAATTTGATTATCAGTTTTGTACTATAAGCTGTTTTTGTTCTATAATATGAGGTATGATATAGCATGACGCAAAAAACATAAAATTATATTGGTAATTTAAAATATCAAATAAAAAAAAGTAAATAAAAATTGATTTCATAACTATTTAAGTATATTAACTTTAAAAATAAACGAGAAAATGCAGAGTTGTTTTAATTAAATTAATTCGTTTCGAGAAACATATAGTATCATTACAAGAAAGTTAACTTAGCGAATGTCAAATTAGTAATGCAAATGTTACAAAAGATACAGTATGCAGTAATTATTTCTTTCATTGTGTAACCTGAAGAAATTACATTAACTTTTTAAATACCTAAATACCTAAATAAACAACATATGATGCAACCGGTTGAATAAATAATCTAATTGTTAAGGGTTTCATATCTAAAAAGGAAGTTATCGGTCCTTCTGTAAGTACATACATACATACATATGGTCACGTCTATATCCCTTACGAGGTAGACAGAGCCAACAGTCTTGAAAAGACTGAATGGCGACCTTCAGCTATTTGGCTTAATGATAAAATTGAGATTCAAACAGTGACAGGTTGTTAACCCAACGCCTAAAAAAGAACCCCAAGTTTGTAAGGTTATCCCTTAGTCGCCTATTACGACATACATGGGAAAGAGATGGAGTGGTCCTATTCTTTTTTGTACTGGTGCCGGGAACCACACGTCTCTAAGTATTTCCTAATATTCTACTCGGAAACCCCATACACCGACGAGCTTGCATGAAGAGTTTTATGATGTGGATGAACCGGGGCTCGTGGCAAGTGGAAAGATGTAGTCTCTGCCTACCGGGAGAGAGGCGTGATTTTCGGAGCGAATTTTTCAAAATGCCGTGTGGATCCCGGTAGTTATGCATAGGACCACTCTTTATATTTAACATGGATGTCGTTAAAGGCGAGTAAGGAAAAGGCTTAATATAATCAGGCTTCGTGTACGTGATGGGCTAGTAATCTGTCACTGTTTGAATCTCAATTCCATTATTAAGCCATAGAGATGAACGAGTCCCTTTAGTCTTTTCGCGACTGTTGGCTCAGTCTACCCCGTATAGGGATATAGACGTAAATATGTGTATGTAATTTCTCGAACTCTCAAGGAAAAAAGAAATACATGGATAATCTAGTACGCTGTCATGTATGAGTTATCTAGTAGACATGAAAAAAAAATAATGACTTAACTACATTCGCAATTAAAAAGTCCGTTTATAGCGTTCATTAGGACTTTTAAAGCTCATTTACAAACTTTTAAAGCCCACTTAAAGTCTTATACTCGTACATACTTATTGCTTAAGATTAAGATTTAATCTTATTCAGTACAGAATGTTAAGTTGTGCCGTGTGGTTCCCGACACCAATAAAAAAGAATAGGACCACTTCACCTCTTTCCCATGGAGGTCGTAAAAGATGACTAAGGGATAGACTTATAAACTTGGGATTCTTCTTTTAGGCGATGGGCTAGCAACCTTAGCTTGTAAATCACCTCTTTTCCATAAGTCAAGGCCTCCAGGGGTCGTAAAACTGTTATATTTCATTGTGGTCAACTTTACGACCGTTAAAAATAAATTTAGTAGGTTTACAATGCCTTACAACTTTTCCATTAAAAACATGCATACATATAGTCATTAGTCACGTCTATATCCCTTGCGGGGTAGACAGAGCCAACAGTCTTAAAATACTAATAGGCCGCCTTCAGCTGTGTGGTTTAATAATAGAATTGAGATTCAAATAGTGACAGGTTGCTAGCCCATCGCCTAAAAGAGGAATCCCAACTATATGCGCTTATATCTCTAGTCGCTTCTTACGACATCCATGGGAAACAGATGGAGTGCTCTTATTCTTTTTTCTATTGGTGCCGGGAACCACACGGCAAAATCTCCATTTCTGTATTTGATTATTTAACTTTGTATGAATAACTATAGTCTTCTCTTTTGCCCTATGACTCGAGTAAGATTTACTACAAATTGTACACTAACTCTGACTATAAAACTTATTTACATACAATAAAATAACAATTTAAAACAATTTTGTATGCATCGAACAACTCAGTTAAAAAATGAAACGGTTTGTAATGATGTGTTTTTATGTTACTCTGTCACGCAAAATCTTCTGAACGGATTTTAATAAAATTTAGTATACGAGTCGAATGTAACTAACTTAGAACAACACATACTACTTTTATACCGAAGTCCCACGGAAGCGAAGCCTCGGGATGCGGCTAGTATATATATGAGACAGCAGGAAGAATCATCATATTTTGAAATCGGTAAGTAATACAAATCGGTTGAATGTATAATCGATTCGAATCGATTAAAAAAAATTAAAATCGATTACAATTTAACTAAATATGATCTGCATACCTGGTCAGATTCTCCTGATAAAAAATATCTAGATTTAACTATATGTATATATAGTAACTACTGAGTTACTTGAGGTATAATATCGTTCAATAGACTTGACCGAAATTATACCTCAAATAACTCAGAACCTACTTTTTTTAATATGTCGTGCACAGACGTACATAATGTTACAAATTTTATTTATCTAATCATAAAGACGTCGCTGTCAGAAATGAGTCATATAAATTCTAAAAATAGACCAACCACATTTATGGTCGTTGCGTCATCTTATTTGGACATAGCTAAATTAGAGAAACTAGGTGTAAAAACCTGGTTCCTCTTACTCTACGTGCTGTTAGGCGCAGACGCAAAGCCGTGACATGGATTCTAAAAGGCCTAGGAATTTCCAAGTTAAGAAATCTTAAGTTGAGGCCGAATGTTTAGCAAAATGGTGTATGAAACATGTGCCGTGGATTCACTTGCTTGATAATTAAAAAGTATATCATATTCATGTATTATACTAAAATAAGCATAATTTTTCATTTAAAATCTGTTTGGAGTGGCGCACGCGCAGCAGGGGACGCTATTATAGTGTTGAAACTGCTTTAAACTGAAAATATTTTATTTGTTTATAAATATTACCTACATACAATTGTTTATAATTAATCAGAAAAGTACTAATAATAAATATACCTAATTAAATAATTTAAACTAATATTAATTATTTTATAATAATAAAAAAAAAACTATTCTAAATTACAAGCTAAAAACATTATTGTTTAAATTTTGACCCCTAGGAAGGGTTCCCATCGCGCAGGCAGCATTCCCGCGCTGTATTGCAATAGCAATACGCTGCGCAAGAAAGCTGCCCGCGTTTTACACTAAAAAGTAATACCCGGTCAGGAACTGGTGAAGTAGTGGATAGGGATGTCTGAAAGCAAGGAAGAGTCTTTTACTTAGCATCGGAAAAAATGTTTTTATTTTTATTTGAAGAAGAAGATGTTGTATCTGCCTATCTTTATAGGCTTAGGAACTTGGGATTCCTCTTGTAGGCGAAGGGTACGAAACTTATCACTTTTCAAATTTCAATTCCATCATACAGCTGAATGTGGCATTTCAGTCTTTTCAAGACAGTTGACTCTGTCTACCCCACTGTCTATACACGAGACTATATGTATGTGTGAGGAGATGAGGTAGCGGTTCGTTATAAATACACTACAGGAAAAAAATATGTAGGTGTCCATCCAAAATATGTTCTACGTGATCCATTGCGAGTAATCCTTAGAACATACATGAGATATCGTTGGCGCCTGGCGCCGCTAATGTTAGGTCATTATCTTTGAGTTATTTATTTCTACTTACATACATGTGGTCACGTTTATATCCCTTGCGGGGTAGACAGAGCCAACAGTCTTGAAAAGACTGAATGGCCACGTTCAGCTATTTGGCCTTAATGATAGAATTGAGATTCAAATAGTGACAGGTTGCTAGCCCATCGCCTAAAAAAGAATCCCAAGTTTGTAAGCCTATCCCTTAGTCGCCTTTTACGACATTCATGTGAAAGAGATGGAGTGGTTTTATTCTTTTTTGTATTGGTGCCGAGAACCACTTACTTATTTATACTAAGTAAGTATAACCTAATTAGGTTGGAATTGTTTAATGAGTAATTATTCGGATCATGTTTTTGGCCTCTGACACTAGATAATAGTGTTGTAGAAGAATCTATGCTTGCTGGTTAAGTAGTGAAAAGTTCATACCATCAGCTGGTATGAACGTGTCTTCGCTTCAGCATGCTTTTCTCATCATGCCCTGGCCGGGATTCGAACCCGGGACCTCTGCTGTCACAGACAAGCGAACTACCGCTGCGCCACAGAGGCCGCCCCTGTTTGAAAAAAAAAATATAAGGGAGTACTTATAAGAGAAGATTTCCCAAAATTCCAAATTTTAATGAACGAGCTTTTGGTGGAGTGGAAATCGTTAAGCAATTTTTACAATTCAACCTTGTCATTAACCAATGATGTTTATTTTATCTGTCCAAATACACCAAAGAATGGACTATAAACTGTTTTACAATAGAATTGGCCTAATTTTGAAATAGAACGATGACGAACAAACGGACAAACAATCGCCAGCCATCATAAAAATTCGCAAATTAACACACTCAAGGTCTTATCTCTAATGAATCACGTAGGCAATATGTTAAGGCTAGCTGTCCCCGTGACATTGTCCGCGTGGAATAGTTATTTTGGGCATCATTGAAGCCCTCAAAGATGAATAATTTTCCCCGTTTTTTTTTCACATATTCCATTATTTCATTGCTCCTTATAGTTGCAGCGTGGTGTTATATAGCCTAAAGCCTTCCTCAATGAATGGTCTATTCTACGCAAATTTTTCAATTCGAAGCAGTAGTTCCTGAGATTTGCGCTTCAAACAAACAAACAAACTCTTCAGCCTTATTAGTATAGATAGTATAGATGCCAAATTACATGGTCTTATCTACAATATATGACTACATAATGATAGGTCAGTAGGCTGATTGGAAGTGACAATGTTGCGTTTGTAAAGAGAAATGATAAGCTCATTTAAGAGATAGCCTTACTTTTGGACACTAAAGATAAGCATAGATTTGTAAATCTTTTGCCTTGTGATAGGATATATATATATATATATATATATATAGTTAACAATTATAAAATCTATAATTATTCTGATGAGATGTGCCGTGTGGTTCCCGGCACCAATAAAATAAAAGGATAGGACCACTCCATCTCTTTGCCATGGATGTCGTAAAAGGCGACTAAGGGATAGGCTTATAAACTTGGGATTCTTCTTTTAGGCGACGGGCTAGCAACCTATCACTTTATATGAATCTCAAGATTCCGTATGAGTAGAGATGACATCTCTCCACATCCAACGATTCCTGTGTATTTTTTTCGCTTCTTCCACATTCGTAATTCTATGCAAACTCGTCTGTTTAGGATACTCTTACATTCAATTTCATCTAATAATTCATAACATAACAAAACATAACATATAATCACGTCTATATCCCTTGCGGTTGCTAGACAGAGCCAACAGTCATCAAAAGACTGATAGGCCAAGTTCAGCTGTTTGGTTTAATGATAGAATTGAGATTAATACATTAAAAAAATCAAAGTTCACAGAAGTTGTTGGCGGGCCATCAAACGAACAAATGCCAGAGAATCAGCACGTATCCGTGACATCGTCCACGTGCGTAACTAATTTTAGAACACTAGGATCAAGTTTTTAACGTATGACTTCGGTCACGAGACCGTGTATGTGGGTGTGACGCATCATGTGTTCGGGAAAAAAGTTTTGGCCAGATTTTCCTGTTTGTTTATTTACTTCATATGTATAATCAGATTAATACATACATTTATACAATCACGTCTATATCCCTTGCGGGGTAGACAGATCCAGCAGTCTTGAAAGACTGACAGCCCACGTTCAGCTGTTAGGCTTATTGATAGATTTGAGATATGAAAAGTGACAGGTTGCTAGCCCATATAAACTTTAGTCGCCTTTTATGACCTTTGGCCTCGGTGGCGCAGCGGTAGTACGCTTGTCTGTGACACCGGACGTCCCGGGTTCGAATCCCGGCCAGGGCATGATGAGAAACGAACTTTCTCTGATTGGCCTGGGTCTTGGATGTTTATCTATATAAGTATTTATTATCATATATAGTATCGTTGAGTTAGTATCTCGTAACACAAGTGTCGAACTTACTACGAGGCTAACTCAATCTGTGTAATTTGTCCCGTATATATTTATTTATTTTAAGGTACAGTCCTAACATCACGTAGTGGGCATTCAGGTTCTCAAAGACTAATGTGTTCTTTAATGAACATAGTCATTATTAAGGAGATATATTCTCTAAAGCTTTACCAGCCTTTACAAGTACCCATTCAAATGGTTATTTAAGGCATTGTAAATTACAAGCTTTTAAAGTTCAGCGTCGAAAATGCGACGGGCGCGAATTGCTTTGCCGAAGAAAAGCTGTGACCACAGACTTAGATGTTACTAGAGTCGGCAACGAACAAATACAAAACATACATATATAGTCACGTCTATATCTCATGCGGGGTAGACAGAGCCAACAGTCTTGCCAACAGACAGGCCTCGTTCAGCCTTTAGGCTTTATGATAGAATTGAGATTCAAATAGTGACAGGTTGCTAGCCTATCGCCTAAAAATCCAAAGTTTATAAGCCTATCCCTTAGTCGCCTTTTACGACATCCATGGAAAAGAGGAGGAGTGGTCCTATTCTTTATTTATTCGTGCCGGGAACCACACAGCACACTGAAGTACAATTATATCTAATATTATTTAATAATTATACAAAATACCTACTGTTCTAAATTATAGCCTAAAATGATCATTATTTAAATTTTAACACTTAGGAAGAGTTCCTGTCATCCCTTAGGAAGTATAAAAAAAATATCGCCGTATTGTATTCCATCATTAAGTCATACATCTCAAGTTCAGTCTTTTGAAGACTGTTGGCTCTGTCCATCCCGAAAGTGATAAAGACGTGATTATATGTTTAATGTATTCAAGTATTTTTATAAAATGTATCAAAAATATCGTCGAAAGAGACATCATTCATAATCCCTTTGTCAATCCTGTTTTACATCAACAGTTCGCATAAAAATCTTGGCGTATCTTTGTTTTCGCACAGAACGATCGACTATCGGCGGTATCTAGCTAATTCAAATTCAAATTCAAAATTTTTATTCATTATTATAGGATACTTCATATCGCTTAATAATTGTCAAAACGTATGGTTTAACAACATTGGTTGACGTCAAATAAATTACTTAAGACTAAGTTTACTGCCGCTTCCAAGGCGTCAGTGCAGAAGAAGCGGTAACAAACTGCACTGCAGCATTTTCTTCAACAACGGCAACTTCACAATATCAATTAAACTTAGAATGTGGACGAGAGAATCTATGTCTGTGGCCGTGACCCTGTATAAAAGCCACGTATCTTGTTTAATTGCTACTATTGGAATGCTAATCTTGAAGGTAACTAACTTATCTCATATGAACGGTTTTATTCCAGACTGCGCTAGTAAGGATAGCTATGTATTTCGTTAAGTAAGCTTAAGAATAAAAAATATTATAGGATTGAGAATAAAATAAAAAAAAATATTGAATCAGGATAAAATAAAGTTTTTTTTTTAAATAATAATTCTTACTATTAATTTATTATTAGGGTCCGCTGATAATATCATGTAATTTAATAGTTATGTAAAGCTATCTATGTATGCAGACTGCACTAAATGAATTTCGCACAAATCCGACACACATATCCTTTTTTTTTTATTTATTTCACTAGCTATGCCCGCGTGGTATAGTTATTTTGGGCATCATTGAAGCCCTCAAGGATGAATAATTTTCCCCGTTTTTTTCGTACTTTCCAATATTTCTGTGCTCCTTATAGTTGCAGCGTAACATTATATAGCCTAAAGCCTTTATCGATTAACGGTCTATTCAAACGCAAAAATAATTTTTCAATTCGAACCAGTAGTTCCTGAGATTAGCGCGTTCAAACAAACAAACTCTTAAGCTTTATTATATTAGTATAGATTTTAGAAAGAGTGGTCGTGATCGTGTGCCTGGAACAAATTGACAGTGACAGGTTCATTGTTTAAGCGAAGAAAGAGTTTAAGTTTAAGACAGATTGTAAAAGTACATACATACATACATATCATCACGTCTATATCCCTTACGGGGTAGACAGAGCCAACAGTCTTGAAAAGACTGAAAGGCCACGTTCAGCTATTTGGCTTAATGATAGAATTGAGATTCAAATAGTGACAGGTTGCTAGCCTGTCGCCTAAAAAAGAATCCCAAGTTTGTATGTCTATCCCTTAGTCGCCTTTTACGACATTCATGAGAAAGAGATGGAGTGGTCCTATTCTTTTTTGTATTGGTGCCGGGAACCACACGGCACTGTAAAAGTCTACGAGGTAAACGGCCAATTCCCTTGGGATTCCTCTTTTAGGCGATGGGCTAGCAACCTGTTACTATTTAAATCTCGATTTCATCATTAAGCCAAACAGCTAAACGTGGCAGTTCCGCCTTTTCAAGTCTGTCGGCTCAGTCTTCCCCGTAAGGGATACGGACGTATGTTATTTCGGTAAATTCCCATGGCAGCGGGGCCCCGGGTGAAAGTGGGCTACAATTGAAAAGATACTACAACGATGAGGTAAACATACTTCACTGTAGATAGCCGATATCAGCTGTCTGAGTGTTGGAATATAATATTTGCTTAGAGTCTCGACAGGCTTATCCAAAAATGGCTTTAGTGGCGCGGCGGTAGCGTTAGCCTGTTACACCGAAGGTCCCGGGTTCGAAGTTCGAACATCGGCCGGGGCATGATTAGAAATTTACTTTCTCTGATTGGTCTGTGTCTTGGATTTTTAACTATATAAGTATTTATTATAAGATATAGTATCGTATTCATACATACATATGGTCACGTCTATATCCCTTGTAGGGTAGACAAAGCCAACAGTCTTGTAAAGACTGATAGGTAATGTTCAGCTGTTTGGCTTAATGATAGAATTGAGATTAAAAAATTGTGACAGGTTGCTAGCCCATCGCCTTAAAGAAGAATCTCAAATTTATAAGCCGATACCTTAGTCGCCTTTTACTATATCCATGGCAATGAGATGGAAATGGTCCTATTCTTTTTTTCATTGGTGCCGGTAACCACACGGCACCAAATTTTACCCTGTCATCTAAAAATTACCTGTTTACTCACTATACCGTAAGCGGTAATACGTATCGGATTATTAGGAATTTTACGCGCGTTTAAAAATAAACAAATGACTCATACGCAGGCGAGTCTATAGGTCGGTGCACTGCTTGCAAATATTATCTCAATTGCACAACCCTATCTATGTGATTTCATTCGAATTTATAACCTTTAACGTTGGGATAAAGCTGAAATTTCTTTAAATAAGCGCGCTGTGTTAAGACTTTCTTGAAATTGGATTTCTAAATGATATCTTCCCTTAGATTCTTACTCGTAAATACCATGCAATATGTATATGAATATCAGGGATTTATGTTTGCAACCTCACCTTTTCTATATTTGTAAATTGACGTCCGATGAAAATGCTGCAGTGTAGTTTGTTCCGCCGCTTCTTCCACACATGCGTTTTGGAAGCGGTAGTAGTTATAATTAGATTTAAGTGATGTGACGTCAATAAGTGATACCTTGTATCTAATTTTGTAAATAAATCTATTCTATTCTATTCTGTAGACGTAGAAGAGGCGACTAAGGAAATAGTATGCACTTACACCAAATGCCACAACCACAATTCAAGTTTGGTTATGTTACATAATTAATTTTCCTGTTAGATAAGTAATTTTTCTTTTTGTTTGTTAACGACATCACAACGCACAGGTACTTAGTAAAATCATTAATTACTCAATAGAAAACTGTAGCGGGAGCGACGATTTGGCTCGACCGCCACCAAAGGGAAGATCTTCCGCCTGGCTAGGTGTTATGCCTGGGGAACCGCGCGACAGACGATGTCGTGTCGGAGGTTGTATATATTGCTCCAATCCGTGAAATCTTTGCCTGCGCGATTTAGGTTTTTCGCTGTTTTTGAATGATAGCGTCGCGTGATTTTATTTTTTTATTATTTTGACTTGTGGCATATAGTTATCGCCACAAAACCATTCACTTCGAGTCGATACAATCGGAAGATCCCCGTGTGGAATCGTCAGTGTTTCTCATCATTGTGACGTGAAGGCAAGACAAACAAACACACAAGTGTTAGCGATCTTGTTTTGCATTATCTGTGTCATCATACGTCACACTTGCCGTTCATTGATAACGCATGTTTGTGATTTTCGCGGTGCGAAAATGTGTAATTGTTCGTACATACACACGTTTTATCCGTTGCGGGGTAGACAGAGCCAAGTTTTTCTTGTCTATTTAGTTATCATGGACAAAATACCGTCATAAAAGAAAAGTAAGGCAGTTGATAAATATGTTAGTCTTCTTCCTCCTGGCTTTAGTCCCGGTTGCATCATCATCTGGAGATGAGCCCGGGGTATGCCTTTGACCACGGATCCTAGATTGGGTGAGTCAGGTTTTTACACGAAGCGACTGCCATCTGACTTCTACAAGCTTTGCAGGTAAACCTAACCTGCATTGGATCCATGGTTACACATCCAGTTGCCTGAATGTGCAGGTTTCCTCACGATGTTTTCCCTCACTGTAAGAGCATCGGTTAGTATTCAAACTAATGTAACTAACTTTGATAAAAGATATTGGTACATGGCCGAGGTGGGATTTGAACCTGTGCCTTTCTGCGCATCACGCATTTTAATCGGGCACCTTACCTTACATAAAGATAACCTATGAGTCAATATGTATAAGTATTCGTTTGTCGGCGAGTCAATATCAATAAGTATGTTCCTCTTATTAATAACATACATACATACATACATATGGTCACGTCTATATCCCTTGCGGGCTAGACAAAGCCAACAGTCTTAAAAACACTGATAAGCCACGTTCAGCTATTTGGCTTAATGATAGAATTGAGATTCAAATAGTGACAGGTTGCTAGCCCATCGCTTAAAAAGAATCCCAAGTTTGTAAGCCTATCCTTTAGTCGTTTTACATCCATGGGAAATAGATGGAGTGGTCCTATTCTTTTTTGTATTGGTGCCGGGAGCTAAACGGCAAATTAATTAATAACGTTACGTAAATTCTACGTAAAATTGACGTGGCATGTAAATTTTACGCCGTATTTACATAACGTTTAGCACCTGATTAGATTGTCACAAGATAACTTCGCTTGGAAACACAATTGTTAACGATTCACTGTCTACTTAATTGTATTATTTTGTAGTGGGTTTAATTACTTACGTAAGTACTTGCATATAAAAAGTATTTTTAACGTTGAAATCAAATAAATTTTAAACCTCGAACATTTTTATAGTCTTACTATATTCTGACATTATTAAGTGGTAATAAATCTATACCAATATTATAAAAATCAAGAGTCTGTTTGAACTCGCTAATCTCAGGTACTACTGGTTCGAATTGAAAAATTCTTTTTGCGTTAAATAGACCATTTATCAAGGAAGGCTTTAGGCTATATAACATCACGCTGCAACTATAAGGAGCAAAGATACAATGGAATATGTGAAAAGAAACGGGGAAAATTACTCATCCTTGAATGAAATTCAATGATGCCCAAAATAACTATTCCACGCGAAGGTTGTCACGGGCACAGCTATCATAATAAAATTGAATGTCTTACATATGAATGCACAGCCTTAGACCGCTGGTTCAAGACATTTGTAATTTAGCATGTCATTCCTTATTAGAAAGCAAAAGAAGTAAGATGTAGTTCCTGACTATCCCTCCAGGAAAGATGCATGATTTATGTTTGTATTGCTATTTCATACAATATCTAGGGGTGCATTTTAAGAGAATTTTCCTAAACTCCCACGAGAATGGAAAATAACAGGATTATTTATTTTTACGCAAACGAAACCACGGGCATATTTCGTAAGAGCATATTATTCTTATTTCTTTCTTTTATTACATCTTAACCCTCGATTTTTTTGCAGTAACAAATAATTTTGTTAGCGCGTTTAAGTCTTTTCGTAGCGTTGTAGCGTCCGTAGCAGCATTGTGACGTCACGTTACAATAATAACAATTGCAATACATTACAATACAATGTTGCACAGCAACAATCTGTACATTGACCTCGCGAAATGACGCCGAGTGGTCGTAATGTTGCAAATCGTCGCAGCCGCGTCCGCAATGCGAGGAGGCTCGCGTTTATATGAGATAATTGCGCGGGCGCATTGCTTGGGACGGCACGGATTTTTAATATTTTTACTTCGATGGTAAAGTATGTATGTTTGTATAATCGAAGCGACTAAACGGGAAGACCGATGATGCAGATCGTGAAAGTGAAATCCAGCTAATCTATCCCAACTTATATTTTAAAATAAATTTATACATACATACATATGGTCACGTCTATATCCCTTGCGGGGTAGACAGGGCCAACAGTCTTGAAAAGACTGATCGGCCACGTTCAGCTATTTGGCTTATTGATAGTATTGAGATCCAAATAGTGACAGGTTGCTAGCCCATCGCCTAAAAAAGAATCTCAAGTTTGTAAGCCTATCCCTTAGTCGCCTTTTACGTAAATTTGTTTTCTCTTTACGCTTTATGTACTGAACCAACCTGCTTGAAATTTTGGGTATACACTTACATATAAATTAAGACACATAGGGTACTTCATCATCCCTTTCATCAAATTGCGAATAACCTGTTCTCTGCATGTATGAAGGTGGCGCTAAATTCCCTCAGGCATCAAGTTTTGGCTAAAAAGTTATAAAAGAACAATGATTAACTGACATGTCATCGCACAGCCTAAAACACTGGGTGTGAGGATTTGAAATTTAGCATTTCTAAGTTTGTCTAGAGGCACAGTAAAGAGGATTACATAAGTCAAGAAATAATTTTTGATTTTCACATAAATATAGCACTGGATTTTCGGGTAGATACCAAAAAAAATACATTTAGTTAGTTGAAGTCTTTCCGTAGCGTCCGTAGCAGTATAATTACTTTACATTACAATAATGTCCCATTACAATATTTTAAGGAGTATGATGGGTATGAAATTGAGTGACCGGATTAGGAACAGCGTGATAAGAGAATGTTATGATGTGAAAGAAGATGAGATGTAGTTACAGGAATAGAAAAGGGTATGTTAAGATGGTTCGGTCATGTGGAGAGGATGAATGAAAGCAGGTTGACTAAGCAGATATACAAGGAGAGTGTGGAGGGAAAGGTCGGAGTGGGAAGACCTAGATGAACGTATCTTGATCAAATTAAGGACGTCCTGGTAAAGGGTCAGGTCAAGAGTACCCGAAACCGCCCACCTTGCATGAAGAGGGTTATGAATGTGGATGAAGCGAAGGAAGTATGCGGAGATCGTGGCAAGTGGAAAGAGGTAGTCTCTGCCTACCCCTCCGGGAAAGAGGCGTGATTTTATGTATGTATGTACAATATTTTGACGTCCAGGAAATTACTGTGTAACATAATATTTATGATGCACAGATGATCATACTAATGAATTTGAGCAACGTACGCTTTTCTTGTTTGTTCAAGTTGAAAGTACCTTCCACGTGGTTTCCAAGTGGACATTCCATGGGCAGTTACAGCAGGAACGGGCAGGCACGTTCGTCGCGGCGACTTTAAAGTAAATACTTTTCGATGGAAGACATTGTTTAGAAGAGATTGTGTAGTTTAGTATTTAAATAGAAGTCGTATTAGAGATGGCCAATTTCATACGAAATACGAATGATACAGATTTCCCCAATTTTTTTCCGTAGTCGGGTGTAAATTAATAGTAATCTAAATAATTCAACTCCGGATCGAGTATCGTGCCGTGACGTACGACAACGCACTCGCGCCGCTCTGGCTGGCGTACGTGCGCGGGCGCACGTCGGAGCCGCGGACGGAGCGCCGGCTTCTATTCCAGTCTGGGAACTTATTAAGGCGATGTGCAAATTTATTCGCAGGGCGCGCCTAGCACCCATCCGTTGTGAAGAGGTCAATTATTTTCAACCGACGTTGAAAAGAGGAGGTTCTCAATTTGTTTCAATGTTTTTTATTTGTATGTTTGTTACAAGATTGGGGACACATTTGTGAACCGATTTTCGTGTTTACATTTTTATAGAAAATAATTGCTTCTATTGATGATGTTGTCGGAGCTTCAGATTTTTCAGAAAAGTTAAAGAGACATGTATCTAATTTTCTATTTTTGCTCAGAGAATTTGGAAAAATGGCAAATATAGAAAAATTTGCAGGCAATGGCCGTGTGGTTCTCGGCACTTAAGAATGGGACCACTCCATATTTTTCCCATGGATGTCGTAAAAGGTGGATTAACGGCGACGCCGTTGTTACGCTTTTCGATAGTTTTTCGCGCTAAAAAAAACGCATGCTGCTTGAGTTGGTGTAATGGCGGTTATGATAAATAGTATTAGGTCAAAACCTAGGTTCAATTATGCGAATACAAGTACTTTATAACAGTTTTAACTGTTTATTCGTTTACAAAATTTATTAATAGTTAACACCAGGTTGTAACTAGAAAACTTATTTACATATTCATGAAGATAATGAAAGATTTATGGAGCTTAATTGTAGGAATTATTCAATTCGAGATTGCACTTTACATCTACCGTTGCAAGTGTAGAAATCCATACTAATTATAAAGGAAAAAGAATAGTATTTTTATTTAACGAATATACTCAAAAACTATTCGGCCGATTTTGATGATATTTGTCACAGAGATAGGTAGGAAAACCTTGAGATGGGACAAAATCTTATTTTTTCTGAAAATGCCCACGGAAGTGGAACCCTGTGCGGAAGCTAAAGCTGAGTAAAAGGTGCCGTGTGGTTCCCGGCACAAATATAGGTACCTAAAAAAGAATAGGATCACTCCATCTCTTTTCCGTGGATGTTGTTAAAGGCGACTAAGGTATAGGCTTATAAACTTGGGATTCTTTATTTAGGCGATGGGCTAGCAAGCTGTCACTATTTGAATCTCAATTCTATTATTAAGCCAAACGAGGCCTTATAATTTTTCAAGGCTGTTGGTTCTGCCTACTCCGTAAGGGATAAAGACGTGAGTGTATGTAGGCATGTATTAAATAAAAAACATTAAGTGGTCTCTTAAATTTAAATTCTTAAAAAGTTTCTAAGGTACTCTCACAATTCAGAGGTTCATAGCAAATTATTTACTTATAGAGGCTAAAACAGTATTGAAATGCAAGTAATTTCATCGCCTTAATAAAATTTGCACAAGAAGCAAAAAAAAAGCAGAGGAATGCAACTTAGCAACCACAGAATCCAAATGATGAACTTGACCTTACATTGACATCATGAATGAAACTTCACTTATCATATGAATTTCAACTTTATGCTGCTTACTTTTAAGATTGAAAATTATTTGATTCACCAGTTGACTTATGATTAATTTTATTCAGGGATCAAATCAATATGAATTTCACAGAAACTTTGACACAATTAAAAATATTTAGTTTTGGCGGGAATCTGAGGAGCCAAAGTGAAGTTTGTTTTTTTTTTATTAACGTTAACAACGGCATTTCTATTTTTTTTTGCTACGGTTAGTAATAGAAGTTGTACCTATAGGAACTTAGGGGTGAAGAAAAAGTGTTAGACAATTTAAAATTATCCGGCAGGGGTGTTCAATCTGCGGCCAATGTAGGATATAAGTATGTAGATGTGATTATATGTATGTGTAGTTTGTTCCGCCGCTTCTTCTACACATGCGCTTCGGAAGCGGTAGTAGATATACCTAATGAGATTTAAGTGATGTGACTTCAATAAGTGATACCTTGTATCCAATTTTGAAATTAAATCTATTCTACATACGAGTACATACATAATCACGCCTCTTGCTTGGAGGAGTAGACAGAGACCACATCTTTCCACTTGCCACGATCCCTGCATACTTCTTTCGCTTCATCCACATTCATAAATCTAATCTATTCTATTCTATGAATGAATGAATGATAAACAATAAATGTTCATGGTCGGTCATCCATGGTAAAAGTCATGGTCAATAGCCATTAGTCACGTACACGAAGAACCTCTCAAGGATATTGCATTTCTAATAATTATTTCGTTACATTCTTCTCTTCATCACTTTTCAAATAAATAATATGTCCAGTGGGCCACATGGAAATGTATACCACTTTCGATACTTCTATGATTTGTAGTTGGTATTCTTTTCTATGTGGTCTACTGTACCAACAAACAAAATTCAAAAAGAAAGCAACCAATTATCGTGATATAAATAAGTCAAAGCCAGCTAGATTAACAAAAAATTTATCAAGTCGACTAATTTGGATTTGTACTACTTTAAAAAATTAAAAATCCCATTGAAGTTAAATTAAAACAAGTACTTATTGAATTGAATAAACCCTCAGAAAGCCTAAAAAAACATGTGACAATTTTGTTTAGTGGCAATGTCATTATACCTCAAATCTCCATCAACAACAATAGTAAACTCAAAATTCATATCCATTTTAATACATCAATATGGTTACCAAATTTGAATACTACAGGGGCAGGTCTTCGAAGAAGCATGTGAAAGCTGACGTTATTATCCTGGGATGCAGTCTTCCAGGAATTGTAGTGGCTCATAAACTCAAGAGTGAGTTTGGGGACACCATGGCAATTGTAGTGCTCGATCTAGTCGGTCCAACTAGAGTAAACGCCTCTAAATGTAATGTAGTCTTCCTTGGGGAACTTGACGAAGATAACGATGAAGCCAATAGCGAAAACGGTGACCGCAAAGACCCTCACACACATGCGTTTGATAACGTCACACGACACTACATCGATATGTACTCAACAATGTTCAGTATACCCATTCCGGACTATATAATCGAACCACATTATCCAGAGAAACCACTCAATAAAGTGTTTCAGCATACCAATGGAGAAACGGTCAACTGCGTCACCAGTTACCACAACTTCGACTACTTAAGTTTTTGGGAACGGTTCGAGTTGAAACAATACCAACACAGACTCGACAATATAACCAGAGAAGTGTTCCAAGTGAACATCATCAGTACGGAATCTGAGAGAAAGCAGTTGTTGTATTACGACCAGACGACTATGGAGAAACACATTTGTGACACCCTGCTGTTCACTAATTCAAAAGATGTCATGAGAACTATAGTAAGGTTAGTGTGTGGAGCATCAGCGGATACAATTTCTGTGTTGTTTTATCTACATCAGTGCTACAGAACAAGTAGTACGAAGAATCTAGTGGACGGTGATAACACAAGGTTCCGCGAGAAACTTTTAGGCTATTGCAGAAAACGTTTGGCAAACATCTTGCAGCAGAGTGTCGCCGACATCACATTACGGACTAAATCAATCAAACAAATCAGAACTTATTCTGATGAAGAAGTTATCCTCGAAACGATGAAAGGTGATAGCGATTACATATGCAATCTTCTTGCCATGGCTTTGCGACCTGATGAGCTCTATAACATAAGAGTCGAGGATCAGCTTCTATCAGATACCCAAGCAGAAATTTTGAAGGCCATGAAACGTGGAATGGCTAAGAAATTTCTGATACA
This sequence comes from Amyelois transitella, assembly GCF_032362555.1. Taxonomy (NCBI): domain Eukaryota; kingdom Metazoa; phylum Arthropoda; class Insecta; order Lepidoptera; family Pyralidae; genus Amyelois; species Amyelois transitella. The sequence continues at coordinate 12,367,793 of NC_083506.1, forward strand.
ATATGAAGAAAATATATGGCAGGCTCAAGGTTATAGCGGTGATATCTTAAGTTTGCAAGGTCCTATTCTATGGGCGATGGAGCGACCTCAAATGTCTACCACAGGACGTATGGATCGATATGCATCTTTAGTAGGTTATCTGAAGGTGGGCGACAATTTTGAGAATGATTCCAAAGAACAAGTGATAACACAACTTGTCAAATTGTTTGGCCCACATGCAGAAACTCCTGTTTCTTACAGGGAAACCAATATAAGTGACGTGTTTATACCCCGCTGTGGTGATTACGTTTCTCTCAGTAAATTAAGACGTGATGAGAGTGAAGTGAAGTCTAGACACGTGGATTGGGGTGCTCTTGACATTTTCGCTGAAGGAGACGTGGCGGCTGCTTTAGAAGCTGGTCACTTGGCTTATCTCAATCTGATCACGAGTTTGAGACCCCAAGCACAGACTTTTGAGGACTTAAGTGGAATGCAGATGCCGACGGTTCTAACCTACAATCCATTCAGCAAATGGTGTTCCAAAATAAATTACATTTCGGGAATGCAATTTACTGTTATAGCAACCGCCTTTTATGTTGGCATGCATCTTGTGCGGTCTTATTTCAAAAAATAAGATCACACATAGGAATATGCATCATAAGATTTTTGGATTTGAAGTTTTACTGTTTAGTTTTTTATTTTTTTATTCGTGTTACTAGATACTTCATTAACATTTTTAAAAAATTGTGTTTCCCTGTGCCTAGAAGTTTATTATTCAAAATACCCTTTCCTGTAACATCGCATTGTGCAGTATGTATTCCGGGCGTATTTATGTATGTGTATGTTTGGAGCAAATTAAAAAATAGAAGTATTTACATATTCAACTATTTAAACCAGATACTATCATAAGGTAAGCAGGTATGGCAAAAGAAGCACGAAAGCAGAATAAATGCAGTGGAAATGAGAGCGTTAAGGAGTATGTTGGGTGTGAAATTGAGTGACCGGATAAGGAACAGCGTGATAAGGGAATGTTGTGATGTGAAAGAAGATGTAGTTACAGGAATAGAAAAGGGTATGTTGAGATGGTTCGGTCATGTGGAGAGGATGAATGAAAACAGGTTGACTAAGCACATATACAAGGAGAGTGTGGAGGGAAAGGTCGGGGTGGGAAGACCTAGACGAACATATCTTGATCAAATTAAGGACGTCCTGGTGAAGGGTCAGGTCAAAAGTGCCCGAAACCGCCGAGCTTGCATGAAGAGAGTTATGAATGTGGATGAAGCAAAGGAAGTATGCAGGGATCGTGGCAAGTGGAAAGAGGTAGTCTCTGCCTACCCCTCCGGGAAAGAGGCGTGAGTTTATGTATGTATGTACTATCATAAGACGTGATTTTCCGTTTTAGAAAAAAACATACTAAACTGTATTATTATGTTTTTGCTTATTTAAACCAAGTATCGACTCATCAAATTATATTTCAATGCAGTACCTAATAATTATTCTTATGAGTGAGAGGATAAACTTGTTAATTCCAGTTGCGTATTCAAATGATTGATTCGAGTGCCATCATTAAAGCGTTACTATGCGCATACGCAGGAAGACTAAGGCCGACCTTCTTAAAGGTTGATCTAAGAGGTCAAATGGGTTTAAATAGTCTGAGTGATCTTCGATTACATTCTGGTATTCTGAGGGTTTAAACGCGCATATATCACATTTTGCCGTAGAAAATAGGTATACAAGGCGGTGTAGGATCACACCTCATCTTACCCATGAATGTCGTAACAGACGACTAAAGGAAAGGCTAATAAAATTGAGATTTTTTTTGTAGGTGATTAGATAAAATGATAAACTAAAAAGTTACTTACAGAAAGAAACAAGTTGAAGAACATTCATAATTAACTCCTATTTAAACGCCTGTAATATAATTGAAAGCAAAATATTAGTTCTACATTTCAAAATGTTTGCCGTTTGTTTGTTGTACGTAAGATACGAGTGCCGTGAGCTTCCCGGTACCAATATAAAAAAGAAAAAGACCACTCCATCTCTTTTCGTTGTCGTAAAAGGTAACTAAGGGTTAGGCTTACAAACTAAGAATTCATCTTGTAAGCGATGGACTAGCATCCTGTAACAATTTTAATTTCAATTCTATCATTAAACCTTACAGTTGAAAGTGGCCTGTCAGCATTTCAAGACTGCTGGCTCTGTCTTCCCCGCTAGGGATATACTATACATACATACATACATACATAAAATCACGCCTCTTTCCCGTAGGCAGAGACTACCTCTTTCCACTTGCCACGATCTCTGCATACTTCCTTCGCTTCATCCACATTCATAACTGTCTTCATACAAGCTCGGCGGTATCCGGATACTCTTGACCTGACCCTTTGCCAGGACGTCCTTAATTTGATCAAGATACGTTCGTCTAGGCTTTCCCACTCCGACCTTTCCCTCCACACTCTCCTTGTATATCTGCTTAGTCAACCTGCTTTCATTCATCCTCTCCACATGACCGAACCATCTTAACATACCCATTTCTATTCCTGTAACCACATCTTCTTTCACATCGCAACATTCCCTTATCACGCTGTTCCTTATCCGGTCACTCAATTTCACACCCATCATACTTTATTTTTCATTTACTTCATCAGGCAAAACTTTTGTCTCTTTCCACCTTGTAAATGTCCCAAGTACATTACAATTTACCTGGTCACGTGCGGTGTGACCATCAAAACAATTAATTAGGAAATCTTATTTAAATCAGTCTTGAACCTGTGGCCATTCAGTCGGAACAAATGAAGACAATACATTTCCGGTTCCTATTTCAGCCATTATAAGCTTTTTTACACGGAACTTCCGGTAAGTGTGGTAAAAACTATCACGTAGACAATAATAGGCATCTAAAGCTTCGTACACACCGGACTTACAAGTAAGCTGGACTTCGATGGTACCTATCTACCTACAGGCAATTTCCCAAAAAAAATAAGAATAACAATCTTAATACGTCTTGTTAAAGAATACAATTTTGATTAATTTATAACCATGAGAAAAAAAAATCAAAATCAAATAATATATGTACCTATATGAATAATTTTTTTTATTGTATGACTACTACTACATATATATACTATTTAAATCTCAATTGTACCATAGTAATGATAGAATTGAGATTCAAATAGTGACAGGTTGCTAAACCTTAAAAAGAATCCTAAGTCTGTAAGCCTGTCCCTTAGTCACCTTTTACGACATCCAGGGGATCCATGTCCTATTCTTTTTTGTATTGGTGCCGGGAACCACACGGCATTAATAAATTAGTCGGGATTATATCACCCTTTAATGTTTTTTTTTTCGTTTCATTGATCTACATATAAGTTATGCGCAAGATTCATACGATTTGTAGGTCACTATCAACACGCGATTCCACGCATATCAATTGCGTGCATTATGAAATATAAGTACATACCTACTTTCCAATTGTGTAATGTATAATTGTAGTTCTTATCACAGCGTATTAGCGAAAGGAAGGCGTTTTATCTGATAATAACCGAAACCGCCGCATTGAGCTTGCATGAAAAGAGTTATGAATGTGGATGAAGCGAACGAAGTATGCAGAGATCGTGGCAAGTGGAAAGATGTAGTCTCTACCAACCCATCCGGGAAAAAGGCGTGATTTTATGTATGTATGTACATATGTATGTATAACTGACAACCGTAGGTATAGTTTTCGTTTTTGGATTATGACAAGTGCCGTGTGGTTCCCGGTTCAACACTATAAAATAGGACCAATCTATCTCTTTACCATTGATTGAAAGGCGACTAAGGAAAAGGCTCATCTTGGGATGGTTCTTTAAGGCGATTTGCTTGCAACCTGTTTCTATTTGAATCTTATTCCATCTTCAAGCTATACAGCTGAACGTGGCCAATCGGCCTCAAGGAGGAATAATTTTCCCCCTTTTTTTTCACATTTTCCATTATTACTTCGCTCCTTATAGTTGCAACGTGATGAAAAATAGCCTATAGCCATCCGCGATAAATGGTCTATTCAACGCAAAAAGAATTTTTCAAATCGAACCAGAAGTTCCTGAGATTAGCGCGTTCAAACAAATTAACTCTTCAGCTTTATAATATTAGTATAGATAGAGTCAGTATGTAAGATGAAATAAGTGGACATATCCTCAAATAATCACTTGTAACAAATAACTGATGCTCATATGATGATCTAATATCTCTACGTACATACTACGTATTTGCACAAATTATTGGTTTCAAATCCATACAATAGGACATAGAAAATGTATTCATAATGCTGTTTCCAACCACTCCGTTTCACGTTGCGTTTGCGCACGCGCGCGGACTGCTTTTGTTCTCATGTGACATTTCGAGAAAATACACAATGATGTTTGTTGAATAACGTATGTGATTGTCTACTTTATTGGTTTCTAGTTACTATCTCACAGAAATCTTAATAATATTATAAAGAGGTCCATCCACCGTTTGGTACCTGGCACCAATTAAAAAAAAAACATGTCCACTCTATCTCGATCCCATGGACGTCGTAAAAAGCGACTAAGGGATAGGCTTATACACTTGGGATTCTTATTTTAGACGACGGTCTAGCAACCTGTCACTATTTGAATCTCAATTCTCAATCTTAAGCTGAGCGTAGCCTTCAGCCTCTTCACGACTGTTGGCTCTGTTTACCCCGCAGGGGATCTGCACGTGAGTGTATGTATGTATGTACTAACATGAATGAGCATTATATCAAATTACTGTGAATGCCTGCATTGCGATATTGCATTTGCAAACCTATTGTGGTTTAATTGTCATTTAACAAGGCACGTGGGCTGATGATTGGCTTGAAAACGTGCATTTCATTTGCTTATGCCGTGCCGTGTGGTTCCCGGCACCAATTTAAAAAAAGAGAATAGGACCACTCCATCTCGTTCCCGAGGATGTTGTTAAAGGCGACTAAGGGATAGGATTAAAAACTTTGGATACTTCTTTTAGGCGACTGGCTAGCAACCTGTCACTATTTGAATCTCAATTCTATCATTAAGCCATTCAGTCTTTTCAAGACTGTTGGCTCTGTCTGTCATAGACGTGACCATATGTATGTAATAAGTATGTTTTTATTATGCTTTCGCCGCCATTTTGGGTAAGTAAATTTTTATTTCGGATAACTAAGTAAGTATCTATTGTATACTTTTCTATGTGTGAACATGATAATTATTGAATAAATCAGGTTGACAAATTGGGTTAAAGATACAAAACAAGTAGGTGTCGATAACAACGGACTGAGGTTCATTAGGTACATACATACATACATATAATCACGTCTATATCCCTTGCGGGGTAGACAGAGCCATCAGTCTTGAAGACTGATAGGCCACGTTCAGCTATTTGGCTTTAAGATAGAATTGAGATTCAAATAGTGACAGTTTACTAACCAATCGCCTAAAAGAAGAACCCCAAGTTTATAAGCCTACCCCTTAGTCGCTTTTTACGACATCCATGGGAGAGAGATGGAGTGGTCCTATTCTTTTTTCTATTGGTGCCGGGAACCACACGGCTTTTTAGGTAATGACAGTACTTACTTACAGTAATGACATCTTAACAAAAAGATGAGCGAAACTGAGAAAAAACAGTTTCCTTGATAAAATGGCCATGATTTTATTTCTTTTGCATCTTGTGGTCTTTAGGCAGTGGTCCGTGAGAATAAAAAGGGAAAATAGCTAAATAAATAGTAGTAATTATATAGAATAGAATAGATTGATTTTCAAAATTGGATACAAGGTATCACTGATTGACGTCACATCACTCAAATCTTATTATAACTACTACCGCTTCCAAAGCGCATGCGTAGAAGAAGCGGCGAAACAAACTACACTGCAGCATTTTCACCGGACGTCAATTTACAAATTTAGATCTCTTAAATCTAATAGGTGGAATTTGGGATAATAATTTCTAAGTACCTACTTTTTCTATCCGCTTCTTTTTTCCGTCAGTCTTACGCTTTTACGAATAAGATGCTGGAGAGAGATTTTAATTTTGGTAAAATTATGCATATAAGATTTTTTATCGGATCAGAAAAATAGACTAGGCTTTTTTTCGAAAAAAATAAAATGGGTGAACAGTAAATTTTGGTATAACGACCCAAGTAACAATTAGGCGCTAAAGTAAGATTTATAATAAGTCTATAAAAGCGCTAACTAGATTCTAAAGTGGTTTATGGGTGTAACAAATTAGTGTTAGAGCGCGCTCTAACCCTACTTTACCCCCGAATTGGGCACAATTTTTATATTACTTAAGGTTTTATAATGACGGTATACAAGAGTTATGGTAATTGGCTAAGAGGTACAATTAGTGCTATAAGAAAGTTATTATAGCGGTAACAGGATCTCTTAGCGATACAAGAGGGGTAAATAAGCGTCAACTGACTCCTTAAGCGGTACAGTAGAGATACAAAGGCGTTAATTATTTTTTCAAGCGCTAAAAGGGAGGTAAATAGGTGTTTTGTAACGGTCTGAACGCTATTCAAGATAATTAAACTAATTTTGTGATCTAATAATAAATAATTTTATTTTCAATGGCTATATAAGTTTACGACTAATGATTTTTATATTAAACAAAAAAAAGTGATATTGTATGGTGAGAAAGGAAGCATATTTTTGCTGCGAAGGGAAGTACACTGTGAATATGTTACATATTTATTGGCAAATAATTCGAGCGCCCGATGTATGTTGTCTATTTACTGAAAACTTTTCCACGTATTTACAACAATTTTTGTTTATTTTGGTTGCGACGCCATTGTCAAAAACAAGTAGTCAATATAAGAAATACAGTAGTGACCTTAAGCGCTATTACTTTACCTTTAGTCACAAAAAAGTAACAATAGACGCTATAGGATCTGTTATAGCGAAAAATTATACTCCTATTTGACTTAAGGTAATGCAAGAGAGTTTTGTATAACTTCAAGCATTTGGTTCTATATAAGATTAAATAAACACTATTGTAAGGCTGGTAGCGCTTATTAACGCTATTGTGCAACTTTAGGTTCTTGTAAAGAGTTTATTATCACCTGCATAGCACTTTTGGAGGTAGTAGCTAATTCTTATTCTTATTTAGATCTTAGAGTTCTAAGATTCACTTAAAGCTATAACACAAAATGCTGTGCATTTACAAAAGTGTTAAGATTTGCCATAATACATCCATAACCTTTAAGCTCGCCTAATTGTCGCGCTTGTAACTCTGTATTATAAGTAGAAGTGATATACGTTACTTGGTACGCCACTTTATCGCCAATAGTCATAAGTGTTGCTACTGTAATGCCTTTGTAGCCCACTAAGTAACAAAATAAGCTCTAATCGTCGCCTAAATGTTTGTTGGGGAGTACCTATACTAGGACGCAAATAATCTTGACCCTAAAAATACTTCCCACTCGATTTTTATATTTGTAAGCGAATTAAATTAAATTTATTTTTAGTCATTTGCCGCGATCGTAGACCATGGGAACACTTAAAAGTTTTTCACAAAATTGTGAATATCACAAAAATCATTAAACCGATTTTGATGCCCTACGAACTTTAAAATACTACTGACAGATCCTACATAAGTTATATTTTAAAATTTATCAGTATCAAATCAACGAAAGTAATCGTGTTACAGTCAAAAAAAAATATTTTTGCTCAAAGTAGATTTTTTTATTTCTCCCTATCTATGGTACTTTGGTAGAAGTAGGTTTCTATGTATCAGTTATGTTATTTCTGTGGTATGGTATCATCGAGTGTTTACAATTCCCACACTGCTTCGTTTTGGTTAGTGCGGTTAACTGATAATAAACTTGCTGCAATAACAATCATATTAGGTGCAATACTTATCCTTGAAACTATGATTGAACCTGTATTATCTGACAAGCAAATATAACTATCATTTTCAAATACTAGAAAGTTCTATAAAACAGAAAGTTAGCCTCTAGTGAAGATTTATTAATTTGTTTTGTTCAATGAATTGAGTAATCGTCGTTTGATAGAAATTGCGATTTTTAAATCATTTTTAACGTCATTATAAAAAATAATAATTAATTATTAGATACATAGTAAGCAAAAGTTATTTTGTTTGGGAAAGAATTGTAAATGCGTTGGGCTGAAACCATATGTGCATAACTAATTGTTGGAGAATTTTTCGCTCAGTTTTATAACTGTTACATTATCCGAGTGATAAACAATAGCTCGTTATTTTATAAAATTTCTCTTGTCCTTTCTGATTCTATTCTTAAATTATTTATATACATTTTTGACATATAAATCAGTGCTTATGTATAAAGTGTTTAAGTGGTTTTTTTTATTATTATTAGTTTATATGAGCCTAGTTGTGATGAAATAAGTGGAAAGAGTATTCAAGTATCACAGCAAGATGCTGGAGGTAACCCTCCAGCAAAAGAGAAACTTAGATGTGAAAATCAAATCAAGTGAAGACGACAGGTATGCAAATATGCCAAAATGAAAAACAAATTTACATCAATGTCCATATAATTCCATTATTTTATATTATGAAAATGCGAAACTCAGTCAATCTGTCTGTAGATAATAATATTCTATAGAATCTGTGATCTACTCTTGTGTATCAAAATATATTATGAAATATGTATTATAGCATAAAATACGACGTATGAACTGGCAAGCAAAAGCCTTCTGTTACTGGTTACGAAGATGGTTTTAAGGTTGACATTGGATGTATGCTGTTACCCACTGGTTAGGCTAGCAAGATATGTCTTGGATTCATCTCCAATTTCTCTCTCATCATTGTATGTTCCAAGTTGCATCCTCTGTTGCTATACTCGAGACCTTTGTTCTGTTCTTTGACATTTCTTTGTTATTTTACTCCGAATCTATAACAAATCTTGTTTCTATAGATATGATTTTACATTGGAGGATGCGCAATGCAGGGCCGTTTGCTAGTATTCTGGGCAGATAATTATGTAGGGAGAAATAAACAATGTGAAAACTCAGTATCAATTGACTTTTATGTGAGCTATCAGTAGATGTCAGGAACGTGATCTGAATCAAGTGTGTCATTAAGGGTGATAACATTTATTAATGCAATAATATGTGTAATGCCGGGTGGTTCCCGGCACCAGTAAAAAAAAAGAATAGGACCACTCCTTCTCTTTCCCATGGATGTCATTAAAGGCGATGCCGATTAAGGGATATTCTTATAAACTTGGGTTTCTTATTTCAGGCGATGTGCTAGCAACCTGTAACTATTTGAATCTCAATTCTATCATTAAGCCAAATAGCTGAACGTGGCCATTCAGTCTTTTCAAGACTGTTGGCTCTGTCTACCCCGCAAGGGATATCCCTTGCTGGGTAGACAGAGCCGTATATATAGACGTGACCATATGTATGTATGTATTTTGGTCTCTTTTGAAGTGCTAGGATCTAGGAACTGCAAAAAAAAAAACTTATTCACCACATTATGAAGTTGAATAGAACCGATTTCTACCCAAGAATTTGGATGTCGGTCACGTTGTTTTGAGGTCAAGTGGGCAGCCTCGGACGACGCCGACATAACAATTCTCACGGCATGTCCTATCATGATACGTTGCGTTATTTGTTATGCTTTACGTTATGTACTTAACAATATTATTATATAATTTTGGCTTTTTTGACCCATAGGTAAGAAAAGTGGATCATAATGTAAGGCATTTATTTGTGCAGACCTACTAGTCCATTTCAGTGCTCTAAAAGGATTTACGGTTACGGTTAAAGAAATTTATTCTCATAAAAGAATGTACAAAAAAATCACTAACAATGACAACTTCAAATATTTACATTTAGTGGACGCGTACAAATTGTCGGTAGTTAAACAATAAAATATATTCACTCCGTGCTGGCTGCGCGCGGAACTGCTTAGGATCTTCGATAGGTAGTAGCATTTCAATGCGTGTGCGTGTAGTCATCATTAGAGGACCAGAATAAGCGCAACTAGATGCGATGCGAATAATGTGAATTTTTACGTAGGTATATAAAGGTGTGAATAGGTTAACAAACAATACCCAAATATGGATTTCGTTTGCATACACAATAATAATGTTTCATAAAATTTTACGACTGAGATTTCTAGATATCTACTTACTGTAAGTTACAGTCTGTAACGTAAGATATTCAATATTTATTTGAACTTTTGTACACGTCAAATGTTACAGGTGGACTGACTTGTTACGTAAAAAGATGAGGAAGAACTTAAAGAGGAAGTTTAAACTTTAATTATAAATAAAACTTAAGTTCTTTTAGACTTTTCTAAATGCACGTTGTAAGGAAAATACTTTGTTTTCGTCCAAAACAAAAGTTTCCTAAACAATAGCACTTTTTTACTAGATGCTAAATATCTAGTACCTGGAGGACAAAACAATTGTTTTTCAGTGATCAAAATTGTTTCGCTATGTTGACCGTATAATTCGGCAAATTGCAATACTACACAGTGTCAAAGATAGTACAAAAGGTGTTGACGTCGTAGCGAATTTGGTCGAGTGATATTGTTTTGTTAACGTCAATCAAAACAGATCAAAACGTTTGGATCTTGGAACGGAACGCCAGTTGTCTCGCACCACAGCTCTGATTGACAGCTGTGACGTGCGTTCGCGCGGTATTGTGTTAGAAATGTCATCGAATTTAATCAACGAAAAATATAATGATAGTAAATTAAACGGTCTAAGTGCATTTACTGATAAAAGTTTAGCTCCAATCAATGGACGGTATAGGTCTAAAAGTTTGTCAAGTGATAAATTGAACAAAAGCAATGCCGATCGAGCGGCTATTCTTGAGGATATTGAAGACCATCATGTAACTGATAAATTGGAGACTCCAGGGTGTTTAGTGTCTGATAGGCTAATGGATCAAGGAGCGAAGCCAACAGTGAACTGGTAAGTCTAAAGAATTTTTACTTCATATTGCGTGGTTTCACCTTGTGACCTTTTGACAGTCCATTCTCAAATATCTAATCAAACTATATAGTACCTGCTACTGTGTGTTTTTTGAGACTGTATATGTGAGAATTCATGCCTTTCATAATGCATACCTTCTAGCATCTAAGAAAAATGAGATAAAACATATTATAACCTTCTTTATTTTATTATGTTAATCTTAATTAATTTTAATTTATTAGTCTTTACCTACCTTAATTTTTAAAATAAAACCCAATTAGCTACCTTCATATCTAAAAGTTAAATAAATTATATCCACGACATTCATCCTACACATCTAATTTATTAAATGATGTAATAAATGTGATGAAAGTTTTCTCAACTCTGGAGAGGAACCCAGGGTAATCATCAATACCATCCTGTGTATATCAGATAGGTATTTAAAAAAAGTGGCTGATGATTGTGGTTTTCAATTTAACTCATACAAACATATATAAATCCGTTACTCTTAATTCAACTCCTAGTTGCAATTGCAACAGGTCACTATCTGAATATTCAGAAAAATTAAATTAATAGGTACTCTAAGCATCTTATCTTGTAAAGATAAGCTAAATGCACACACAGCACATTAAATAAATAAACATACATACATACATATGGTCACGTCTATATCCCTTGCGGGGTAGACAGAGCCAACAGTCTTGAAAGACTAAATGGCCACATTCAGCTATTTGGCTTAATGATAGAATTGAGATTCAACTAGAGACAGGTTGCTGGCCCATCGCCTAAAAAAGAATCCCAAGTTTGTAAGCCTATCCCTTAGTCGCCTTTTACGACATCCATGGGAAAGAGATGGAGTGGTCCTATTCTTTTTTGTATTGGTGCTGGGAACCACACGGCATTAAATAAATAAATACTTTACAAAAGCGTGAGTGGTCGAATCTGTGAGGTGCTCGGTTGAAATGCGTGGTGCGCAGAAAGGCACAGGTTCGAATCCCACCTTGGCCATGTACCAATGACTATTTTCAAAGTAATGTTAATATGTTTGAACACTAATAGATGCCCTTATACGGTGAGGGAAAACATTGGAGGAAACCTGCACGTTCAGGCAACTGGATGTCACAAACAAACACAACCGGGTCTTAGGCCAGGAGAAAGAAGATGTGTAGTTTATTGTTTTCAGTTTGATATTGTAGCAATGTAATCTATACTATCATTATAAGGCTGAAGAGTTTGTTTGTTTGTTTGAATGCCCTAATCTCAGGAACAAGGGTTTTGATTGACAAATTCTTTTTGCGTTGAATAGACCCATAAATTTAAATGGTAAATAGCTATATATATTATAGATCTGGATAATTATAGTCATCACAGGTCACGCGAAAAGCGACCTACACGCGGGCGGAACCGCGGGCAACAGCTAGTTAATAATAATGTAATCTTGAATATGAAATGAGGCCAATATCGGTCAATAGATTGTATAACGGTGTTTATACAATCTTATCTTAATTGGTCATGTAGGTAACTAAATGCCAATGTAATATGTGTATATCTATCATGTCATGGTATTAACTACTTATATGTATTAATCTGTATGCATACAAAAAGTCACGTCTATATCCCTTGCAGGGTGGACAGAGCCCAACAGTCTGGTAAATACTGAAAGGCCACGTTCAGCTGTTTGGCTTAATGATGGTATTGAAATTCAAATAGTGACAGGTCGCCAGCCCATCGCCTAAAGTAGAATACCAAGTTTATTAACGTTTCCTTTAGTCGCCTTCTAAGACATTCATGAGATTGTTGACTCTGTCTACCCCGCAAGGGATAAAGACGTGATTATATATACATATGTACATACATATGTAGCTTAAAATATAATCTATCTGACGGCCTCTGCGGCGCAGCGGTAGTACGCTTGTCTGTGACACCGGAGTTCCCGGGTTCGAATCCCGGCCAGGGCATGATGAGAAAAGAACTTTCCCGGATTGGGTTGGGTCTTGGATGTTTATCTATATAAGTATTTATTATAAAATATAGTATTGTTGAGTTAGTATCTCGTAACACAAGTCTCAAACGTCTCTTACTTCGAGGCTAACTCAATCTGTGTAATTTGTCCCGTATATATTTATTATTTATTATCTTATTTATTTATTATTATCTTAATGACTGTTTGTCGCATATTTTATTGTTATTATGAATAGTAGATGAAAATGGCCATAACCCGCTTTTATGTGTGGAAAATGACATTAGCATATACATTTGAAGGAAAAACTAATTGAAAAACACTTGAGGCCACTTAGTAACGTAATAATTAAAGTAGTTGTGTTATCTCAGATTGTCATAAAATGAGGCCGATATTTGTTACACGAGATTAGTAGATCGTATTTTTTATGCCGTGTGGTTCCCGGCACCAATAAAAAAAAAAAATCAGACCACTCCACTCCATCTCCGCTCTATCAAGTTTCCGTTTGTTAGAACCTTAGAATTATTAAACTATTTAAACCCGTAATGATACTCATGTGCCCAATAAAGAACCATACATCCTACTACTATTATAAAGGCGAAAGTTTGTATGGATGTTTGTTACTCTTTCACGCAAAAACTACTGAACCGATTACCATGAAATTTGGTATGTAGGTAGCTGAAGACCCAGAATAACACATAGGTTACTTTTTATCCCAGAGTACCCGCGGGATTGATAGGGTTTCCATGCGGACGAAGTCGCGGGCGACCTCTAGTACATACATATAATCACCTCTTTATCCCTTGCAGGGTAGACAGAGCCAGCAGTCTTGAAAATACTGAAAGGCCGCGTTTAGCTGTTTGGCTTAATGATAGAATTGAGATTCATATAGTGACAGGTTGCTAGCCCATCGCCTAAAAGAAGAATCCCAAGTTTATAAGCCTATCTCTTAGTCATCTTAGGCCCTTTATAACTATTATTTTTACAGAAAAAATAATAATATCAACTTATCCATGTGGCGAGTGATATATGTATATGTAAAATCATTATAAAAATGTTTGTGTGAGACTTCGTGGGAGTTTCGCACTGAGATAATGATCTTGTGATTGTAAATTGTCTGCTTTGTATGACAATCGGACTCCGGCAATGCCGAGCCGATGCAGTTGTGTTGATATAATTTTTGATTCACTCGTATTTACGTAGTCGTTCATTCCCCAGGTCGTTCATTCCACGATGTAGTTTTAAGAGATCTGTATTTGTAAATTGACGTCCTATGAAAATGCTGCAGTGTAGTTTGTTCCGCCACTTCTTCTGCACATGCGCTTTGGAAGCGGTAATAGTTATAATTAATTAGATTTAAGTGATGTGGCGTCAATAAGTGATACCCTGTATTCAATTTTGAATCGTTTCAATCCAAGATCCATGGTCAAGGGCGTACCCCCGAGCTCCTCTCCAGAGTGGTGAAATTGAATCGGGAATCTTTATTAACCGCGATTCAAATCCTGGCCTTCATCGGGGTCAAATCTCCAATTCAAAAACATTCACCCATTCCGACATTAACTGAGTGTCTATATCGTGACAAAAGTTGAATGTTTCCACGAATATCACCAGTAATATTTCTTATCAGTGTTTGATTAAGATATTTGTTTCCGGTCAATGGTCGTCCGTATGTTTTGGTTTATTATTTACTAGCGGCCCGCCCCGGCTTCGCACGGGTGGACATATTTTTCTACCTGAAAACTAATTTATTTCAAAACAAATTTATGCCTATGTCACTTTTGAAGGTCTATTCTATATCTGTGCCAAATTTTATCAAAATCGGACCAGTAGTTTTTGAGTTTATTCCACACAAACATACAAAAATACAAATCTTTCCTCTTTATTATTAGTGTGGAAGTGTGGATGTGGATTATTAGTGTGGATTAGTGTGGACTAGCTTTGTCCCGGGACTTCGCTACTGACTGTTCAGAAAATTATTTTATTTTATTAAGTAAATGTAAATGAACGTATCTTGATCAAATTAAGGACGTCCTGGTAAAGGGTCAGGTCAAGAGTACCCGAAACCGCCGAGGTTGCATGAAGAGAGTTATGAATGTGGATGAACCGAAGGAAGTATGCAGAGATCGTGGAAAGTGGAAAGAGGTAGTTTCTGCCTACCCCTCCGGGAAAGAGGCGTGATTTTATGTCTATTCTCTCTCCTAGTCTTATATTTGCGTATCCCCAGTTGGGTGGCCTGGGGTCAATAAGTTTACGATATTTGTCCTTCCACTTTGTCGAATCAGCAACAGCGTCTTCAGTTTTAATTTTAAACTTTTAAGTGTTTACTCTTACGTCTTTATAATGTAATATTTCAACAAAATCAATTTGGAGTAATCAATGGTGTTTCAACTTTAAAAAAAATCAACAGTTTCAGCATTCGATTTTCCGGTGTTAAAAGTTTTATTATAGGAAAATTTAGCAATGCAAAATTTAATTTGAAATCAAATCACATCAACACATACGTTTAAATCAATGCTTTGTCACAAAATAAAGCATTAACTTATTGTCTGATTTAGTTCAAAAGTCATTACACAATGAAGTCATCCAATTATGTACTTTAATTGCGGGCGAAGCGCTTTCTCATTTGTGGAGTTTCCTAATGTACGTATTTATCAGAATACTCTATCAGTTGCACTAAACGTGTTATAAAGCTGGCTATTCATTGACTAACATCGCCAACAAGTTGGTAGATTTGTTGGTAATATACAATTGTACGTTTTATGTAATTATAGCCGTAAAATTGTTAAGCCTCTCCCTTGATTGACTGTTACAATTGGAAAGAATTGAAACTACTAAACGAATATCGAAGACGTGACTGCAGACGTGAAGCGTTGGTAGCTTGGGTGGGGCCCATCCGACCATGTTTGTCCGTGAATTGATTTCTTAAAATGTCTGCACGGAAGTTTGTGATTGATTTCTTCATCCTCCTGGCCTTAGTTTCGGTCGCCTTTGACCATGGTTCCTGGATTGGGTAAGTCAGGTTTTTACATGAAGCGACTCACATCTGACCTCCGCAACTTTTGCGTGACCTTTGAGGAACCTTAACTATATTGGATAGGCCATGATTAAACATCCAGTTGTCTGAATGTGCAGGTTTCCTCACGATGTTTTCCCTTACTTTCAGAGTATCAGATAGTATTCAAATTAATGTAATTAACTCAGAAAAGAGTCATACGTGCTAACTGTAGCATAGGCCGCGTAGCGCCCAACCGAGCATGTTCGCCCGTGAATGTCCGGCCTTATTTGTTTGCACGGTAGTTTTGTACTTGATTTATCGGCCGGTAGTGTTAGTATTTGCCTCTTATCTAGTCGTAATGTACTGTTAAGGAGCGCCGATATCATATCGTAGATAACGCTCCTGTGACAGACGATTCAAATTTTGTGCTTAGTGCGTGGTTATGTGTGGCATTGGACAGATTTTTTGTTTGTGCTAATTGTGTTTTAGTTGTTTCAAGGATGGATGAAGAGAAGAGTATCCTGCTGTGAGTATTTGTAACATGATATTTCTAATTTTATTTTTGGAATTTTTTGTTTGAATCTCAATTCTATCATTAAGCCAAATAGCTGAATGTGGCCATTAGGTCTTCAAGACTGTTGGCTCTGTCTATCCCGCATGGGATATAGACATGACCATATACCGTATGTATGTATATGTATGATTTTCTAATTGTGTTTATCCATTGTGTCATAAAAGTCAGGCGGCGGATGTTTCACTGTTAGTTTTCTGACCTTCTTACACTTAGATGGTGGTTATTGACGAAGCCTGGAACATTTCCAGTGAGGGTCTGACCTAGACAACGTGAGGGTAATAGTTGATTCTCTTTTTGTTTTGTAGAGATTAAATTATAATGAGCGAAAAATCTATGATTTTGATAATAAAAGTATTATCACACAAACACGTGTGATAGAACGAAAGTATATGCGTTGCGTACAAACATACATACTACATATAATCACGTCTATATCACTTGCAGGGTAGACAGAGCCAATAGTCTTGAAAAGACTGAGTGGCCACGTTCAGCTGTATGGCTTAATGATAGAATTGAGATTTACATTACATAAAATCACGCCTCTTTCCCAGAGGGGTAGGCAGAGACTATCTCTTTCCGCTTGCCACGATCTCTTGAGATTTAATTAGCGTATTGCGTTATATACACCTTATTATTAAATTTCATAGTTATTATGTACTGAAAGGAGGTTTAGCATTCATACATAATCATGTAATTATATACCGACAAATACATACGTAACTTACCTGTTTTCCGTTCTGACAGAGCCTGTATGTAATGATAATTAATTTCTATTGATTATATCAATATCATCATCATCATGTTGTTTACCATCAAAGGAATTTATACATACATACATAAAATCACGTCTATATCTCTTGCGGGGTAGACAGAGCCAACAGTCTTGAAAAGATTGATAGGCCACGTTTAGCTGTTTGGCTTAACGATAGAATTGAGATTGAAATAGTAACAGGTCGCTAACCCATTGCCTAAAAGAAGAATACCTATTTTTAGGCCTATCCCTTAGTCGCCTATTACGACATCCATGATAACGAGATTGAGGGGTCGTATTCTTTTTTCTATTGGTGCCAGAAACCACACGGCACTCGAACTAAACCCTCTGGTCGAAAACTCAGGAAAAATCTGTATGTTAGCGTTAATTTCGATGCAACGCGAAAGTTTAAAACTATTAATACCTTTTCTTGTTAAGTAATTGTCAATCGCATTATATGTAGTTTTATGTCTTGTCAGTCAAATTAATAGACTATGGCACTAGCGGGTTCTTGAGCTCTTTTTAATTGAAATTAATATGTTGATAATGATAATGGTACTCTGATTTTTAAATCGATTAAATGAGTTGCTGAGGTATCTATACTAATATTATAAAGCTGAAGAGTTTGTTTGTTTGAACGCGCTAATCTCAGGAACTACTGGTTTGAATTGAAAAAATATTTTTGCGTTGAATAGACCATTTATCGAGGAAGGCTTAAGGCTGTATAACATCACGCTGCAACTATAAGGAGCAAAGAAAGAATGGAAAATGTGAAAAAAAATCGGGGAAAATTATTCATCCTTGAGGGCTTCAATGATGCCCAAATTGCGGGCGCAGCTAGTGTGAGATAAGGTTCAAGAACTTAAGACATATTCATAAAACCGTCTTATACTTTTGTTGTCGCAATATCTAAGATAAATTTTATCTAATATTCCTTTCATGACTGAAAATGCCCACGTTTGTATGATTACCATTACATTACAATGTAATACACGTGCATCTGACATGCAGCCTCTGTGGTTATCAAATCTCGCTTTAGGAACATCTGGCTTCTTCATAAGTGCATTTAGTGCACTGAGAGATCTATACACATGTATACATACATAAAATTATTGCACTTTTCCGGACGGGTAGGCAGAGACTACATCTTTCCACTTGCCACTATCCCTACATGTTACTTCTTTCGCTTCATCCACATTCATAAGTCTGTTCATGTAAGCTTGTCGGTTTCGGGTACTCTTGACCTGACCTTTTTCCAGGACGTCCCTGATTTCAAGGTACGTTCGTCTAGGCCTTTCTACACCACGGTTACTATTTACAATACCCTTGTATATATATTTACTTAACTTAAATGTGGCCTTTGAGTATTATTACTATAGACTCTGTCAATCCCATAGGAGATAGAGAATAATAAAAACGTGATATGTGCGTGTGATTTATCACATCGTGAATTTAATTCAACTTTTTCTATTTATCATTCAAATATTAATTCAAGTACTACTTACTGATAAGGACTATCATCTAGTATTTTTGATATATATGACTATCATCGACTATAGTATCTAGTAGTAGTAAATCAACTATAATCCGAGCTGGTTTAGAATATTACCAATGGATTTAGAGTCACTTCCCCGCCTCGGTCATGTTACCAAAGACTATTTTCGAAGTTATATGTATGTACATTAGTTTGAATACCAACCGATGCTCTCACGGTAAGGGGAAGTAACCTAGGCAGCTTGATGTGTAACCATGATCGATCCAATACGGGTTATGTTCCCCTGCAAAGGTTGCGGAGGTCAAATGGTAAAGAGCTTCATGTAAAAACCTGACTCACCCAAACCAGGATCCATGGTCTTACGCAGGCTATCAACAGAGTGGTGAGGATGTGACCGGGACTAAGACCAGGAGGTCGGAGAAGATTATAATTTAAGAGTTATAAATAATAAAATATATACGGGACAAATTACACAGATTGAGTTAGCCTCGAAGTAAGTTCGAGACTTGTGTTAAGAGATACTAACTCAACGATACTATATTTTATAATAAATACTTATATAGATAAACATCCAAGACCCAGGCCAATCAGAGAAAGTTCTTTTCTCCTCATGCCGGGATTTGAACCCGGGACCTCCGATGTCACAGACAGTGCGTACTACCGCTGCGCCACAGATGCCGTCAAACGTTATATATTTAAACAATTTAAGTCACCAACAGTGTAGTTTGTTCCGCCGCTTTTTCTACACATGCGCTTTTAAAGCGGAATCAAATAAAATTATTCTCATTTTGACGTCAATAACAGATAGGTACCTTGAGGTGTCCTATTTTGAAAATAAATCTGTTTCTATAACTGTGTGTGTGTTTTGATAACAACCACTTCTTCAAGATGTAGTAAACACGTGAATCTTGAATTTCATGTTACAATCTAATAAAAATTATCAATGTAAATTATCTTTTTTTTTATTTATTTTTATATTATCATTTACCATGTAAGTATTACTAATCTAAGTATTAATCTAATAAAAATAGGTTTATCAGGTTATCAAAAACGCTACCAAAATCTATTGTTTTATGGTTGTAATTGTAACAATGTAATGTTTAGAGGAAAGACTTGATAAGAATAAAAAGCTACGTTCAGCTGTGAAGCTTAATGATGGCTTTTGAAGCAATACTCTGTCACTTTATTATCATTGAATTATACGTATGTATATCTGTGAATCCATAGCAAAGGGCATACATAATCCGTGTCAATAAACCACATCATTTTTCATAAATCATATCAATTTGTGACATATTGATAACGCGCCCTATAGTGCGATAACGAACGATAAAGTCTCAAAAGTTAAAATAATTTTCGTCTTAGATAACTTTTACATACATACCTTCATATAATACTTACCAAGAAAACATCGTGGGGAAACCTGCACATTACAGGTTACCATGATCGATCCAACACTGGTAAGGTTCCCCTGCAAAGTCTAAAAGTCTGGTTCACCAAATCCAGGGTCCATGGTAGAAGCATACCCCGGGCGGCCCGGACATTGTAGTAGACTTGACATCGTCAGCCTATAATATTTCTTATATGGAAGTCTCTTGTAAACTTGGGATTCCTTTTTTAGGTGATAGGCTAGCAACCTGTCACTATTTGAATCACATTACATTACATAAAAACACGCCTCTTTCCCGGAGGGGTAGGCAGAGACTACTTCATTCCACTTGCCACGATCTCTGCATACTTCCTTCGCTTCATCCACATTCATAACTCTATTTGAATCACAATTCTATCATTAAGCCAAACAGCTGAACGAGGCCTGTCAGTATTTCCAAGACAGTTGGCTCTGTCTATCCCGCAAGGGTTATAGACGTATTTATATGTATGTATTATGTAAAATTTAAACTTGGTAAAAGAAAATTAGCCCTGCTAATTGTGAATTAACACGTGACTAATTTGTTAGGGTCTTATTAGAAGCGGTCATTGTTAATCTTATTAAGATGATACGATCACGATAGTTTTACAATAAAAATATAAATTTTTTTGCGTGCCTTCTTGTGTAGTAACCTGTCGTACCCACGCCAGGACTTTGGTCATTGGAAAACCCTGGGCTCTCCCTAGATGAGACAAGCGAGATTTAGGCCAGGATAAAGATTAACTCATTGTTAGTATCTGCCTCCAGGATTTGGTTCTAAAAAATTTTAAGTATTAGGTACCTAGTCAAATACATAGCTTTAAATTTTTCATTGTGGTTTAAATATTTTTTTTAATCATTATTGTCACACATTTCGAACATCACCTTTTAATTGTCACATCTTGGTTTTACATTTGAAACAATTAATATTCAGACGCCGTGCGTAATGTCTTAAGAGATGATATCATTGGCTTAGTTACAGTTTCATCTTATTGCGTTGAGATTAAGACGTTATATTTAAATTATAGCTTCAGGTAGGAACACTGGTTATTAGTGTAGCACTATTTGTAGCATTACCTTAAACAACCTTAGATTTTATAATCTTTAGAAATAAAAAGAAGATGTCAAGGAAGTCTTATGAGGTGACGTGTGTTTCGTGTACTAAAGAAAGGCAACATGATTATGATCGGTAAGATTTGAAACCAACTTTGTTAAGTATATTGTTGATTATCTGTCCTATGCATTTTTAGTAGGGCCGTATTATGTTTTGGTAAAAATGAATAACGCTATTTATTGCTTATAAGGCTTATAATTATTTGCTTAAAAGGCAGTCCTCACCCATGTTTGTAAACACAAATTCTGTTGAAAAAATAAACTTTTTAATTTTTTTATTATTAGCTATTACAAAATAATATATTTTCTCAAAATATTCCAGACTAAGTTTGTTCGCATCGATGTATTTTTTTTTGCATAATTTAGTGCTCTTCTCATGTGAAGTGAATTTTATTTATAATTTTTTTTTGTAATTCTTATTGAGAATAAAGATCTTAAACCTTGTGTCGGTCGACTACGTGGCTCATTTAAGATTTGGAAGAAATGGCGGAAATGAAATGAATGATAATAATGTAGGGAATTGATTCATTATTATTATAGGAATTAAAAAATAAATTACTGGAGTACTTTTAAAGATAAATCTTGCTAATTTCCGTTTCGACGGGAATTTGGAAATTGCTATCATAGTGTTGTGCTCATATTGTACGAAAGCTATTTTTTTCAATATACTTAGTAATAATTCAATTTTAGTGACTAGTTTTTAAGCAGTGTATACGAATGCAATGTTATATTGTTTACTAGCGACCCGCCCCGGCTTCGCACGGGTGCAAAATTATAAATGTTATTATACATAAAAATCTTCCTCTTGAATCACTATAGGTACCTGTTACAAAAAACCGCATCAAAATCCGTTGCGTAATTTTTAAAGATTTAAGCATACAGACAAACAGACTGAAATAGCGACTTTGTTTTATACTAAGTATGTAGTGATGTGAATAAATAGAATTGAATTGGAACCCACATTATATGTAGATTTTTAGCAGCGGTTTGTTACGTGCGTTGATGATGGCAGTCAATCAGTGTGTGTCCTTTTTCATGTCTATTTAGATAACATACATACATATGGTCACGTCTATATCCCTTGCGGGGTAGACAGAGCCAACAGTCTTGAAAAGACTGAATGGCCACGTTCAGCTATTTGGCTTATCGATAGAATTGAGATTCGACTAGTGACAGGTTGCTAGCCCATCGCCCAATAAAGAATCCCAAGCTTGTAAGCCCATCCCTTAGTCGCCTTTTACGACATCCATGGGAAAGAGATGCAGTGGTCCTATTCTTTTTTGTATTGGTGCCGGGAGCCACACGGCACGTCTATTTAGATAATTCTATATCTTTACTTAGGATAAATAGTCCTTGTTTAAATTAAGGACGTCCTGGTTAAAGGTTACGTCAAGAGTATCCGAAACCGCCGAGCTTACATGGAGAGAGTTATGAAACGAAAGAAGTATGCAACGATCGACGCAAGTGGAAAGATGTAGTCTCTGCCTACTCTTCCGGGAAATAGGCGTGATTTTATGTATGTATGTCTGTATGTGTAAAGCCAACGATGTATCCAAAGTGTCTCGTGGCGGCGTCAATGTTCTCTGGGAATGTAAACACAGTTACCAGTTCAAAAGAATCGTTCGTGATGAGAATAACATCGTAACTCGCTTTATAACTCGGTAAAGTTAAATATAATTACGCTTTCTGATTCATACAATACAAAAAAGAATAGGACCACTCCATCTCTTTCCCATGGATGTCGTAAAAGGCGAGTAAGGGATAGGCTTAACAACTTGGGATTCTTTTTTAGGCGATGGGCTAGCGACCTGTCACTATTTGAATCTCAATTCTATCATTAAACCAGCTGAACGTGGCCATTCAGTCTTTTCAAGACTGTTGGCTCTGTCTACCCCGCAAGGGATATAGACTAAATTTGATATTAGCGTGTAAATCTGTTGACGCTTGCGCAGTCTTGATAATTTGGACATGCGATAATTTTTTTTTGTAAATACCTAGGTTTTTTTTTCAAACTGTTAGATTCTTTTTCGCAATGTTTTTGTAACGTGACAGTGAATATTCGATTTATTTGAATTTGCATCGTTTGTCATCGTGAGACTGGACCATACAGGTGACAGGACTTTTATAGGGTGACCTATCCTGTGTGCCGTGTGGTTCCCGGCACCAATACAAAAAAAAAAATAAGACCACTCCATCTCCATACCATGGATGTCGTAAATTGGGGATTCTTTTTTTGGCGATGTGCTAGCAACACGTCACTATTTGAATCTCTATCATTAAGCCAAACAGCTGAACGTGGCCTATCAGTCTTTTCAAGACTGTTGTCTCTTTCACCCCACAGGGGATATAGACGTGACCATAATGTACGTATGTATGCACCTATCCCATAATGATTTTTTATTAGTTGCTAACATATTCTCATTTTTCCAGCCTCAAAGACGGCAAAGCGTCGTACGGCACTGACAGCCCCGCAAGGGGGCGCCGCGTGATATTCTGCGTGCACGGCAACCCCTCCACCGGATGCTGCGCGGTCATTGAGACCACGGCCGATGACGACGACAGGCGAAATGGCAGTATTAGTGAAGTCGATAGTGAGTTCTACCATCACTTCACTACAAAGTATAAAACAAAGTCGCTATTTTAGTCTGTTTGTCTGTATGCTTAAATCTTTAAAACTACGCAACGGATTTTGATGCGGTTTTTTGTAACAGGTAGAGCGATTCAAGGGGAAGGTTTTTATGTATAGTTTTTTCCGAATTTTGCACCCGTGCGAAGCCGGGGCGGGTCGCTAGTAAATAATATAATAAAAAAAAATGTATTTTTGTTCGTTCAACACGAACAACAACAATAAACGTTTAATAACTATGTACTTCTTCTCTTCAAAAAGAATAGGACTCCAACTCTCTCCCATGGATGTCGTAAAAGGCGACTAAGGGGTAGGCTTATAAACTTGGGATTCTTCTTTTAGGCGATGGGCTAGCAACCTGTCACTATTTGAATCTCAATTCTATCATTAAACCAAATAGCTGAGCGTGGCCTATCAGTCTTTTCAAGACTGTTAGCTCTATCTACCCCGGTGACGTGACTTTATGTACATATGTATGTGTACTTAAATATGTTACTTACCATTTATTGAAATGATATTACATACATACATATGGTCACGTCTATATCCCTTGCGGGGCAGACAGAGCCAACAGTCTTGTAAAGACTGAATGGCCCCGTTCAGCTATTTGGCTTAATGATAGAATTGAGATTCAAATAGTGACAGGTCGCTGGCTCAACGCCTAAAAAAGAATCCCAAGTTTGTAAGCCTATCCCTAAGTCGCCTATTACGACATCCATGGGAAAGAGATGGATTGGTCCTATTCTTTTTTGTATTGGTGTCGGGAGCCACACGGCACAATTGCGGCAACGGCAAATATTAACATGTTGATAATAATTTGTTTTTTTTTTCAGGACATTGTCACAGATCTCGTAATGAAGAAATAGACAAAAGGGCGCGAAGAAAACTGATCATAGCCAGTGTGTTATGTGTGATATTTATGATAGGAGAAATTGCTGGTGAGTAGATATTTTATACTCTTAACTAGTAGAGAAAAATAGGTCAAAATGGTGTGAAAACATAAAATACTTTCTTATGAAACATTAATCTTCGAAATAGGTCTTAATTAACAGAAACTTTATCTTACAATATTACTTATATACTTAACTTATATCCTCCATGTGTGATAAAAATACAGGGCCATAAAATCCTATCTGAATTTTTTTTATCAAACACTAATAAGTTTATTTATTTCTCTTCCTCATGTAATTATTCGGTACGCGTGTACTTAATATTTTATACTTTATTTCTATGTCCAGTACGTGTGCACTCAACAACTCCTTCCTGTTTCAGGTGGTTATATTTCAAACAGTCTTGCTATCGCCACGGACGCGGCCCATCTTCTCACAGACTTCGCCAGTTTTATGATATCCTTGTTTTCATTGTGGGTAGCTGGCAGGCCGGCTACAAGGCGGTAAGTTGGTTCAATTTGGTGCCGTGATCAACCTGGAAAGTGAATGCTGAATATCTATAAGATGAAGTTGTCAATTGTGGTTTTTTGTTTCCAAGTAATACTAAGTACGGGAAATGTACCTTATGTGTATAATCATAAGTAATGGTAAATTTATGAACTTTGTTCTTATTTTATTTAATTATGCCGATACAACACTCGATTGGGTATTTTTAGTATTAAAATAATGAATATAATGACACTAGGTCTAGTCAATTGCAGTATATTTATTCATTACAAATAAAAATAGACAATTAAAAAAGAGACGCATATTATCACGTCTTTCACTCAGATGGGGGAGACTGAGGCAAAAGTTTTGATGACTCCAAGGCATCTTTCAGCCGGATGTCTTATTAAAGGAATTTAGATAAAGTGTAAATAAAATTTGTTTATGATTTAAACACAGCTGAACGTGGCCTCTGAGTCTTTTCAAGTATACTGGCTCTGCCTACCCCGCAAGGGATATAGACGTGCCTATACGTATGTATGTTCCTAATTCCAGAATGCCCTTCGGCTGGTATCGTGCCGAAGTGATCGGCGCCCTGACATCAGTGCTTCTGATCTGGGTTGTGACAGGCGTGTTGGTGTACATGGCCGTACAGCGAGTGATCACTCCCGACTTCAAAATCGACGCCACTGTCATGCTTATCACGTCCGGTGTGGGGGTTTTGGTCAATCTCGTGTAAGTGATCGTAATTAGAAAACTCTCTTTACAATGTATGCGGTACATTTTGAACTCTGAAAGTTTGTTACCGCTTCTTCAGCACTGACGCCTTGGAAGCGTCAGTAAACGTAGTTTTTAAGTAATTTATTTGACGTCAACCATTGTTGTTAAACCATACGTTTTGACAATTATTAAGCGATATATAGTATCCTATAGTAATGAATAAAAATTTTGAATTTGAATTTGACTCTCTAGGGAGGAGCACGGGATGCGCCTTTGCCCACCCTGGGTTGGGTCAGTCAGTTTTTTTTTTCACGTAACGAACAAGCAACCTTTGCAGGGGAACCAGACCCGTGTAGGATCATAGTTGCACATCGACGTGCCTGTGCCTTTCCCTCACTGTAAGAGCATCGGTTAGCACTCAAACTAATGTGCGTTACCCAGAAAAGTGACTTTCCTGTAGTTATGTACTTCTTTTCTTCCGTTCTTCATAAGTAGACTGACATGCTTATCTTATGCATCGGTTCTTTTAAGAACCGACGCCTCAATATAGGAAATATGTATGCACGCAAATGTGTCGTGAAAAGCGACTTAGGGATAGGCTTAAAAACTTGGGATTCCTCTTCCCAATCAGAGAAAGTTCGTTTCTCATCATACCCCGACCGGGATTCGAACCCGGGACCTCCGGTGTCACAGACAAGCGCACTACCGCTGCGCCACAGCGGCCGTCAAATTGTACAACAGATAACAGATAATGAGCTGATTGTTACAGAATGGGTTTGACACTACATCAACATGGTCACTCCCACGGCGGGGGCGGCGGCCATGGGCATTCCCACGGGAGCAGCAATCCAGTTCTCAACAATAAGGTAAAGTTGTTTGTACCTACCAATTTTGGGTAAATGTCTTCCAAATTCATCTTCATGTACCGTGCCGTGTGGTTCCCGGCACCAATACAAAAAAAAATAGGACCACTCCATCTCTTCCCCATGGATGTAGTAAAAGGCGACTAAGGGATAGGCTAAGAAACTTGGGATTCTTTTTTAGGCGATGGGCTAGCAACCTGTCGCTAGTTGAATCTCAATTCTATCGTTAAGCCAAATAGCTGAACGTGGCCATTCAGTATTTTCAAGACTGTTGGCTCTGTCTACCCCGCAAGGGAGATAGACGTGACCATATGTATGTATGTTCATCTTCATTCATTCATTACCTTCAAATATTCTACCACATAGACTCAATTAGAATTAGGCTGTCAGGAGAGCCATAACAATTTTCTTTTGGTTAAGATTGATTTATCATAAAACAGGGTTCTTTTTTATTTTAAGTAAATACCTGACTTACCATACCGTTTCGTGGTCATATGCAAACCCTGTACATCTTAGTGTAAACCTAACCTTATTGAAAGCTAGGTTTACATTGTCTTAATTCGGATATTTGATCATTATTTTTTTTAAAAGAAGAATTTTTCAATGCGTGTATAGTTTATCAGTTATAAATGTCACCCGTTTGACCTCTTAGTTCTTTATGCACAGTCTGCGTCAATATCGTCTTGATTTTGTGGTTGTATGTCATGTTTCTCTGCCGTTGAATTTACCCGTCACATAAAGAAATCCAAATAAACAGGGTACAGTTAAATTATTTAAGTCATATGTTTCTTGTTATATAAAGTTAACATATTAAACGTGTAATAAAACCTTTCAGAAAGAACGCTCGACCGACGGTTCGGACGTAGAAAGTTCGGCGTCCGCCGCGCACTCCCACCACGCGGAGAACATCAACGTACGAGCCGCCTTCATACACGTGCTAGGAGACTTCTTGCAGAGCTTCGGCGTGTTTATTGCTGCTATTGTCATCTATTTCAAGGTCAGTGATGGTGACTTCATTCACAGATGAGCGCAAAATTTTAGATGTTATTTTCAGTAGTAACTATCCCACTTCTGACACCAAAATTATGTGACAAGCCGTTACAATTTAGGTAGGTATATGCTTTATGATCTCCGCAACCTCTTTATAAAAAACTCTGCTCATTCGCTATGATTTTAAAATGTGACAGTGCTTTATTATGATGTTATTAAGAACCATTTTCGAACGGATGGACGAACATTTTGTTTCTGACACATTTTGAACGGGATTGTGAGTGTACTGTACAGATATTATTAGTAGCTGACTTATAAAAATAAGCCTCTTTATGCAATTTCGGCGGTTTCAGGTACACTTGTCCTGACCTTCAATTGATGATTATAATATTAATTGTGACCTTCAATTGATGATTATAATATTAATTATTATTTTTTTCATTTCCAGCCCGCCTGGGTCCTTGTAGATCCTATCTGCACCTTCCTGTTCTCCATATTAGTGCTGATTACAACCTTCAACATAATCAAAGATGCCCTTCTTGTATTAATGGAGGGGTCGCCGAGAGGAGTTGACTTCCAGGTGAGCTGCTTTTAAAATATGTATTTGAAAAAATATAAAAATAAAAATTAACACCGATCCTAAAACCATTAGAATAGAATAGATTTTTTGTCAAAATTGGAAACAAGGTATCACTTATTGACGTCACATCACTTAAATCTAATTATAACTATCACCGTTTCCAAAAAATTTTTTATTCATTTTTATTATAGGATACTATATATCGCTTAATAATTGTCGTATGGTTTAACAACATTGGTTGACGTCAAATAAATTACTTAAAAACTAAGTTTACTGCCGCTTCCAAGGCGTCAGTGCAGAAGAAGCGGTAACAAAGCGCATGTGTAGAAGAAGCGGCGGAACAAACTACACTGCAGCATTTTTACCGGAATTCATGAAACTTTAATGGAACTCATTAAAAAAACTTTCCTTGCTCAAGCCTCACTTCTTGAAAGCGAAAATAATTTCTAGTAAGATTACTATGAATCTTATTATAAAGGACATGTTTGAACATCCTTCCCCCGACGCGACGTCAATTTTATAGAACGACAGACTATCGCTGTTTCGCTTTTTATTATGATGTGAAACGGGACAGCGATAGATTTTCGCGCGATGAAAACAGTGCCGTGCCGTGTATGCACTTTTATCCAATCCTGTTATTTTTATTTATTCACCAATTTATAACAACAGAAAACATATAGGAATACCTAATAAAGACCAAAAACAATAGTAAGTACATAGCTTTATACCGTCTCTGTTTTGTGCTGTTTTGTATGTTTTAGCCCTTATGGTGAAATAAAGAGTTTTATCTATCTATCTTCAGCTTATTTCTAAAGATATCTCTTCAATAATTTTTTATCAGGAATCTGAGTGCGTTTGACCTCAATCTGTCTCATAGTAAGCAAAAGTCAAATCTTGATTGTACGGCTGATTAAGCCGTGTGATTTCCGGCACTTAGAAGAAGAACCATTTCATATTTGTCCCGCTCATGTCGTAAAAGGCGACTTTAGGATAAACTTATAAACATGGTATGCCTCTTGTAGGGGATGGGCTAGCAACCTGTCACTATTTTAGAATGTTTCTTTCTGAATGTCACTATTTCTGAATTTCATGTCAGAATCACAATTCCATCATGATGCCATACAGCTGAACGTGGCCTTTGAGTCTTTTTGAGACGTGATTATATGTATGTGTGTATGGCTGATTATCACTTGCCATCTTGAAATTTCACCTCTTTTTTTTCATACATACATACTTACATATAATCACGTCTATATCCCTTGCGGGATAGACAGAGCCAGCCAGCCAGTCAGCTTGAAAAGACTGACAGGCCACGTTCAGCTATTTGGCTTTAAGATAGAATTGACATTCAAATAGTGACACGTTGCTAGCCAATCGCTTAAAAGAAGAATCCCAATTTATAAGCCTACCCCTCAGTCGCCTTTTACGACATCCATGGGAGCGAAATGGAGTGGTCCTACTATTCTTTTTTCTATTGGTGCCGGGTACCACACACGGCAAACTTTTTTTCACTTTAACAATTAATTAATACATACATACATATCGTCACGTCTATATCCCATGTGGGGTAGACAGAGCCAACAGTCTTGAAGACTAAATGGCCACGTTCAGCTATTTGGCTTAATGATAGAATTGAGATTCAAATAGTGACAGGTTGCTAGCCCATCGCTTAAAAGAAGAATCCCAATTTATAAGCCTACCCCTCAGTCACCTTTTACGACATCCATGGGAGCGAAATGGAGTGGTCCTACTATTCTTTGTTCTATTGGTGCCGGATACCACACGGCAAACTTTTTTTTTCACTTTAACAATTAATTAATACATACATACATATCGTCACGTCTATATCCCATGTGGGGTAGACAGAGCCAACAGTCTTGAAGACTAAATGGCCACGTTCAGCTATTTGGCTTTAAGATAGAATTGAGATTCAAATAGTGACAGGTTGCTAGCCCATCGCTTAAAAGAAGAATCCCAAGTTTATAAGCCAACCCCTTAGTCGCCTTTTACGACATCCATGGGAGCGAAATGGAGTGGTCCTACTATTCTTTTTTCTATTGATGCCGGGTACCACACACGGCAAACATTTTTTCCACTTTAACAATTAATTAATACATACATACATATCGTCACGTCTATATCCCATGTGGGGTAGACAGAGCCAACAGTCTTGAAGACTAAATGGCCACGTTCAGCTATTTGGCTTAATGATAGAATTGAGATTCAAATAGTGACAGGTTGCTAGCCCATCGCCTAAAAGAAGAATAATTAATAACCGTTTTAATTTTGTCGTTCCACAGGAAGTGGCGAACACGTTCCTATCACTTCCGGGCGTGGTGCGCATACACAATTTGAGATTGTGGGCGCTTTCATTGGACAAAACTGCTCTCTCAGCGCATCTAGCTATACGTGAGTTGTAAATAACATAAATTCTACTGTAGAAACGGGTATGTTAAGATGGTTCGGTCATGTGGAGAGGATGAATGAAAGCAGGTTGACTAAGCAGATATACAAGGAGAGTGTGGAGGGTAAGGTCGGAGTGGGAAGACCTAGACGAACGTATCTTGATCAAATTAAGGACGTCCTGGTAAAGGGTCAGGTCAAGAGTACCCGAAACCGCCGAGCTTGTATGAAGAGAGTTATGAATGTGGATGAAACAAAGGAAGTGTGCAGAAATCGTGGCAAGTGGAAAGAGGTGTCTCTGCCTACCCCTCCGGGAAAGAGGCGTGATTTTATGTGTGTATGTAATGCTACTATAATATTATAGATGCGAAAGTTTGTGATTATGTCAGGATGTCAGTACCTATGGATGTTTGTTACTCTTTCACGCAAATACTACTGAACCGATTACGATGAAATTTGGTAGCTGAAGACCCAGAATAACACATAGGCTACTTTTTATCCCGGAGTTCCCGAGGGATTGATTGTTACGTTATGATAGGGTTTTAAAGCGGACGAAGTCGCGGGCGGCTTCTAGTATATACATAAAATAGGCTAATTAATTAGTTAGGTCGGCAGAGACTAATTCTTTCTACTTGCCACGATCTCTGCATACTTCCTTCGCTTCATCCACATTCATAACTCTCGTCATGCAAGCTCGGCGGTTTCGGGTACTCTTAACTTGACCATTTGCCAGGACGTAAAAGCCTTACCCTTAGTCGCCTTTTACGATATCCATGGAAAAGAGATGGAGTGGTCCTATTCTTTTTCCTATTGGCGCCGGGAACCACAAGGCACTGGTTTAAAAGTTTAATATAAATCAATCTTTTTTTTTACGAGTATTATTCTATTTCTGTCAAACCTGTAGGTTAAAAAAAAAAGCTCGTAATAAAGGTACTATGAATCAGAAAAATATGTATGTTTTTATATTTTATTTTTTTTTCAAACAGGTAGCGGCGTAAGTCCTCAGAAGGTTCTAGAACAAGCCACGCGGCTGGTCCACGAGAAATACAGTTTCTTCGAGATGACGCTGCAAATTGAAGAATTCAACGACGGCATGGAGGAATGCAGCCAATGTAAGATGCCTCAGGCTTGATTTAGAAAAAAAAAGAAGGCGGTTGATAAAATATACGGAATATAAGAGAAAAATGAATTGAATAGTTAAAAGTTGAATAGAAAAATATTTAGTCGGAACCAAATTAAAGAAACAACTTTGAAGTACAGTTAAATGTGCGATAGAATTCAATGTAAGATGCCTCAGGCTTGATTACAAAAAAAAAAAAGAATGTGGGTGGTAAAATATACGGAAATGTTACAGAATATAAGTGAAAAATGAATTGAATAGTTTAAAGTTGAATAGAAAAATATTTAGTCGGAACCAAATTAAAGAAACAACTTTGAAGTACAGTTAAATGTGCGATGGAATTCAATGTAAGATGCCTCAGGCTTGATTACAAAAAAAATAGAAGGCGGGTGTTAAAATATACGGAAGTGTTACAGAATATAAGAGAAAAATGAATTGAATAGTTAAAAGTTGAATAGAAAAATATTTAGTCTGAACCAAATTAAAGAAACAACTTTGAAGTACAGTTAAATGTGCGATAGAATTTATTATCTTTAAGAAAAAAATATGTTCGGATATATTCAATCGTATATTCCGACATTACATACCTAAATCTGTTTGCAAATACAATGTTTGTTGAAATAGTTTAACAGCTTCGTTGAATTTAAGACGACGCTATCGTCGCAAAAGTCAAGGAAATTGTATTAAAAAATATTGTTTCAATAATTTTCAATAGTTATTTTTTGTTAGTGAAAAAAAAAATAATGAAAGTCCCAAAAAAAATTAATGAAAGCATGGTGTTTATAATATAATCCGAATTTAACACAAGGTTGTTTCATAAGTTGAACGTTACTTTTATTATGTTTCTATCTATTTCTGTCGCTTTATACTGTCATTTACCGATTGAATCGGAAATCTTGTAGTAAGCACTTTCTCGCACTAACAAAAAAAAAGCGGCAGAAAAAGATAGCAACATTTGAAAGAGTGGGACAATGTGTGGTCCAACCCTTTAATGTTATTAATAATTTATTATTAAGAATAAACAGGCTTTAGAATTACATTATGAATTGTCTGTTTTATATCAGTACAAACCAATTTTGTGGCTAAAATATTTATGCATGTGTTTTAACTCAAATATTACGACGTATTTAGCTATTACATCAGGTACCTAGTTCGATGCCCGCTCAGGTCACATTGGAAAATGTATTTCAGCTTGACCTGGGTCTAAAATGTTTATTTATATATTAACTGACGGCCTCTGTGGCGCAGCGGTAGTACGCTTGTCTGTGACACCGGAGGTCCCGGGTTCGAATCCCGGCCAGGGCATGATGAGAAACGAACTTTTTCTAATTGGCCTGGGTCTTGGATGTTTATCTGTATAAGTATTTATTATAAAATATAGTATCGTTGAGTTTACTCTCGTAACACAAGTCTCGAACTTACTTCGAGGCTAACTCAATCTGTGTAATTTGTCCCGTATATATTTATTTATTTAATTTGGTATAAAATATTGTATCATTGAGTTAGCATCCCATAACGTAAGTCTCTAACTTTGGGGCTAGCTCAGTCTGCATGATTTGTCTTTTATAAACATACATACCATCACGCCTGTCTCCCATTGGGGTAGGCAGAGACTATGGATTTCCACTTGCTACGATCCTTATAAACCCCACCCGCTTCCTCCACACTCATTACTCTTTTCATGCATATTCGAAGATTACGAGTCACTCTTAACATCTCCTTTTTTCAAGACATTCGATATTTTGTTCTTGAAAGTTCGACCGGCCCTGTACCAATTTTACAGTCAGCTCTGCCTTATAAACATACATACATACATACATATGGTCACGTCTATATCCCTTGCGGGGTAGACAGAGCCAACAGTCTTGTAAAGACTGATAGGCCACGTTCAGCTATTTGGCTTATTGATAGTATTGAGTTTCAAATAGTGACAGGTTGCTAGCCCATCGCCTAAAACAGGAATCCCAAGTTTATAAGCCTATCCCTTTGTCGCCTTTTACGACATCCGTGGGAAAGAGATGGAGTGGTCCTATTCTTTTTGTTTTGGTGCCGGGAACCACCGTATATACATATGTTGTAAGTTGTTATGTATATGTCAATTTAGTAGTAACTACTAAACCAAAAGTTATGAAACAATAAAATTAAGTTATTGTAGTATTAATTATCGTTTAAGGTGATCATTTTTGTGAGACCTTGTTTATTTATGTAAAACTAGCTGTGCCCGCGACTTTGTCCGCGTGGAATGGTTATTTTGGGCATCATTGAAGCCCTCAAGTATCACATTCTCCATTATTTCTATGCTCCTTATAGTTGCAGCGTGATGTTATATAGCCTAAAGCCTTCCTCGATAAATGGTCTATTCAACACAAAAATAATTTTTCAATTCGAACCAGTAGTTCCTGAGATTAGCGCGTTCAAACAAACGAAACTGTTCAGCTTTATAATATTAGTATAGATGAAATACGTCGTACAATATGTTATGCATCTTATCAATCCAATTATGTTCTTGAGCTGTATGTACCATGATCCAATTCGAGTTAGGTTCCCCGGCAAAGATTGCGGAGGTCAGACGGGAGTCGCTTCGTGTAAAAACCTGACACAATACATCATCGTGGTCAAAAATCGCAACGTAAGCTCTTCTGTAAAGAGGTGAGGATGCAACTATCATCAAATTTGCAAAACGCATTAAGTAGGCTTAAATGTGAAGGTTTTTTCACTAATATTTCTCACCGTAATTCCATATTCCTAAGTAATTGCTCAATATTTATAAATCATTATACTTGTATGCTATTTATTGTGATACATATATAAAAGCAATGTTTAAATAATTTCTTGGTGGTCATTTGGTACCACGACATTTTAATATTATGAAATAGTGCCTTTGTAACTTGGTTAAGATATAAAAATGAATTGTATGATATTGAATATAGTATAGTCTTCCAAATGTTAGAAATGTAAGTGCCTGAAAATATATTTTTTGGAAAATCTATATCTGTTTATTTCATTTGTATAAAAATCATAGTGTTATCAGATGCACTTAATCACGCGCAGATTGTAACTTAAAAAAAAAAATATATCTTTTCCATGGATGTCGTAAGAGGCGACTAAGGGATAGGCTTATAAACTGGGCATTCTTTTAGGCGATGGGCTAGCAACCTGTCACTGTTTGAATCTCAATTCTATCATCAAGCCGAACAGCTGAACGTGGCCTATCAGTCTTTTCAACAACTGCTGGTTCTGTCTACCCCGCAAGGGATATCGACGTGACTATATGTATATGTATGCTTTCCAAGAAATAAATTGTGCCATTATAATTTATAGTCTTATAATTTAATCGGTTATTGTATAGCCCACGTAGTTGTCAGGCAGGCAACGTGTGTTGGCAATTTGACTGTAGTACGACGCCGAGAGACGCGCCGTTCTCGTGCGGTTCGGCGATTCGTAGTCCACTTCGTAAAGGCCGAATCTTTCCCTGAAAATATTATTTTTATTACAAGCTTATTATTGGTGGCGTGGTTCCCGGCACCGATACAAAGAGAATAGGACCACTCTTTCTTCTTTTCTAAGGGATAGGCTTACAAACTTGGGATTCTTTATTAGGCGATGGGCTAGCAACCGGTCACTATTTGAATATCAATTCTGTCATTAAGCCAAATAGCTGAACGTGGCCGCATTTAGTCTTTTCAAGACTGTTGGTTCTGTCTACCCCGCAAGGGATGTAGATGTGATTATACTCGTATGTAGGTATGTATGTTTTATTTATATCGGGACAGCCAATCGTCAAACGTTTAAAATGGTTAATTGGTACAGTCAAGGGCAGATAAACATGAAGTCCTGTCCTGACTCCGTGGCATGGCACGCGCGACGCCGTTTTTATCGCGCGATAAACTATCGCTGTCTCGTTGCACGTCATAATGAAAAGCGAAAGGGTGATAGTTTATCGCGCGAAAACTTATTTGTACAAAAAGTGGTCAGGTCTCCACGTTCAATTGTATGGTTTT
This sequence comes from Amyelois transitella, assembly GCF_032362555.1. Taxonomy (NCBI): domain Eukaryota; kingdom Metazoa; phylum Arthropoda; class Insecta; order Lepidoptera; family Pyralidae; genus Amyelois; species Amyelois transitella. The sequence continues at coordinate 12,403,665 of NC_083506.1, forward strand.
TTGAAGGAATTGCGATTGAAATAGCCCATCATACAAGAGGAATCCCAATTTTACATGCCCATCCCTTAGTCGCCCTTTACAACATATATGGGAAAGAAAAAAATTGACCGTATAAAAATAAAATAAAATTCACTTACGAATATCCTCTCATCCACTCAAAATTATCAATGAGACTCCAATACGTGTATCCGAATACTCTGCATTTGTCTTTCAAGATGGCGTCAAGCAATGCTCTAAGGTAGCTTTCTATGTAGTTAACTCTCTTCGGGTCGTGGACTCCTGGCCCTAAAGAGATCCCGTTCTCAGTGACAACTATTTGGGGGTTGTTATAGGTTTTTTTGATCCAGTTCAGGATCCTTCTGAAACCCCAGGGCACCACCTGAAAAATTGGAAAGATTTTTATTTTTCAGTTTTCTAACAGAAGTAAATCAGTGGCATAATAAATAATTCGAGAGTCAGAAGCATTGGTCTCGGCCATTTTAAAAGCTTTATTCAACATACTAGCTTCCGCCAGCGACCCCATCCGCGCGGATGTCGGTCTTCGCGTGGATAGTTTATTTCTCCATTTTGAGTAAATCTGACAATGGCATCTTATTACGGCGCTGAATCCACTGCGGGTAACGCAACGTGTGTTCGCGGTTCTATAGAACAACGTTTATGGATAAAACTGAAAAATTAAGATTTTTTTCGTATTTTTCCAGGATAAAAGTACTAATCCCATTTTATGCCCAGGATAATAAGGTATAATTATACCAAGTTTCATCGAAATCAAACTGTTAGTTTTCACGTGATGAACATACAGATAGATAGACAGACAAAAAATATACAGAATATTTTAGACAGATATTTTCAATGTCCAGAATTGGCCCTTCTACAGATTTATTATATGTATAGATTTATCAGTGGCTACATTTCTCATTATAACTGACCCTGTGTTTTCGCGTTAGCTTTGTTGGTTGTTTTCATCAAAACAATATTAAAATATAGGTTTCTAAACGATGCTATTACAGAGAAAGAATCCAAGTTTAATTTCCTTTTTAAAGAGTTAGGTTACGAGGCAGTCTCACCATTTAAAAAAAAAACTCACTACTAGATCGAAATCATAATCAGCCCTTGTCACCCCATTAAAAACTACTTACCCTCAGCCAAGTGGAATTAGACCTAGGCCAGTCTGGTTTCTGGGTAATTCTAACGCCCATGTCGTCTGCGAACGATGGTTCCCCACTGTCAGGATTGTCTGCAGGGCTCCCCAAGTACGTGGTGTAATGGTTCAGCCCAAGGAAGTCGAAGGAACCCTTGAAGAATTGACATAAATTTATTTATTTATTTATGTACACAAAATTATACACATACATATAGACTACAAGACTGTTTCAAGGCTCTGTCTACCCCGCAAGGGATATAGACGTGATTATATGTATGTATGTATGTATGTATATTTACTTTATTTTTGCCATGTTAATAAGTGGATGATTATGTTTAAAAGAGTTAAATAAAATTCAAACTAAAGGTCCCGTGGTAGTAAGACTTTTTTGAGTACATACATACATAAAGTGCCGTGTGGTTCCCGGCGCCAATACAAAAAAGAATAGGACCACTCCATCTCATTCCCATGGATGTCGTAAAAGTCGACTAAGGGATAGGCTTATAAACTTAAGGTTCTTCTTTTAGGCGACGGGCTAGCAACCTGTCACTTTATATGAATCTCAATTTTATCAGTAAGCCATACCTACAGCTGAATGTGTCCTATCAGTATTTTCAAGGCTGTTGGCTCTGTCTACCCCGCAAGGGATATAGATGTGACCATATGTATGTATGTATAAAGTCAATCCCAGCAGGATTGAGAAGCGTTACGTTTGAAGATGAAAGAAAGATATATTTATACTTTTGTTCAAAAGTACCCGAAATCACCGAGCTTGCATGAAGAGAGTTATGAATGTGGATGAAGCGAAGGAAGTATGCAGAGATCGTGGCAAGTGGAAAGAGGTAGTCTCTGCCTACCCCTCCGGGAAAGAGGTTTGATTTTATGTATGTAAGTATGTATGTAAGTATGTATGTAAGTATGTATGTAAGTATGTATGTAAGTATGTATGTAAGTATGTATGTAAGTATGTATGTATATTTTTACTTACCCTGATGTTTCGGATCTCATCGGGGGTGAGGTGCGGGAGGCGGGAGCGGGCGAAATTCTGATGCCTGGATTTGGCATCAATCCGTTTCCTCATGATGGGAGGGTAGTCGCCCTCTGCCGAAAATATGGGGTGCGCAAACCAGCCGAACTGAAAGAATAAAATAATTAGAATAGGTACTTTATATATAACTAGCTGTGCCTGCGACTTCGTCTTAATGGCCACGTTCAGCTATTTGGCTTAACGAAAGAATTGAGATACAACTGACAGTGACAGGTTGCTGGCCCATCGCTTAAAAAAGAATCCCAAATTTGTAAGCCTATCCCTTAGTCGCCTTTTACGACATCCATGGGAAAGAGATGGGAGTGGTCCTATTCTTTTTTTGTATTGGTGCCGGGAACCACACGGCTATCATATTCAATGAGAAGACTTACCATAAATTGTCTTGCAGTTTCAGCCGCCTGCTTATCTTCCTTAGAAGTGGTCTCAGGTTCGATCCATGACATGTCCAGTGTGATTCCAATGAGACCTGGAATGAAAGCCTGTTTTATTGACAGTTACTATACTGCCGTGTGGTTTCCGGTACTTTAAAATGGGAACTACTCCATATCTTTCCCTGGTCATTCTTCATTGTGAAACATGTAGCAAGTGGAGATCTCTTATCATAACATCTCTCTCTCTTTCATAACATACATATTCCTTGCGGGGTAAACACAGCCAACAGTCCCGAAAAGACTGATAGGCCACGTTCAGCTTAGCTTAAAGATGGAATTGAGATTCGATATCAGTGACAGGTTGCCACCCCAACGCCTAAAAAAAGAATCCCAAGTTTATACCTAAGCCTATCCCTCAGTCGCCTTTTACGACATCCACGAGAAAGAGACGGAGTGGTCCTATTCTTTTGTATTAGTGCTGGGTTAACCGCACGGCACAAAAAAATTTAATATTCAAAATAATCCCTTACCGTGTGGCCGTGTGTCTGCCGTGTGGTTCCCGGCACCAGTACAAAAAAGAATAGGACCACTCCATCTCTATCCCATGTATGTCGTAAAAGGCGACTAAGGGATAGGCTAATATACTTGGGATTCTTTCTTTAGGCGATGCGCTAGCATCCTGTCACTATTTGAATCTCAATTCCATCTTAAAGCCAAATAAATAGCTGAACGTGGCCCATCAGTCTTCACAAGTCTGTTGGCTCCGTCTAACCCGCAAGGGATATAGACGTGATTATATGTATGTACTAGCTGTGCCCGCGACTTCGTCCGCGTGGAATAGTTATTTTGGGCATCATATTTATTTTTGCAAACATCCTCCTCAGGCGGTCAGGCGGTCACGCGTATTAGAAAGAACGCTGGTTCGCCGTATTAAATGTTTCGCTGCAAATTGCTTATAACGACTATATCCCAAAACCTATTCGTCTGATTTTTATACTGTAAATAGCAATTTTAGTCTACATGAAAAGCCGAAAGTAATAAACATATTTATTTGGATAAGGATTAATACTGAATTAAAGAAAATTGGTTTCAAAATAACTTATGTTTATAATGAAAATAATAATCTTAAAAAATGAACATAAAAGTGGTTATTGTAAGTAAACCTTAAGAGATAGATATATGATCTCGCTGACTTTTTTGTGGCAAAAAATGAGTACTTCACATCTTTAGTACATTGTTTTACTATATCTTTGTTGGTTTGCGCAGCGTTCGCGTGGAAAGCTCGCAGATGGCCGACTCATTCAACTTTCACCTGCATTGTTGACGTTTCCCGTAGGAAATCCGGGATAAAATGTAGCCTATAGCCTTCCTCGATATTTATCGACTAGATACTCTCGATATTATTAGACTATCTAACAGTGAAAGAATAATTCAAATCGGTTCAGTAGTTTCTGAGATTAGCGCGTTTAAACAAACAAACAAACAAAACAAACTCTTCAGCTTTATAATATTAGTATAGAGTATAGATGTATGTATAAACTGTTACCTTTGCTGGTACCATTCTTTCTAGCTCGATACAAGGTGTATACCTTCCCGTGAGCCCTTAACACGTTATGACCGCACAGGTAGGCCTCAAACCCACTAGACCTGCCCCCCGGCGCATCATCACCCCCATAACCGTCGTGACAAAAAGATAGAGGCTCATTGAACGTAATCCACATCTTGACAGGCCCGTCGAAATTGTCAAATAATACCTGGAACGGAGTAGATTAAGATATGTATAACATATGAGCACGTCTATATCCCCTGCGGGGTAGACAGAGCTGACAGTCATTGGAAGGCTGAAAGGCCACGTTCAGCTGTAACAGTAATTAGAAGACTGAAAAATACCTGTAACGGAGTAGATTAAGATATGTATAACATATGAGCACGTATATATCCCCTGCGGCGTAGACAGAGCTGACAGTCATTGGAAGGCTGAAAGGCCACGTTCAGATGTATGGTTTAATGATGGAATTGAGTTTCGAATAGTGATAGGTTGTTAGCCCATCGCCCAGAAGTGGAATACCAATTTATTTATAATTCCTTAGTTGCCTTTTGCGGTATCCATGGGAAAGAGATGGAGTGGTCCTATTCTTTAGTCTATTGGTGCCGGGAACCACATATAAAATACATTATATATAGTAACTTCTTTATTCCTTACGGGGTAGATAGTGCCAACAGTCTGACTGAAAGGCTACGTCATTTGTGACGATCAAATAGAGATGAAAATATGATGAAAATTTTACAAATGGCATCTATCTACGAAAATTTATTATTTGATACTAGCGTGTTTAAACAAACCAACAGTCAAACTTCTCAGCTTTGATGAATGAGAACTCGTCAAAGTGAGATTATTATCTTTCTGACTTGAAATTTCAAGAGTCCCTCCATAATTTAATAGTTTTTTCTAGTTCATAAAATGAAACATTTTTTTTTTGTGTTTAAATCTTAAACTGATGCACAGATTTCGGTAAAATTTGCAACAAAGACTACCTACACCATCAAACTTAAAAAATGCATACATAAAATCACGCGTATTTCCCGGGAAATAGGCAGAGACTACGAGTACATCTTTCCACTTGCCACGATCCCTTCATACTTCTTTCGCTTCATCACCATTCATAACTCTCTTCATGCAATGTTTCCTTTGAAAATAATAAGTTTAGGCGTTAAGAATAAAAATCTTCGATACACACTGTAGCGTAATCCAGGAAGTAGTCAGCCATCATGGGGTTGGTCCAGCCCCCCAGGTCCTGTAACGGCTGGGGCAGGTCCCAATGGTACATGGTCACGACTGGCGCTATATGGTTCCGCTTCAATTCCGTGATCAGGTCCTGGTAGTACTTAACTCCTTCCTCGTTTATCTCACTGGAATATTACATACATATAGTCACGTCTGTATCCCTTACGGGATAGACAGAGCCTATAGTTCCGAAATGACTGAATGGCCACGTTCAGCTGCTCGGCTTAATGATAGAATTGAGATTCAAAAAGTGACAGGTTGCTAGCCCATCGCCTAAAACAAGAATCCCAAGTTTATAAGCCTACCCCTTAGTCGCCTTTTACAACATCCATGGGAAAGAGATGTAGTGGTCCTATTCTTTTTTGTATTGATGCCGGGAACCACACGGCACTAATAAATAAGTCAATTAAAACATTCAATTCAATATTGTGTCTATATGGTTATTAAAAAGGTTAAATTAGGAGAGTAAAGTCATGAGCTTGTAGCCTACGCTCTTACGGTGATGGAATACATCGTGTGGAAACCTGCACATTGAGGCAACTGCATGTGTCAACATGATCGATTAAAGACAGTTTACCTGCAAAGGTTGCGGAGGTCAGATGGGAGTCGCTTCTTGTTATCACCCAATCCAGGATCCATGGTCAAAGGCAAACCCAGAGCTCTTTTCCAGAGAGGTAATAACGCACATACATACATACATATGATCACGTCTTTATCCCTTACGGGGTAGACAGAGCCAACAGTCTCGAAAAGACTGATAGGCCACGTTCAGCTGTTTGGCTTAATGATAGAATTGAGATTCAAATAGTGACGGGTTGCTAGCCCATCGCCTAAAAGAAGAATCCCAAGTTTATAAGTCTTAGTCGCCTTTTAAGACATCCATGGGAACGAGATGGAGTGGTCCTATTCTTTTTCTTTTTATTGATGCCGGGAACCACACGGCACAGGTGAGAATGTAACTGAGATTTACGCAAAAAAAAGGGCTCTTTCTTGCATGATCAAGCTTGCATGAAGAGAGTTATGAAGATGCTCTTCTTGGTACAGTACACGGCAGAGAAGCCCGACCCATGCTAATGTTCTCAATTTATATCACTGGTCACTTTTTCTCTGCTGTTGACTGTACTTTAAACTCACTTGCTGAACCCAGTGGGCAGTATCCTCGACCAGGATATAGAGAACCTGTAGAAGTTGACTCCTAGCTGCTTCAAAAGGCCCACGTCTTCCTTCCACTGGTGGTAGGAGTCGGCTGCCACGTCGCCATTTTGGTGGTCGAATACCCTTTCTGGGTGCTCGTGGGTGTAGCGGTCCCAGATGTTTTCCCCTTTACCTGGAAGCCGTAAAAATACAATACAATACAATGCAATGCAATACAATGCAATGCAATGCAATGCAACACAACGCAACACAACACAACGCAACACAACACAACACAACACAATACAATGCAATGCAATGCAATACAATAATAACACTTTATTGCACCAATAAATTACAGCAAATTCACAATAATGTATTAAAACATAGCAGCTCAGAAGGCGATCTTATCAATAAAAGCGATCTCTTCCAGGTAACCTGTAAATTGTGTATAAAACTTCACCCAGAGAAAAGGTTAGCAGTTGGCGCTGAGTTAAATTATAGTCTATTCTATTGTCAATATATACATACATACATACATACATGGTCACGTCTATATCCCTTGCGGGGTAGACAGAGCCAACAGTCTTGAAAAGACTGAATGGCCACGTTCAGCTATTTGGCTTAATGATAGAATTGAGATTCAAATAGTGACAGGTTGCTAGCCCATCGCCTTAAAAAGAATCCCAAGTTTATAGGTACATACATAAATATGTTATAAATATTATCAACCTACATAAATATACATAAGATAAATCACATACCCGGGATGGACATTGTACCAAAGCTATAGTGAGAAGTTATGAAGTAAGAAAATGAAGTTAAAGATTTTCAAAGAGAATTGATATAAAAAAACTCATATTTTAATTATATCTAAGCTAAATGCCGTGTGGTACAATAAAAAAATCACTCCATTAAATTCATGGATGTGCCGTGTGGCTCCCGGCACTAATAGAAAAAATAATAGGACCACTCCTTCTCATTCCCATGGATGTCGTGAAAGGCGACTTATAGATAGGCTTATAAACTTGTGAATCTTATTTTAGGCGACGGGCTAGCAACCTGTCACTATTTGAATCTCAATTCCATTAATGAGCTAAACAGCTGAACGTGGCCTTTCAGTCTTTCCAAGACTGTTGGCTCTGTTCACCCCGCAAGACGTAGAAGGAAGGATATAGTAATAATAATAATCTGTATGTATGAAATTCATACATACAGACATATTATTACTATATTTATTGGGATGATTGTATTGATTTATTGCACAATTTTTTTTACCTGATACATTCCAAGCCCCTTCCACCTGGTAGGAAGCTGTGGCGACGCCAAAGGCAAACCCTGGGGGGAAACAAGCACCAGATTTCTCAGCAACGTGAGCGGCGTTCACACTAGAATAGAATAGAATAGATTTATTTTCAAAATTGGATACAAGGTATCACTTATTGACGTCACATAACTTAAATCTAATTATAACTACTACCGCTTCCAAAGCGCATGTGTAGAAGAAGCGGCGGAACAAACTACACTGCAGCATTTTCATAGGACGTCAATTTACAAATATAGATCTCTTAAATCTAAATCGTGGATTAGACGAATAAACATAAAATGTTTTACTTATGTGGCAACATATATACGCCACAAGTCACAAAAACAAAATCACGCGACGCTATCAGTCAAAAACAATGAATAGTCTAAATCGCGCAAGCAAAGATTTCACGGATTAGAGCATATATTCAACCTACGACACAACATCGTTGGAGCCCCAGGCATAACACCTAGCCTGGCGGATCTTCCCTTTGGTGGCGGTCGAGCCGAATCATCGCTCCCGCTACACTTTACATATAGTTATTTATTCATTCAAACTTCACAAAATACTAATGTAACAAGGCGTAGGTTAATATTGATTGTATGAAGAGATTAATAAATATGGATGACAAACATACACACATACATATAATCACGCCTATATCCCTTGCGAGGTAGACAGAGCCAACAGTCTTGAAAATACTGATAGGCCATGTTCAGCTGTTTGGCTTAATGATAGAATTGAGATTCAAATAGTGACAGGTTGCTAGCCCATCGCCCAAAAGAAGAATCCCAAGTTTATAAGTCTATTCCTTTGCATTACATTACGTATATAAAAAAAAACTAATTGAGTATTTTGTTTATAACCTTTTTCTCGTCATAACATACATATTCAAAACTGCATTAAAAAATATATAGTAATAAAATTTACCGATATCACGTTACTTCTACGGGGTAGACATAGCCAAAAGTCACAAGGGTAAAGATCAAGTTTATCTTAAACTTAAAATAGATAGATAATTAGCCACAATTTAGCTTAATAATATAGCCTATCCTATTGCAGGCTAGCTAAATTGATCTCACCTGTACCAGCAGACACAAAACGCACTAACAATTTTCCAGAATTCACCCATAATGGCTTATCACTATAGGTCCATCCGTTTAGAACAACTACATAGGTCTGTGAGACTGAACTGATAAACTATTGGCCCCGCTTTTAATTATAAATGTATTATAAACAAACATACAGGGTGTGTATTTTAAATTATGCTATTATATTTCTGTTCTAAAGTGCCGTGTGGTTCCCGCGACACTTAAGTAGAGAACCACTTCATATCTTTCCCATGGACTAAAAGGCGACTAAGGGATAGGCTTATAAACTAGGGATTTTTCTTTTAGGCGACCGACTAGCATATTGTCACAATTTGAATCTACCATCAGCTGAACGTGGCCTTTCAATCTTTTCAAACTGTTTGGCTCTGTCTACCCTGTAGGAGATAATGGCGTGATTCTTTGTATATCTGTATAAAAAAATATAAAACTAAGGTAGTTATGGAAGGCTTCTGTGGCGCAGCATTAGTGCGCATGTCTGTGACACCAGAGGTCCCGGGTTCGAATCCCGGCCAGTGCATGTTGAGAAACGAACTTTCTCTGATTGGCCTGGTTCTTGGATGTTTATCTATAAAAGTTTTTATTAAAAAAAAAAATAGTATCGTTGAGTTAATATCTCGTAACACGAGTATTGAACATACTTTGAGATTATAACTTAATCTGTGTTATCTGTCCCGTAGATATTTATTTATAAGAAAATCTCTGAAATTAGATACTTCCGCACCAACTATTATTTAAACTTTGTCAGAAAACCTACTAACTGAAGTTTAGCAAAGGCATCTATAAATCTCAAGTCATCTTGTTAAACGTGGCTTAAGGTCATATGAATATCGGCTCTGTCTACCCAGTAATGGAACAAGACATGAAATGTGTTTGTCATCTAGAAAAATATAATTTTATCTTTAATGTTAACATTCTCATGTATATTATACACTGATAACAGAGTATTCTTACGTATTGATAATAAAGTCATCGGCATCATTAATTACTTAATTATTTAATATTGTTTTGTATTATCTGTGGGCCGTAACATAATAAGTTTCATGAGTAAATAAGATCAAGGAGAGATATCTGAAACTAATGAATGAAATTTGTTTACTCAAGATTGTTTTTGTAGTCCTGGTAAAGGGTCAGGTCAAGAGTACCCGAAACCACCAAGCTTGCATGAAGATAGTTATGAATGTGGATGTGAAGTATGCAGAGATCGTGGCAAGTGGAAAGATGTAGTCTCTGCCTACTCCTCCGGAATAGAGGCGTGATTTTCTGTATGTATGTATGTTTCCGTAGCGGGAACTATAGTTTGGCTCGACCGCCATTATTTCGCCATATTTTCAAAAGCGCACCCTGGGCTCCTCCCTATAAATTTTACATAACTATATTATAAAGCTGAAAATTTTGTTTGTTTGTTTGAACCCGCTACTCTCAGGAACTACTGGTTCGAACGAAAAATTCTTTTTCTGTTTAGTAGACTATTTATCGAGGAAGGCTTTACACTATTTACGAGTATCATTACACTGCAACTATAAGGAGCAAAGAAATAATGGAATATGTGAAAAAAAAACGGGGAAAGTTATTCATCATTGAGGGCTTCAATGATGCCCACAATAACTATTCCAAGCGGACGAAGTCGCGGGCACAGCAGTGTGTAATAAATATTATCTATAATAACCATTAACATGCTATAGATAATTAATGGCTGACCAGGAGAAAATATGTTTTATGCTACACCTTATCAAAAGCAAATTAAGATTCTATTCTACATACATACATAAAGTCACGTCTATATCCCTTGCGGGACAGACAGAGCCGAATCTTAAAAAGACTGAATGGCCACAGTCGGCTGTATGGATTTATGATGGAATTGAGATTGCCGTGTGGTTCCCGGCACCAATACAAAAAGGAATAGGACCACTCCATCTCTTTCCCATAGATGTCGTAAAAGGCGACTAAGGGATAGGCTTATAAATTTGGGATTCTTCTTGTAGGCGATTGGCTAGAAACCTGTCACTATTTGAATCTCAATTATATCATTAAGCCGTCCTTTATAAGACTATTGGCGCTGTCTTCCCCCAAGGTATATATACGTGACTATGTATGAATGTGTAATATAGATTTTTTGCCAATTTCTTTGAAGTACAGACATCGCGGTCAGTTACTATTTTATTATAGGTACGTTTATTGTAGGTATGGATTTTTATCGAGTGTTGATAAAAAAGCGTCATCTCCCAGCACTTCTCCAGGTCAAACTTAAGAAAACGGCAAATAGATTTAAAAAAAATGCCATTAGCTCGTAATATGGTAGGTATCCATAAGGAATCGACAAAACAAATGGTTAAATTTGACTCTATTATGAATGGTAACTGGGGGCAGACACAGACTAACTCAAGGTCAAAGACGTCAAAGAGTTAAATGTAATCAATAACTTTATAACTATAAACCTAACTATTTTTACCTATTTGATACCTTTTAAATCATGTCATGTCATATATTTTTTAATGGCAAAGCGCTGAAATTACTAGAATAATACACTAAAAATACTAACAAGGTCATTGCCGTCGAATTATCTGGATTATAAAATCTAGAAAAGTAAGCTATAAACAACTCAGCTACTCACCGCTAGATGTCGCTAGTTTCCATATAATGACGGCATGGGATAGTGCGGGGTCGGGCGACGAGCACGGGGCATCGCGGGCTTTCCAGAATGCTTTCTGTATTGTTCGTGAATATTCTGGTAGGTGGCGCTATAACTCAGCGCCCATATAAAAGCGGGAAGCGCGCCTAGCGGTGCAGTCAGTAAAGTAACGACAAACAAAACAATTCTTACAAGAGTGTGAGAAACTAAGGAGTGCGCAAAAACAAATTTATCAAAAATGTCTCTGTTGCCATATTTTGATCTGGAACGACCTTTCCGCCTCATGGAGAGGGAATTCTTCAGGCCAAACGAATATTTCGGCTTCTCGCCATTTTCTTTAGCACACAGGAACTTCGGCGATCCAAGACACTGGAACAACTCATTCCGGCCATTGGAAACCCTGATGCGGCCCATGGAACAGCTGTCGGCGGCCATGAACCAACTGGCACTGAACGAGTTAGGTACAAAAATTACTACCGACGATGAGAAATTCCAGGTGAACGTGGACGTGCAACATTTCGCGCCAGAAGAGATAAATGTCAAAGTACTCGACGGCCAAGTTGTCATTGAAGGTAAACATGAAGAGAAGCGAGACGATCACGGATACGTTTCTAGGCATTTCGTGAGGAGGTATGCGCTACCACAAGGATGTTTGCCTGACACTGTGGAGTCGAAGTTATCTTCAGATGGTGTTTTGACCGTCACCGCGCCAAAAGTCTTGGCTTTGCCGTCGACAGGTGAGCGGATTGTGCCAATAACCCACACTGGGCCAATCAAGAAGCAAATCGGATCTAATGAATTAGCCGAGGCTAAGTGAATACGTCGAAAATAGTCATTTTTTTAAAGACTGATTACTTTTTTTTAATAATACCTGTGCTATGATTTTGTGATTACCGCCTATGTAATAAATTTTATCTTGTAAATGATTTTTTTTTTCTTTTATTTACCTACTCCTCAATAATAGAGTGATACCTACCTACTTTATAATTATTACCGGAGATCTAAGTTAGGTATACCTAGTTCCATGTCCTAGAAAATTAATTTCGGTATTTATTTATAGTACCGGATCCCTATATGGACCAATCTTCAACGAGATTGTTTCTTTCTTTCTACATCACAGAACCTATTGTTGGCTATAAAACCAATTGCAGGTTAATTGTTTATTACATGCTTAAGAAAAAAAAATAACGACTACCCGACCGACCTTATCGTCCACTACATTACACTTTATTGATTGAAATTTTTCTGGATCTTAAATTATTAAAAAATATTCTCTAAGCAATGAATTTTAAACTTCATATAAATTAAAGTGCTGTAGATATAAGAACCTTACAATTAATTATTTTATTTATTTAAACTTCATTCTACAAAATACAAATGTAGGTATATCACAATTGGCGGACCTAATGCTAGAAGTATAATTATCTACCAGTAAACAATTGGGTCTGACAGAGAACTTAGTGTAGTTAACTAGCTAGTTAGTTTTAGCAAATAAATTATTAAAAATTGCAATTTGGTCTTGCATACCTATTCACAGAAATTTAAATTTATAACTACTCAAGTTAATAAAAAGAATTAAATTAGTAAGTTACTATTATATGTATAAGTGTAATAATGAATAAGTAGTAGTTAAGAGTAAATTAATTAGCTATTAGTTTCAAAAATTAAAAATTATGGAAGAAATTTCTCTGGCAATAAATAAAAAAAACATTATTTAATGGCTTTCATAAGACAGCTCAATTGATGCTTCATAAAAAACGTGCATTGTGGATAGGTCAACTTACGCGCCGTTCGGTTATTTTTATTTTTACCTATAAGCGTTTTAGTAATAAGCAGGTATTAAAATAAGTTAGGAAGGATTCAATAAAAATACAGTTTGAAAAACACATAAGAAATTTATTACATACCAGAAATTATATCTAAATTACAGCCTGCATGATCAAAAAAATAAAAACAATTCTGCCGAATCAATGTACTTACATATAATCACATCTTTATCCCTTGCGGGGTAGACAGAGCCAACAGTCTTGAAAAGACTAACAGGCCACGTTCAGCTAATCAATGTATCTAAATGAACATAGTAGGAATAAATTTAAAAATTAATTATGTGCTATCTATTTAAAAATAATTACAGTTAATAAGAGGAATTAAAGTCCAGTGGACGATTTATCGATACATTGTGTTGGTATTAACAAATTTTTGAACGAATTCATAGAATAAACATAAAATGTAAAATACAACGCAGCAAATACATTAAAAACGATTATATTAAAATGAAAAAACACTAGGGACTAATTTCGAAATGACAAATTATGCCTACTTTTGAAAATTGCCAGAAACTGACCTACTGACCATTCTCAAGATTCTTCTCGGGCTCTCCGTTCCCAAGACCAGAATGTTCCGGTTGAGTCTTGACAGGTCCTGTATGTACGATTGGAACAATACGTTCATTGGATTCTTTCGGACACTCCAAAGGTGCAGTGACTGATAAGACTCCATCAGATGACAAACGGGATTCGACAGCATCCAAATTGCATCCGTCAGGTAAAGCGTAGCGACGTGTGAAATGACGGGACACCCATCCATGTTCATCGCGCTTCTCCTCATGCCGACCCTCGACTATGATGAACCCATCAGCTGTCTTCACTGAGATTTCATCAGGCGAAAAATGCTGGACGTCCAAATTGATTTCGAATTTCCGTTTATCGCTTTTTATAGTGGATCCGACGTCTCTCAGCATGTTGGATAGCTGTTTCCACGGACGATGGTATTCCCTGGTTTGTGGAACGCCTATTGTTAGAACATCTTCAGGAGTTAACGCCAAAGCGAAATGTTGGTCTTGGAGACGCGAAGGACGCTCCAATTGCAGCAAAAATGGCAGCAAGGACATATTTTTTTTTGGAATTTGCGATGCGAGTATTCAGAACGCCGGCCGGTTTTTCCTATTTCTGTTTTCAGAATGTTTGCACTGCGCATGACGTGCCGCGCATGTTCATTGAGCGTCTTCGCTGCCAGATGTAATCATTGTAATGTTTACAACAGGTCTTCTTGGATAATATTATGGTATAATTGTGAAAATAAGTTTTTTTTGTTATATCTTATCTACTGAATTAACAAACATACATATAATCACGTCTCTATTTCTTGCGGGTTAGGCAGAACTTAATTAATCATCTTAAAATATCACGTAGATATATTTAAATTCAATTTTTTTTTATTAAATTCGATTGCTAATTTCAATCCAAGTTTAGAAAATCAAAGTGCTTCGTCACTTTTGTAGATGGCGCTAAATTTACGGGAGCGAAGCTGCGGGCAAAAACTAGTTAATATATAAATTCACAAATTACACAAACTGAGCTAGCCTCAATGTGCTAATTTGTGTAATAGAATACGAACTCAACGATTTACATTATAATAGATAAAAATCAAGACCCAAGCCAATAAGGAAACGTACTTTTACCATCATGAACCGACCGGGGATTGAACCAGAAACCTTTTAGATCAGCGGCGTGAATCCGACCACTGCGACTAAACGCAAAATTTTCTACAAAGAAATCAGAATCTTTATTTTTATAAGCACTTATCATTTAGATACATTAACAAATAAAAAACACGTTCTAAATATTATTATTACCTATGTCAATCCTCATGAGATATATTTGCATTGCAATTTGATACTATCTATAATTGTATAAACATTTTCTGTACAAGAGAACTCTAGTGTAGCTTTAGTTATTGGTGAAAATTTTCTACGAAATAACGTGAAAATAATTGACAATGTAGGTATTTAGGCGGTATATGACATACATAAATAACGTTTTTTCTCGGAGGGGTAGGCAGAGGACCACATTTTTCCACTTGCCACGATCCCTGCATACTTCTTTCGCTTCATATTCATAACTCTCTTCATGCAAGGTCGTCAGTTTCAGAAAACTCTTGACTTGACCTTTTGTTAGAACATATTAATTTAGTTGTCTACCTCCGTACTGAATAAAGTTAAATGCAAATAAAGACATATTTGACTTACTTGAACGGTAAACAAAATGCGTGTAAAAATAGTCAAAGTACTTACTAGTGGTACCATCTACCGGAGAGTGGGAAAAACTAGTTTTTAATTAATGTCAATGTGAAAATATTCGCTTTTTGTGCTCAAATAATCACAAACAAATATTAAAACATCATAGAGATTTATGGTTATAAGAAATCAAGTATATTTCTAATTTATAGAAACTTTTCGAGAAAATTCTGTAATACCAGTAGCGACATCTGGTATCAAGTAACAGTTTTAGATAAAAAATATCCTGTCGGCTGAAGTGTTCAACATTTTACAACGAAATCTCAAAATTTATTAGTGTACTTTTCGCAATGTTCATTTATTGTTTGATTAAGAAAAAATAGAATTGAATACTTTTTACAGTTTTATGTTTAATATTATACAACTTGCTGGCCAGATAACTATTTCTTGATGTCCAAATTAGTAATCCTAGTTTGTATTTTTCTATATTTAATGTGTCTGCGGACTCTCTCCACCCCGTAGGAAATTGAGACGTTGTTTAGTGAGCTTTTATGTGATACAAGTGTCCATCTATTCTAGATAATTATTTTTAGTTTAATTCTTATAGTTAATGTGTGGTTACATAGATGGCTCTGTTCAATATTAGAACGCGATATGGTTTCTTGCATTGTATCTAATATAAGGTCAAAGAAAGTTCCGAGTAAATGAGTTTAGCAGCAGTGGTGGTTTGTTTTATTCGACGCGCAACCGTAGCGACATCTGGTGCCGAAACCCGGGAAGAAGTGAAAAAAATCTTGAAGACAGTGACTAAGAGTGAGCAGTGTTCGGAACTTGTACATTTTTCCAAAAAGTTATCATGGACTTAGAATAATCCTATCGAGTTTGGACTTGTAAAAAATTTCGCAAATTTTGACATTTAGAAAAAATTTGACTTTGTCATCATGGAGGCCCTTTTACTGAAGCAAGATGATATTTACGAGAGATTATTTAAAGCATATTCTACGTACAGAAAATCACCCAAGGAGCGCATATCCGTATCATATATTGAGTCCAAAATGGAAAATTTAGAAAAACTGTTTAGTAACTTTGACAATATTCATTTTCAAATTGTATCAAATGTTAACAAAGAGAAGAGAGAACAGTTAGAATATTTTAACAAAGATATGTATGGAAGATTTGAGGAAACATATACAGATTATAAGACGAGAATGAAGGACGATTTAAGGAAATTCAATACGTCAGGTCCTGGAAAATCGTGTTCAGAGAAAATGGAGGTGAAGTGTGAAGCGAAGTTGCCGCAGATTCAGTTACCGAAATTTTCTGGATCCTACGAAGAATGGCAGGCATTTTATGATATGTTTCAATCTTTGATTCATCAGAATAGTAACTTAAGTGCGGTGCAGAAGCTACATTATCTAAAGAGTAGTTTGTCTGGGGAACCTGAAAATTTGTTAAAGAACTTGTCAACTACAGATATCAATTATGAAGAAGCGTGGAAACAGTTGACACGGCGATATAATAATAAGCGATTTAATTGTAATGAAATTCTTAAGCGCTTGTTTTCTCAGAGAAATTTGTCAATTGAGTCTGCATCCTCGATCAAACAGTTACTTGATACGACTTCAGCCTGCTTGAAATCACTTCAGAATATGAGTATAAATATTGATTCTTGGGATCCAATGATAAACCATTTGGTGGTTTCGAAACTTGATATAGAGTCACGCAAGCTTTGGGAGTTACAGATTAGTCAAACTGAGTCAGAAGATTTGCCAAATTGGAGTCAGCTTGTTAAGTTTTTGGAGATGCGTTTCCGTACCCTTGAGATGATTGATACTGGTGGTAAACAAAAACCTGCTTTCAACAGTCCTACGAACAAAGTCGCACCTAAGCAAAAGTCATTTCATGCAACAGTCCAAGAAGAGAAAAAGAAGATTGCATGTGTAATGTGTCCGAACCATCACTTGCTTTATGTATGCCCACAATTTTTGAGCCAGTCTCCTCAAGAGAGATCAGAGTTTGTACAATCCAAGAGACTGTGTTTCAATTGTTTTTCATCGAATCATTCTGTAAAGAATTGTCGTCAGCCTACGAGTTGTCGCCGATGTGGGCGCAGACATCACACCCTGCTGCATTTTGACCGGAGTCAATTACCAGAGTCATCCCCGGCTACCACAAGTGCTGAGAATCCCGTGCCGGCGGAACCAAGTGCATCAGGCATTCAAACGGAGACAAGAGTTACATCCCACTTTGTGCAAGGAAGAGATAGTGAAGTTTTATTAGCTACCGCTAGAGTTAAGGCTGTAACATGTAACGGGTTGTCTAAGGTTTTGCGTGCTCTGATCGACCAAGGGTCAGAAGCTTCATTTGTAACTGAGGCTACTGTCCAATCTTTAGGCCTTAAGAAAAAACCTGTGAATGGTCTTATATCTGGTGTAGGAGAGGGAGAAACACGAACAAAAGGTATGGTTTCTTTAGAGCTAGAGTCCCTTCATAATCCCGAGTTTTCTATTAAAGTAGATGCCTTTGTTTTGAGTAGTCTTACGTCTTTCCTTCCTACAAATAAGACTTATATTAAAGATTGGCCTGAGTTTGAGTCGTTGTCCCTTGCCGATCCTTATTATGGGTCACCTGAGAAAATTGATCTTCTTTTAGGAGTCGAAGTCCATAGCGAGATTATTGTGAATGGCTTGTTAAAACATCCACATAAACGAGGTCCTATTGCTCAAAATACGCAATTTGGATGGGTTTTGACAGGTCGTGTCAGTAGTGGTATTTCTTCATCTAAGCGATTGATTTCTCTTCATATTAGAGTTAAAGAGGATGAACTTTTACAAAAGTTTTGGGAAATAGAGAGAGAGCCCGATTCTTTAGTTAAGAAAATGAGTAGAGAAGAAATTAAATGCGAAGAGATTTATGAAAGTAGTACAGAGAGAAATGAGAATGGCCGTTATAAAGTACGTCTTCCATTCAGAGATCCAGATCCAGATTGCTTTTACGGTCAGTCAAAGAACATAGCACTTCGTAGATTAAATTTTTTGGAGAAGAAGTTAAGTAGAAATCCTTCTTTATATGAGGAGTATAGAAACGTTTTGCAGGATTACATTGATCAAAATCATATGGAAGAGATCACAGATGTGGAAGAAATAAATAATGAACGAGTTGTTTATCTTCCCCATCACGCCGTTGTTAGACTAGACAAGGAAACAAGCAAAGTAAGAGTAGTTTTTGACGCGTCGTGTAAAGGGACTAATAATGTCTCTCTAAACGACTGCCTGTTAGTGGGTCCAAAACTTCAACAGGATTTACGACATATTCTCATGAGGTGGAGACGTCATCCGTTCTGTCTAGTTGCTGACCTTGTGCAAATGTACAGACAGATCCTTGTGCATGAGAAGGACACCGATTGTCAGAGGATCTTATGGAGATCTGAACCAAACCAGCCTTTAAAACATTATAGAATGTTGAGACTTACTTTTGGGACGGCGTGTGCTCCATATTTGGCAGTGAAGTCATTGCACCAGTTAGCCAAAGATGAGTATGATAGAAACCCTTTAGCAGCATCTATTACTTTAACAGATTTTTATATGGATGATCTTTTAAGTGGATCAGAAACTGAGAGTGACATTATAAAAATTTATGAACAAATGAATAAGTTAATGGGTGCTGGAGGATTTTGTCTGAGAAAATGGTGCAGTAACAGTGAGAGGTTGTTGAATCACATCAGTGAACACAGAGGATCTGAACAACATTTGATATTAAAGTCAGATAGTGCTGTCAAAATTCTAGGTATTTGTTGGAATAAGAATACAGATAATTTTGAGTACACTTATTTGTTGCCAGATGATGGAGAATCTCAAGAGAATGTCACCAAAAGAAAGGTTTTATCAGAAATTGCAAGGCTATATGATCCGTTAGGGTGGATCTCACCTGTGATAGTCAAGGCTAAGATTTTTATCCAGAAACTCTGGAAATGTAGATTAGAGTGGGATCAAGTTTTGACGTCGGAACTATTGCTAGAGTGGAATTCGTACAGAAAAGATTTGCTGAATGTGAAGGATATCGTAATTCCTCGATGGCTAAATACAAGAAGAGAGGATCATGTTGAATTACATGTTTTTGTTGATGCATCGCAAGCTGCTTATGCTGCTGTGGTATTCTTGAGAACCAAGGATAAGTCCAATAATATTCATGTGAATATTGTAACTGCAAAAACTAAGGTTGCACCTGTAGAAAAGGAGATATCTATTCCACGAATGGAGTTATGTGCCGCAGTTCTTGGTGCTAAATTAGTTTATGAAGTCTCCCAGATATTGCAAATTCCTAAAGAGCAAATCTTCGCGTGGTCTGATTCAATGGTTGTACTAGCCTGGTTAAGAGGAGATCCGAGCCGTTGGACGACATTTGTGAGCAACCGTGTATCAGAAATTTTAACTATCTTGGATTTCTCTCAGTGGAATCACGTGAGAACTGATTTTAATCCTGCAGATTGTGGGTCGAGAGGCATGCCATGTTCAGAGTTAATATCCTATCAATTGTGGTGGCGTGGACCTGATTTTCTTCACCATGATGAAATTCATCTTACAAATGAGAGTTTTGAAACAGTTGAAGAGCAAAGATCCGTTAAAACCTTAACTGCTGTAGTTAAAAGGAGAGAAGTATTTATTTGGACCAGATTTTCAAATTTACAGAGAGCGTTGAGAGTTCTATCGTTTTGCAAAAGATTCGTTAATTTAAAACTTCCAGAGAATCAAAGAGAGATGAGTAGAATTGTTACAAAGAAAGAAATTAATGAAGTAATGGACTTTTGCATACGAAAAACTCAAAATTTTTATTACGAAGAAGAGCTAAAGCAGTTAAGGTCCCAGGGCCAGGTGTCAAAAAAGAGTCAGCTGCACACTCTCAGTCCATTTATCGATGAGAAAGGTATTCTGAGAGTAGGCGGGCGCATAAAGTTCTCCGAGGCAGATTTTAATAAACAGCATCCTGTGATTATGCCTGGTGAAAGTCATCTCACCAAGTTATTAGTTTTAGATGCTCATGAACGTACATTACATGGTGGGCCTCAAATAATGTTGAACTTTTTAAGATCTAAATTTTGGATAGTACGAGGTAGAGATCAGGTCAAGAAATGCTATAGAGAGTGTATGACATGTCTTCGTTATTCTCGGCAAAACAATAATCAGTTTATGGGCCAGTTACCAAAAGCAAGAGTGACTCCTACTCGACCATTTAAAAGTGCTGGAGTGGATTTTACTGGTCATATCAATGTTAGATTTTCTCCTGGACGAGGATCCAAAAGTTATAAAGGATATATTTGTGTCTTTATTTGTATGGTTACAAAGGCCATACATCTTGAAGCTGTTTCAGATTTAACCGCCCAAGGTTTTATTGCCGCCTTTAAGAGGTTTGTGTCTAGAAGAGGTCACTGCAAGGATCTTTATAGTGATAACGGAACCAACTTTGTTGGTGCAGACAAGGAGTTAAAAGACATGTCTCAAAAGGCTACAGCTCAGCTTCCGTTTGAATTCCGTCAATTACTTTCCAAGGAAGGAACCACGTGGCACTTTATTCCTCCTCAGGCACCAAATTTTGGAGGTCTTTGGGAGGCAGGAGTGCGGTCTACAAAGTCCCACTTGAAAAGGGCTATAGGGGACTCAACTCTTACGTTCGAAGAGTTATCTACTGTGTTAACCCAGATAGAAGCGTGTCTTAATTCACGTCCTTTGTACTGTTTGAGTGATAATCCAAATGATCCATTACCGCTAACGCCTGGTCATTTTTTAGTAGGTGAACCTCTTGTCGTAATACCAGATGAAGATCATTCAACGGTTAATATTTCAGGGCTTCAAAGGTGGAAGCTTACTCAAAAAATGGTAACGGACTTTTGGAAGCGATGGTCTAATGAATATTTGATCACCTTAAATCAGAGATATAAATGGTTTACTAAAAAGTCTGAGCCTGAAATCGATGATATTGTTATAGTGAGGGATCAAAATTTACCGCCATCTAAATGGTTATTGGGAATAATTATAGATAAACATCCAGGCAAAGACATGATAACTAGAGTTGTTACTATCAAAACAAAAAATGGTATTTTTAAACGCCCATGTAACAAATTATGTTTCTTACCTAAAGACATTAATGTATCTCAAGCAAATTAATTAGAGTTGAGGTTAAAGTTCTATTGTATACATGAATGTATTAAGTTTAAATTTATTTAGTATCTTTTGTTACGGTGGGCGGGTTTTATATTTATATTCTTATTTTTATTTTTGGTTCGTAAAAGAACAAGTTCTTTGGTGGGCGGAATGTCCAAATTAGTAATCCTAGTTTGTATTTTTCTATATTTAATGTGTCTGCGGACTCTCTCCACCCCGTAGGAAATTGAGACGTTGTTTAGTGAGCTTTTATGTGATACAAGTGTCCATCTATTCTAGATAATTATTTTTAGTTTAATTCTTATAGTTAATGTGTGGTTACATAGATGGCTCTGTTCAATATTAGAACGCGATATGGTTTCTTGCATTGTATCTAATATAAGGTCAAAGAAAGTTCCGAGTAAATGAGTTTAGCAGCAGTGGTGGTTTGTTTTATTCGACGCGCAACCGTAGCGACACTTGATGTATCCAGAAGTTATTAAAGCCAAAGATTTTTTTTTTATTTTTTTTAACATGGGCTTCCTCTAGGCCTGCCACTATTTGAATCTCAATTCCATCATGTTTTATTTCTTTTCAAGATATTTTGCTCTGTGAGCCCCCCATTAACCCCCAAGATATGTGAACGAGACCCGAAGAGATTACCTTTGCATTTTTTACTTAAATAAATATAAAAATTTTCAATCTGAGTAACTAGGTATAAGTAAAATGTTGTAAACACCTGTCGCGCTACGTCAATCAATAATCACTTCGATTACTCGAGCATGCGCGGTGAACCACTGTGCTTTTTCTAGAAATTACTCGACTGTTCGCAATGCTTCTAGATGGCGCTGTCAGCAAATACAACGCGCACTTGTTGATTCCCTTATCATTCATTGACCAAAGCCAAGCGATTTGCAAATGGATTGCGATATCTATATTTTTTGTACAAGAGAGAACTCTAGTGTGGCTTTAGTTTTTGGTGAAAATTTTCTACGAAATACCGTGAAAATAATTGATAATGTATTTAGGCAGTAATATAATTACAAACATAACTTAAATTCAACCGGCGTTTTTAAAAACAATGTGACGTGACATTATGGTAAAACGTCGCAGGTAAGAGAGATGAGAGATAATTGAAATAATCATAGAATAACTACAACCTTGATTAGCGGACTAGTTTAAAAACATTTAATAGCGCGCGGGTTTAACTATAAACACGAGATCAAGCAATTTGCTGCCAGAGTAGCGAGCTACTTAACCTAGTGAGCGCTGAAGTAGTCCACAGATATTAATATAATTAAAAAAATGCATTATTTACGTACGTAAATCTCCATTTAGAAATAGACTTATTTTCAAAATAGGATGCAAGGTAAACCCTTAAAACGTCAACATTACTTAACAGCCTCTATGATGAGAAACGAATTCTCTGATTAGCCTGGGACTTGGATGTTTATCTGTATAAGTAGTTATTGCAAAGGTTGCGGAGGTCAGATGGGAGTCGCTCCGTGTAAAAACCCTGACACACCCAATCCAGGGTTCACGGTCAAAGGCCGGACTCTTATCCAGAGTGGTGAGGAGGAAACCGGGACTAAAATCAGACGGAAGAAGAAATAAGCAGATTAGGTACCTACCCATCCAGGCATAAATAAGCAGGATCCTCTCCAAAAGTAGCAAAAGTTACCTCGTACGCATTGTTTTCAGTAGAAACCGTAAACCCAACAAGTTACGTACTTACTAGTTCCAATAAAAATCGCTAGATGTCTCTGTCACATTTTTTCTTTAGACAGTAGAAGATTGTGCCATGTGGTTTTCGGCACTTAAGAATAGAACCACTCCTTACTTTCCCATGGATGTCGTAAAGGGCGACCATGGGATAAGCTTATACAATTGGGGTTCCTCTTTTAGGCGATGAGCTAGCAACCTGTCACTATTTGAATCTCAGTTCCGTCTTAAAGTCATGCAGCTGAACGTGGCCTTTCGCTCCTTTAAATACTGAAGGCTATGTTTACCGTCCTCTGCCTATTGCAAAAAAAAAAAATGTTCGCATAACTGTCTCTACGACTTTGTAGACAGTCTACGATTTCCGTCATTTTTTACGTCTTCGTAGAGCGTCTACGATAACGTAGCAACTATGTACATTACCTTATTTTATAAACAACTAGCCGCGCCCCCGGGCTTCGCTCCCATGAGAATTTCGCGATAAAAAGTTATTTGTTAATCCAGGTTATAGTCTACCGGTATACAAAAATCCTTCAAAATCCGTCCAGTAGATAAATTATATTAAATACAGCTGTGCCCGCGACTTCGCCCGCGTGGAATAGTTATTTTGGGCATCATTGAAGCCCTCAAGGATGAATAATTTTTCGCGGTTTTTTTTTACATTTTCCATTATTTCTTTGCTCCTTATAGTTGCAGCGTGATGTAATATAGCCTAAAGCCTTCCTCGATAAATGATTTATTCAACACAAAAAGAATTTTTCAATTCGAACTAGTAGTTACTGAAATTAGTGCGTTCAAACAAACAAACTCTTCAGCTTTATAATATTAGTATAGATATATGAACAACTGTTATTATTAATAACAATGGACTTGCTGCAGTTATATATTTCAAGATACGGAATGACGCGAACTAAGTCAACAACTCTGTCATAGGTCAAAACAAGAATCGATTCATTCAACGAGATAATGAAACGCAAACTAAACATACATCACATAATTTATTACTAAAATAACTTAATAACTAACGGGCACAAATTCAACCTCATTCTTCAAGTCAACAGCATAGGTTGTAGCTTCTACCTGCTTGTCAGGGATTTCATTCGTCTCAATTTCTTTGTTCTTATCGTTATCACCTCTGTTCCCAACGTCCGCATCAAGATCATCATTATCGTCGTGTCCCATTTCCTCCCTGCTATGATCAGGCGCATGCGTTTGCTCATCCGTCTCTGTAAGCTCGGTTACTGGATTATCAGCGCCATCTTTGTTCTTTATAGGGAATTGGATGGTTAAAACGTCTTTATCATAGCTCCATGTTCCGGATAGATCAACAATTTCTGGTAGCGTCCTCACATCTAAATAACTCCTTTGGTGACCTTCTTCTGTCTTCTGTAACGCTTGGACCATGAGCACTCCTGTACGCGCTTTGACACTGATCTCATTTTCTTTGTAACCGGCTAGAGGTATGATGATTTTGTATTGGTTACCATCGACACCCTCCCTTGAAACACTGCTGGGGAAACGCTGGTAGAAATCTTTCAATATTTCTTCCATTTGCGTCATTTCATTGGCTATTTGTGCCCAAAACGCGCGGGTATCGAATACGGATTCGCCAAAACCTGAGTAAGAAGGTCTTCTGAACGGTCTGTGGACTTCTTCCGACGAATCGGAGTCGTCGCGATGATGGTACCCATAATGGGGGGCTGCGTTAGCGGCAGCAAGAACACAGAGTAGAAATATGCTGTACATATTGTCGCTGTCGAGTTTGGACTGAGGCGTTTGTAAGATTAACGATACATTTATAGTTCCAGACAGGGTTATCGAAGCTATCAGTACGTTCTGGAGTGAGCGCTTAGTCAGGCCGGTCATGGGTCATGTTTGTTCTAAGAATTCGCGATAAGATGTTTACAAACAATGGAATCTTATTTCTTGAGTGGTTAAGGATATTTTTGTTTGTTAATTGTTGATGTATCGGTTTATCCCCAATACTAAAAAAGTAAGTGTACTGGAAATTCTTAATTTAAAATATTTGTTTGGTACATAATTCAATTCCCAGAAACTTATTGGTTACATCTCTTTTATCATGACATTATAAACAAGAGAATAACCTATACTATACATACATAAATCGCGCCTCTTTCCCGGAGGGGTAGGTAGAGACTACATCGTTCCACTTGCCAAGTTGGGACTAGCAGCTGTTTCCCGCTATTTGGTTCCCCTAATATTTTGGGCTAAAGTGCCGTGTGGTTCCCGTCACCAATACAAAAATAAAAGGACCCCTCCTGTTGGCTCTGTCAACCCAACAAGGGATAAAGACGTGACCATATGTATATGTATATTGTAAAATTTTAACTTATTTAGCTTGGTTCACCTTTTAGGTAAATGGGTGCATACAAAAATGTATTATTGTCTCCATTTGATTGGTAGACTTCACTCCATGCAGTACCATGCAAACTCGTCGGTTTCGGGTACTCTTGACCTGACCTTTTGCTAGAACGTCCTAGATTTGATCAAGGTACGTTCGTCTAGACCTTCCCACTCCAACAGTCCCATTCTTGTATATTTGCTTAGACAACCTACAGTGCCGTGGTTCCCGGCACTTATAAAAAAAGAATAGGATGTCGTAAAAGGCGACTAAGGGACAGGCTTATAAACTTGGTATTCATCCTTTAGGAGATGGGCTAGCAACCTGTCACTATTTGAATCTCAATTCTATCATTAAGCCAAATAGCTGAACGTGGCCTATCAGTCTTTTCAAAACTGTTCGCTTTGTCTACCCCGCAAGGGATATAGACGTGATTATACGTACGTCAACCTACTTTCATTCATCCTGTCGACATGACCAAACCATCTATATTCCTTATTTAGCATTATAATAATTATTAATAGAAAAATACGCTTACTTATCTACTTTTATTTAACCTAAGTCTAATGTCTGACCTCATTATATAAACACTAGCGACCCGCCCCGGCTTCGCACGGGTGCAAAATTATAAATGTTATCTATATACATATAATAAATCTGTAGAGAGGTCAATTCTGTACATTGAAAATATTGAAAAAATAAATAGCAGGGGGTGTTACTGGATCGATACCAAACACAAATATGTGATTAAAAAAATTTTTGTCTGTCTGTCTGTATGTTCAGGCATCACGTGAAAACTAACGGTGCGATTTTGATGAAACTTGGTATAATTATATGTTATTATCCTGGGCATAAAATAGGATACTTTTTATCCTGGAAAAATACGAAGAAAAAAAATCTTAATTTTTCAGTTCATCCATAGATGTTGTTCTGTAGAATCGCGAACACACGTTACGTTACCCGCAGTGGATTTAGCACCGTAACTTAAAGCGCCGAAAGTCGGATTTAGCTTTAACCGTTTGCGGCACACGCGGGCCGCTACTAATTACTATGTAAAAAATACTTTAGTCCGGTCAATCTAGACATTCGAAGCTACATTAATTCCCATCAAGCTGAAAATGATTATAATTGTTTAAAACACAATCAAAAGCATTATTTCAAAATTCCCCATGATTCCGGTTTAAGGAAAAAAAAATCCCCAAGGTCAAAGGTAAAAAAATGGGTGTTTCGCGATTTTCTTCAAAACGGTAAGTTTTTCAAATCGGAAAATTACCTCATACATAAATTGTAGATCATAAAGTTATCTATAAAAAAGGTATCAATAATTTTTTTCAATAAAGCTACCATTTCTGAGATATAACAATGCAAAAAGTTGCAAGCGTCATAATATGCACACGTTTCCACGCCACCTCTGAGGTAGTGTACTATTAGCGCGTTTTTTTAACATTCTTTATAATAAACTTGAAAAAGTCTGAAATAGGTTAGAATAAACACGTGTTTTCACTACGCAGTGGCACTCAAGACTAACTTTCGCATTTATTATTTAAAAAAATTAGAATAACCCTAAGTGAAGAAAATCATCTTAGGACAATAATAGAGATTACAATTAAATCAAATTAAAAATAAAACTACTTATAAAAAGAAAGAAAAAAGATGACTACAAACTAAAATTTAATTTAATTTGTAGAGAAATTAATTGTAGAGAATAAAAATTTGACAAGATCTATAAAAAACTAATTATCTGTAATGTAGATGAAATAAATAACAATATTTATAAATTGTACAGTCCCTGCATAGTATCAACATGCGGGAGTGTGCCCAGAAGGCTGGCAGCATTGCCAATTTGAATGGCAATGCTGAGTCTCTGAGCCAGATAATTTCCAGCCCTCCGGTCAAGAGATACCTCAATCAGCTTTTTCGACAATTGTCAGAAAAGCTGATGGGCAGATAGGCCCCCCGGTCCCAGAGTTTCTACCCCAAAACGTTCAAAAGTATAGGTATTACCGATACCTACATATTTGCGCCTTTTGAGGTTCTTTGCCTCATTTGAAGCAGAAACGGCCTTAGATTTAGTAACCTGAACATGAGACGGCCCAAGTGTGTCGACACAAGTAGCATCCCACACCAAAGGCCGCCCCAATCTCCAGGGTCCCAAAGTCATACCTCTTACTCTCTTGGCATCATCCCGAGCCAGACCGTTTGGTTCTAGAACGACTGGAACATGGAAGGTGGCCAGAGCACAGAGGATTATATTATTTAGGGCGGCATGGCGCCCTAAACGGCCGGCACTCCTAGGGCATGAGAGGCCGTGGTATCCATAGCCGTCAACGGTATCCCCGCAAGGACTACTATTATTAAAGATTATTAAAGACTAACGGTATTTTATGTGTTGAGCATTGTGAGATAAAGCAGCTATACGACCCTAGCCACGTACACAATTAAACAGAGAGACAGATGTTGTCTCAAGGTTTCACTACAGTATAAATGAAGGGACTGGGTTTCATTATACTTATGTATATTTTATATTTTGAATTCAAGTTAAAATTACCGACAGAACAATATTTTTACTTATATTACTGCTACATAGAGTATATACGAGACGTGTTTATGCATATTTTGACGCTTGCAACTTTTTGCATCGTAATATCTCAGAAACGGTAGCTTTATTGAAAAAAAATATTGATTCCTATTTATAGATAACTTTATGATCTACAATCTATGTCTGAAGTAATTTTCCGATAAAACTTACCGTTTTGAAGAAAATCGTGAAAACTCCATTTTTTTACCTTTGACCTTGGGTAATTATTTTTTCCTTAAACCGGAATAATGGGGAATTTTGAAATAATGCTTTTGATTGTGTTTTAAATAATTATACTTATTTTAAGATTGACTTACTTGACTTAAGGTCCTATGTCCCCTAGCTGGGGCAGAGGGCATCCACAGTGCGTCGCCATGCCGCTCGGTCTTGAGCTTCGCGTTTTTATTTATATTTTCAGATTGATGGGAATTAATGTAGCTTCATTCTTATTTTTTGGTCTAAATTGACCGGACTACTTACTACAGAACGCGAACTCAACAGTAGTAGCTCAATAGAGGGATCTCCTTAATTATTATAGGCCTAGCCGTAATTGGGTCCAATAGATATTTTTAAGATGTCATTGTCAGAGTTACTCAAAATGGAGAATTAAACCATCCACGCGATGACCGACATCCGCACGGACGGAGTCGCGGGGGGAAGCTAGTTATACATAAAAACCTTCCTCTTGAATCACTTTACCTGTTACAAAAAACCGCATCAAAATCCGTTGCGTAATTTTAAAGATTTAAGCATACAGACAAGCAGACTAAAATAGCGACTTTGTTTTATACTATGTAGTGATTTATTTATTGTAACAATGTATATATATAAATATCTGCTTAGTGGGAGCCGGACTCGCGCACAAAGTGTTCCGTATCACCATTATGTATTATTTAAATATTTATTTTAAAAAATCACGTTTCTGCCCGTTTATAAAAAAATATATATTTACATATTTATTTAAAATAGTCAAGTTTCTACACGTTTATAAAAATTACGTTTGTTGTACGGGAGTCCTCCTTTAATAATAACTTAATTATTATTTAATTATTTATATTGAAAGGTAAAAATATACAATTCTATCATCAAGCCATATGCTGAACGTGGCCTTTCAGTCTTTTTTCAAGACCGTTGGCTCTGTCTACCCCGCGGGGGATAAAGACGTGATGATATATATGTATGTAAAAATATACAAGTAAATATTCTGTAAAAGTCTTAGGCGTCTACCTGATACCTTTATTAATATTGAGCTGAAAAAATACGAAAAGAATAAGTTTATTTTATACATACATACATATAGTCACGTCTATATCCCTTACGGGGAAGACAGAGCCAACAGTCCCGAAAAGACTGAATGGCCACATTCAGCTGCTCGGCTTAATGATGAAATTGAGATCCAAATAGTGACAGGTTGCTAGCCCATCGCCTAAAAAAAGGATCGCAATTTTTTAAGCCTATCCCTTAGTCGCCATTTACGACATCCATGGGAAAGAGATGGAGTGGTCCTATTCTTTTTGTATTGATGCCGGGAACCACACGGCAGATTATTAATTATTTTAATGGCAACGGAATACCTAATTTGTGAAAATTTCAGCTTTTTGCTTATCAATTCAATTCAATTAAATTAAAAATCTTATTTGCATATCATAAAGTACATCAGTTTAATTACAGTTACTGCTTATAAATAGGTACAATATGAACCATGTTGGGAATCGCAATTTTAAAACAATATCACGGTTTATGAGATACAGCCTGGAGACAGACGGACAGACAGACAGCGGAGGCTTAGAAATAGGGTCCCATTTTAGGTACGGAACCCTAGAAAGTAATAAACGAAACCGTGTGAGTAATAGAGTACAGCATTGTGTTTCTTATCTTCGTATTGATAACGTTTTGATTGCTCAATTAGTTATGATTGAAATAATATACCTACATATATTATTTTGAATGATTTATACAATAGAAATTGAGGATTCTCTTTCCAGTGGTAATTTCAAGATATCCTTTCGTAGTTCGCACCTAAAATCAAAATTTTATTTAGAAAATAGGCAAAATTTTTCACGTCATTTTATATTTTAAAATTCAAGTTACATTCAATTTATTAGTATTTGTGAAAAAGCTACAAGCTACAAACTTTCTAAGCTACCTTCTTTAAAACGGACGCTAGCCTTAAGGGGGTTAAGTCCCTTGAGGTTAGCATACCTTTTATTTTTTATACATATCTACATATAATCACGTGTATATATCTTGCAGGGTAGACAGAGCCAACAGTCTTGAAGACACTGATAGGCCACGTTCAGCTGTTTGGCTTAATGATAGAATTGAGATTCAAATAGTGACGCCTATCCCTAGGTGGCATTTTACGACATCCATGGGAATGAGACGGAATGGTCCTTTTCTTTTTTTTATTGGTACACTTAATCTATCCATAATTATAATAAAATTAGCTTTTAATTTCGTAAAAGGCGACTAAGGCTTTCTTGGATTCTTCTTGTAGCCAATGGGCTAGCAACCTGTCACTACTTGAATCTCAATTTCATTGCAAAGCTATACAAGTGAACGTGGCCTTTCAGTATTTCTAATACTGTTGGCTCTGTCCAACCTCGCAGTTGATATAGACGTGACTATATGTATGCAAATATAAAGTGAAAACAAACTATGTTAAAATTCCAGCTGCAGGTTAGCGCAAAGTGCCTTCGCTTGTAGAGATATTCCGACATCGATATGCATTCATGTTTCCAACGTGATTTTTACACTAAAAATATGCCTCGACTCCAAGTTTGAGTTGAGTTTTTACTGGATCAGATTATAAATGGAGGAGATTTAAACTTTAATAGACTACCATCATCATTTTTCTAGCTCAAGAGTGCCCGAAACCGCCGAGCTTGCATGAAGAGAGTTATGAATGTGGATGAAGCGAAGGAAGTGTAGTAACTGAGTGGTCTTATACTAAAATTCAGGGAACCACACGGCCCATTATGTAGGGTATACATATATACATATAATAACGTCTATATCCATTGCGGGGTAGACAGAGCCAGCAATCTTGAAAGACTGATAGGCCACGTTCAGCTGCTAGACTTGATGTTAGAATTTTATGCAAAATAATTTTAAATTTAGAATTTCGATAATATTTTTTTGGAAGTTCGGCAAGAGATCAAGAATACCAGAAACCGACGAGCTTTCATGAAGAGTTATCGAAAGAAGTATGCAGGGATCGTGGCAGGTGGAAAAATATAATCTCTGCCTACCTTTCTAGGAAAGAGACGTAATCATATAAGTATGTAAGTGCCGTGGAGTTCCCAGCACCAATAGAAAAAAGAAAAGGACCACTCTATCTGTCTCCCATGGATGTCGTAAAATGCGACTAAGGGATACGCTTATAAACTTGGGACTCTTCTTTTAGGCAATGGGCTAGCAACCTGTCACTATTTAAATCTCAATTCTATCTTAAAGCCAACTAGCTGAACGTGGCCTATCAGTCTTTAAAAGACTGTTGGCTCTGTCTACCCCGCAAGGGATATAGACGTCATTATATGTATGTATTTGTATATTCAGAACCAGAGCCAAACCTAGTATTTATCTTAATAGTGTCTATGTAACTACTAAACGCGTTGTAAATCTGTTTGTTCAGACTGACCGTCGTAACGTGATACACGAATTGTTTGTGCTCACTGTCTGTTTATGAGCAGATAGCCATCATTACGATACTACACACATTCCCTTACCAAATGCTATTTCACTGATCAGTCGAACATCGTCGATCGTAAGAATTATTATTTGAATATTTTGTGATTAAAGATTCAAAAATAAAAAGAAACCATCAAGTATATATAATTTATATACATACTATGGTCACGTCTATATACCCCGCGGGGTAGACAGACAGACCAGTCGTGAAAAGACTGAAAGGTCACGTTTATTTATTAAATAGTATCAAATAGTGACAGGTTGCTAGCCAATCGCCTTAAAAAGAATCCCAAGTTTGTAAGCCTATCCCTTAGTCCCCTTTTACGACATCCATTGAAAAGAGATGGAGTGGTCCTATTCTTTTTTGTATTGGCGCCGGGAACCACACGGCAAGGAAGGTTGTCTACAAGTATACAAGAGGAGTGTAAATGGGACTGTTGGAGTGGGAAGGTTTAGACCAGAGAGTCCCAAACTTATTTTGTCTACTGCCCACTTTGAGAAAAAAAAATTTTTTTAGCGCCCCCATTTTTTCACCTACCTATTTGAGTTTGAGCAATCTTTTAATTCATATTAGTTGATGTTCACAAGTTGTTGTTGTGAGTCGAGAGCTCTTGAAGTCGTTGTTTAAGAGGCCTCCTAGCTAAATTAAATAACAAATCACTCCCCCCCCGCTCTACATAACGCCCCCATTTTCTTTCTGGGTCTCTTGCCGCCCCCCTTGAGACCTGCAGCGCCCACAAGGGGGCGTTATCGCCCACTTTGGGAAAGACTGGTCTAGACGAACGTAAACGTAAAAAATGAATATATAAAACTGTGTGAAATGTGGCTTTATCCGGTCTCAAACTGCTGAATATCGGATGACGTCGATAACTAACTCGGTTACTGGGAATTTCCGGGGGCACCGGCCACTTTGCGACCGAACGCTCTACCGATTTGGAGTTACGGAGTGCCATTTAAACATACACGTTGTGCTTTAGTGAATAAACTTTCCACTTCACGATAGATAGTTTTTGATATACATACAAACACAGTCTCTGCCTACCCCTCCGGAAAAGAGGCGTGGTTTTATGTATGTATGTACATATATATAGTCACGTCTATATCCCTTACGGGCTAGACAGAGTCAACTGTTGAAAAGACTGATTGACCACGCTCGGCTTTTTGGCTTGATGACAGAATTAAGATTCAAATAGGTTGCTAGCCCATCGCCTAAAAGAAGAATCTCAAGTTTATAAGCCTATTCCTTAGTCCCCTTTACGTCATCCATGGGAATGAGATGGAGTGGTCCTATTCTTTTTTTTTTATTGGTGCTGAGAACCACACTGCACTTTTATTTGAAATTCTAGTCATTTTAATTTTTCTTCAACTAGACTTAATGATTCTGGGAAATTCCCTTTTATGAAATACATTATTTTCTTTGCTGCGTTATTATTTGTCAGTTAAGATTAGGAGATTACTAGATTTTGCAACAAATTCACGCACGATTAATGTGAACTTATGAAAGTTAATTCTCCTTACTTATTATTTCATTTCTCTCTTCTCTAACTTCATTTGTGGTGTGATATTTACATTGATTTCTTAGATCACTTTGTTCTGTTCATTCATTCAGAATAATGTCAGGTAGAATTTAGTTAGTATTCTATTAACCCTCGTAGAAGTTCTAAAGTACTTAAAACAACGCGGCACAAGTTTTAATCTTTAGATTTAACTAGCTGTGCCCGCGACTTCGTCCGCGTGGAATAGTTATTCTGGGCATCAATGAAGTCCCCAAGGATGAATAATTTTCCCCGTTTTTTTCACATTTTCGATGACATACTTCTTTGCTCCTAATAGTTGCAGCGTGATGTAATATAGCCTAAAGCCTTCCTCGATAAATGGTCAATACAACACAAAAATAATTTTTCAATTTGAACCAGTAGTTCCTGGGATTAGCGCGTTCAAACAAACAAACTCTTCAGCTTAATAATATTAGTAAAGATAAGCAAATAAATAAATTAGTTAGTGTTCAGTAGTAATGTTATCCACTGCCTAATGCATATTCCGTAGTAGCGATTCTAATCGGTCGTACTATGTTGTGAGACACTATCGCTGATAATTCGCTGATGGATCAACATAATAAGTACGAAATAGTATTAACTATAGAGTGCCGTGTGGTTCCCGGCACTAAAGAATAGGACCACTCCATATCATCCTTGTCGGAAAAGGGAGGTAAAAGAGGCTAATAAACTTGTGATCACAGATTGCTAGCCCAGCGCCTAAAAGAAGAATCCCACGTTTATAAGCCCCTTTTTTTTAGTCGCCTTTTACGACATCAATGGGAATGTGACGGAGTGGTCCTATTCTTTTTTTATTATTGGTGCTGGGAACCACACGGCACTGCCGTAAATATAATTTCAATTATCGTAAGCTACAAATTGTGTTAAAATATGCTTTGGTCACATTCTGACTGCATGTGAAATGAAATAAATTTACATATTTCAGTAGTAAAATTTTACTGACATTGTAATACAAATTTATTATTATTATGTAACATAATAGCAAAAATTGGTTTTTGGTTAAATCAATCAGCGGTTTGGTCTTCTCGTCACACTTTTTCACTCTCTTCCTTAAAATCAACCACAATTAGTTCATTATTTTAACATATGTTGTGTATTTTAAAGCGATATATCTATTCGCCAGCAATATTTTAAACGATATTCACATTGTCATCTGGCCTTGAAGAAACTGTAGTGGCCTCAAATTGGAACCTAACGTCTAACTCAGGAACATACTTTGGCACTGTCTTCACCGTTTCATCAATTACTAAATTGCAAGTCTGAGTAGCATAATCCTCCCTTGTTTTATACGGGAATATAATTTTCAATTGTTCATCTACGTAATACCACGATGCATTAACTAAACTAGCCACTTCAGGAATAACTCTCACTTCAAAATAAATTTCGGGTACACCATCAACATATTTTTCAGCATTGATATACAAAACACGATGCTTATGTTTCACTGTTATTTCATCTTCCTTATAACCAGGTAGATTAACTGTTACTTTGTAATCATTTTGATTGTAGTCTTCGGTCGTTTTGTTATTGGAGTTCTCAACGCACAGTTCCTTAGTTTTCTTATCAAGGTTTATCACTTGTTTGGCTAAGTGTTCAAATGTTCTGACTCTTTGATGTTGAATGAAGCCTTGGTGATGTTGTCTATGGCAATCGTGTCTGCTGCAGTACCAGTGAGGTACAACACCGTGTATAACACATATTAAAATTAATATTTTGTACATTTTAAACGTGTGTTCCAGACAAATTTATGACACGACTGATTGGAACGCAAGCGCAGAACTCCTTATAAGGTCAAACTTGTTTTTCACTGACAAGAGATAAGTAAGTATATTGAGTCAGTGCCCGTATTATTTCGTTTGTTTATAATTAACGTCGAATCAAATGATTAATTAAAAGCTAATATTTTTGCCACGTTTGTAAATTGATTACCATTCTTGCCTCAATTTATGTTTGTTATAGCTATTAAGGAGAGGAATTGACTGTTATAAGTATGTATATGATTTAGGGAAGTTAAAAATTAAAACTTCAATGAAAATATGTGTTGACATATCTTAAAAATCCTCAAATTTGATGAAACCATACCATAGAAATACCATTCGAAAATTAATACACCAAAACGTCACTGAAATGAGAAATATATTAGAGAATCTTGCTAGCAATTTTTACCCTTAACTATCTAAATTTTAAAACTATCCATGGCTGTTGCGTCTTTTTCAGTAATGTGTGTATGTAAAGAGATGTACATACTATCCCGCCTGTTTCCCATAGGGGTAGACAAAGACTATGGATTTCCATTTGCTACGATCTTTACAGCAAATAGACGTTTGCTTAATTTCTAACAATAAAAAAAAGAATAGGACCAATCCATCTCTTTACCTTGAATGTCGTTAATGGCGACTAAGGGATAGGCTTACTTAGTTGGGATTCCTCTTTAAGGCGATAAGCTAGCAACCTGTCACTATTTGAATCTTAATTTTATCATAAAGCCAAACAGCAGAACGTGGCCTTTCAGTCTTTCGATGACTGTTGGCTCTGTATACCCCGCAGGGGATATAGACGTGATTATATGTTATGTCATGTTTATCTCCAACAACTAAACAAATGACGCAACCCAAACAATGAAATTTTAATATCTCTATTTTCCAAAACATTAGCAAAAAATCCCATTTCTTTGACAAAAGAAACGTATTTTGGAGTCTTACAAAGTAGGAAGCAATTTCGCAATGTTTCCAAAGGGGAATATAAATAATATCACCAAAAGACTGGATTGTCCATTGTGTCTTACAGACAAACCGCACAATAGGAAGAAACGCTTTGCTACTGTGTGGCCTATTAGGGTTTGCTAGCATTTTCTCTCTTTTATGCCGTGACTTTTTGCCCATAAAAAATTAAAATTTTCAAAAAACCATGGGACACCCATTTGGTTATTTTTGCTAAAGAGCATTCGTGTCAAATTTTGAGTCGATAAATCAAAATTTTAAATATTTTTCATACAAACTTTAACTACTTTTTTGACATTGGTTAAATTTCGAAAATTCTTTGGTGGTAACAAAATGTTTATGTCTACAAGTTTGTAGATTCTCTGGTTTTAGTCTGAGCGTTGATGAGTACTGTCTCATCAACTCTTGTTGTTTTATATAATAGAAGATTACTAAAATGTAACGAATCAATCATTTCACTGTGCGAGTCATACTTAGTTTGTGTTAAAATATCACAATGATTCATTGTTAATCTGTCACGCAATAGGCATTTATGGAGGCTTTAAGAAGCTACTAGCCTTTGCAATACTAAATTTATATGCGTGAAACGAATCACATAAATTGAGCCAGTTCAGAAACACCTATTGTTTATTCGATCCGTTTTACATAAATTTTATTTATAAAAGGGTTAATTATCATAAACGATGTTTATTTATGTCGATATTTCACACAAGTTATAAGTGGTTTTCTTGTATTCAATAAATCATCAGTATCATAGTGTTTATTTAACGTTTCGATCAAAACAAGCATCAGAATATCTGGAGAATATTATTATTTAAATTTATCAGAATCAAAAAATACTATATCAACAATGAATATATCCTTTTTAGCAACATTCTTCACTTTATCCGTAGCCGTACAAGGAAGAACTTACGGAGAATTGGGATTCGTAAAGATAGTTAAAGAAGCCGTGAAACTGCAGAGGGATTTACTTAAATTATGCTGGGATGTTCCTTACGGTACCGAAGAAGTCTATAGCCCAAACGGATACACTCTCAATGTACCTATAGAAGGTGAAACAAAAAACGTGGAAGTCAAAGTTATGAATCTAGTTTTGAGCGTCAGTGTGGCTAGAGGTTCGAGAATTTTACACGTCGTTCGTGTTCTGCCTTCAGTTGTAGATTTATACGAAGGTTATTGGGAGTTCAATGATGATAAATTGCAAGTTATTGTACCATATAAGAAAGCAACGAAAATTGTGCCAGTAACTTGTAACGAATGTTTGAGTAGAATGGTCGTTTTGGAACAGTTCCCGATGACGCCGAAAATGAGCGCGGGTCTCGGTGACGGTGATGATGGCTCGTGTTACATTTAACCCGTCAGAGTTTTCAATCGACTTCTTAAAAGGTATAGGTTAAGGTACTTCTTATGCCGTGTGGTTACCGGTATTAATACAAAAAAGTATAGGACCACTCCATCTCTTTCCCATGGGTGTCGTAAAAGGTGACTAATAGGCTTACAAACTTGGGATTCTTTTTTAGGCGATGGGCTAGCGACCTGTCGCTATTTGAATCTCAATTCTATCATTAAGCCAAATAGCTGAACGTGACCGTGATTATATAATATGTATGTTTGTATGTATATTTTTAAGAATAAGTTTAAGAAAACTGTATAAAAATGATAGTTTTAATTTTAAGACACCATCGTCTTTCCTTTTATAGCATTTGTAAGTTTTATTTCTGTATTGTATATTTACGTGTTCATTTTTGTTATAAACTCTTTTTCTATCTTCTTTTATGTCGCAAAATAATAAGAGTGAGATTATTTTCACTATTTAAACTTTGTTACTCGTCAACTTTTCAAAAGCGGCATTAAGAACAAACGCGACTAAATCAACATAAGTACATACATATAATCACGCCTTTTTCACGGAGGGGTAGGCAGAGACTACATCTTTTCACTTGCCACGATCCCCGCATACTTCGTTCGCTTCATTTACATTCATAACTCTCTTTATGCAAGCGCGGTTTGGGCTAATGTTGACCGCAATATATATATATAACTAGAGGTCGCCCGCGACTTCATCCGCGTGGAATCATTCCCGCGGGGACTCCGGGATAAAAAGTTTATATGTTATTCTGGGTCTTCAGCTACCTACAAACCAAATTTCATCGTAATCGGTTCAGTAGTTTTTGCGTGAAAGAGTAACAAACATCCATAATGACATCCTGACATACTCACAAACTTTCGCATTTATAATATTAGTATGATAAATCAAATTTGTGCTCATTCCTTTTTTTTTTGAATATATGTCTGGTCATTTATCATGCTCAATGTAAAGGGATATCAGGCTCCGGAAGAAGGCCGAAGGAATCTTGACATGTCTTAACATGTCCCAACGAACTGAAAGATTACAATATCGAAAACAAAATAAAGTGAAGAGTGAAATGTCAATGTGCCGTGTGGTTCCCGGCACCAACAGAAAAAAGAATAGGACCACTCCATCTCTCTCCCATGGATGTCGTAAAAGGCGACTAAGGTTTAGGCTTACAAACATGGGATTCTTCTTTTAGGCGATGGGCTAGCAACCTAGCCCAAACAGCTGAACGTGGCCTATCAGTCTTTTCAAGACTCTGCCTACCTAAATGTCAATTTATGGACCTTGGGGTCTAAAGCATGACGATAGAGGGTTGGGAGGTGTAACAGGTTACAAACTAAATAATAGAAAAAGTTTAATATAATGTACAAAAGATGTCTAGTTACTCTACTTATTCTTAGTTGATTTATTATTAAAGTTAAAATTAAATATTGACTTTTCACGAGTATTGTTTCAATCTATCGCTCTAAGTGAATTGGTGAGAGTTCTACAAACTAAACTTCACATTGAATATTCTTGGATCTTGAAAACTCCTTAAGAATTCTCTGATAAATTTCCTGAATATTGCCCTGTGTTACTTTACATGACAATTTCTAGAAACAATTACCACTATTTACTTCAAAATGTGGAGATAGGCTTAAAAAGTTGGGATGGTTTTTTGCCGTGTGGTTCCCGGCACCAATACAAAAAAGAATAGGACCACTCCATCTCTTTCCCATGGATTTCGTACAAGGCGACTAAGGGATAGGCTTATAAAATTGCGATCCTTTTTTTAGGCGATGGGCTAGCAACCTGTCACTATTTGGATCTGAATTCCATCATTAAGCCGAGCAGCTGAATGTGGCCATTCAGTCTTTTCGGGACTGTTGGCTCTGTCTACCCCGTAAGTGATATAGACGTGACTATATGTATGTATGTATATATGGCTTTTATAGACGATGGGTTAGCAAACTGTCACAATTTGCATCTCAATTCTATCATTTGTCCATACAGCTGAACGTTGTATTTCTATCTTTCTAAGACTGTTGGCTCTGTCTGCCCGACAAAGGATGCAGACGTGACGTATGTATGTGTTATCGCTGTATAACATATTCACTGAATATAATATTTCATACCTTTATAGTTTTTGAGTTAATTTGTAACAGTTATTCAAAATTAACAAAAGTGTAAAGCTATTCAGTTACTTTCATAAAGTATTATATCTAAGCTCTTATATACGTCTTTATCCGTTACGGGGTAGACAGAGTCAGCATTATAAAAATAAACTCGAAAGCTTTAATATAAAGAAACGATTCACGATCGTAAATCATTCCCTCAACACGTGTTCAATCGAGTCAGTGATCGAGTCAGTTGATGAAAAGTCGCATTATTGCGATGAGCCTCTCAGTGATCGGATCTATATGACGACGAATCATTGGAGAGTGAAAAGTGTGTTCTTTTTGGAGCTATCGCATTGCACCCACAAGTTAATTACAGTCCAATCAAAACATTTTGATTTTATTTAAGTTAATACATATGGAATTGGCGTTTGGTATAGGAGGAACAAAAAGTACAAAACACGACCGCCATACACATCAATAACCATTCGAGTCGTTTCCACGGCACTGGCGCCGCAGTGGAATTCGTAGGTACTCGTAAATAACGCGATATTTCAAGTTTTCCATTTTGTAAACTGATTAGTTACACAAACAGAAAAATAAGAAGAAAAAAAAAACAAATGAATGACGGTTAACGAAACACAAATGCGTGTGTCAATAGCTGTATAATTTTTTTTAATTAAGTAAAAACAATGAATAATTGAACGAAGACTTTTATTTAAAGATATAGGAACTTTACAAAAGGGAGCGCACACAATTATACAAAGAGCAGTGTTACCATCATACAAATATAAAAAAAAACACACGCCAAACATTGTTACCAACAAATTTAAATTTGGAATTCGTAACCAAAGCGGTGAAATTTGTGATTAAAGTGGCCAGTATCTACAAGAAAATGCCAAAGTTACATGTGATGTTTGTATTGTACACTTATGTATGGAATATTAGTATGGAAGAATAGATGTATTGGTGCCGTGTGGTTCCCGGTACCAATACAAAAAAGAATAGGACCACTCCATCTCTTTCCCAT
Organism: Amyelois transitella; assembly: GCF_032362555.1. Lineage (NCBI taxonomy): Eukaryota > Metazoa > Arthropoda > Insecta > Lepidoptera > Pyralidae > Amyelois > Amyelois transitella. The sequence continues at coordinate 12,444,454 of NC_083506.1, forward strand.
GGATGTCGTAAAAGGCGACTAAGAGATAGGCTTACAAACTTGGGATTCTTTTTAGGCGATGGGCTAGCAACCTGTCACTAGTTGAATCTCAATTCTATCGTTAAGCCAAATAGCTGAACGTGGCCATTCAGTCTTTTCAAGACTGTTGGCTCTGTCTACCCCGCAAGGGATATAGACGTGATCATATGTATGTATGTATGTAATGTAGGCACATCGGGACCCAAGTGGAATCCATTTATGCCTAACATTCCCGTCACGTGTCGCCTTCATGCAGATTGTCGTGAGCAAATCATTCCATATACATACGAATACTTGAAACGCCGAATTGGTATCTAGGAATGACATCTCGATCAGAAATAACATTTCTATGGTTTAACCCCCTACGAAAAAGAAAGTTTGTTTGTTTGTTTGTAAACTCTTTATGGCACATAAAAATAAATATAACAAAATCAGAACAGTCATTGAATATAAAAGAATATGTACAATGGCGGACTTATCTCAATCGGGATTTCTTCCAGTCAACCAAAATAAAAAGGAAAATCAAAGTCAAAGAGGCAGCGCAGATTAAAAGCATTGAGGATGCGTTACAATAATCAATTAATTACAAACTAATTAATGATAAACATACATAAAGTTATGCTATTTAACACAAGTCGCGTGTCAGGCAAAGTAGTTTGATATATACGAGTGAAATTTAAATAACTACTCGTAGGTATATTTTGTAAAACTTTATATAATTAAAATAAATAATAAACACATAGTAATAAAAAAAATAGTTAATAAGTAATTACATAAGTTAATTACCCTTTCCTTTAAGGAGGGTCGGTGGTCGAATTGGTAAAGTGCCCGGTAAAAATGCGTCTTGCGCATATAAAGGCAGGTTCGAATTTTTTTTTTTTTAAGTGACAAATTACACAGATTGAGTTAGCCTCGAAATAAGTTCGAGACTTGTGTTACGAGATACACACTCAATGATACTATATTTTATAATAAATACTAAGATTGATAAACATTCAAGACCCAGACCAATCAAAGAAAGTTCGTTTCTTATCATGCCCTGACCGGGATTCGAACCCGGGACCTCCGGTATCACAGACAAGCGTATTACCGCTGCGCCACAGAGGCCGTCGAATCCCACCTCGGCCATGTATTAATGATAATTTTTAATGTTATCTACATTACTTTTGAATACTAACCGATGCAACCTGAGGAAACCAATTCAGGATGTGTTACCATGATCCTAACGTTTAACGGATTCGTAATAAATAGGCATGAAGAGAATGATGGATATGCATGGATGAAGCAAAAGTAGTATGCAATGTATTGAAAGATATAGTCTCTATCCACCTTTCCGGGAAAGAGGCGTTATTTTAAATATGTACATACAACTCACATACATATACATATAGTCACGTCTACATCCCCCGCGAGGCAGACAGACCCAAATCTTAAGACTCCAAGGCTACGTTCAGCTATAAAGCTAAATGATGAAATTGGGAATCAAAAAGTAACGGTTTGCCCGTCGCCTGCAAAGAGAATGGCAAGTTTTTCCCTTAATCGCCTTTTACGAGACCATAGGACAAAGATATAGAGTGGTCCTTTTTTAAATTGACGGGAATCACGCGGCATACGAGAAATAAATAAGTCTTTTTTATAAAAGTCTATAAGTCTAATTTTATAAAAGTCGAGTGCATAAATCCTCTTTTAAATACTCATATATTTTTATTAAATTTTCAGTCCAGTTACATGCTCAGTGCGATGTACGACTGCATTTAAATAGCAAAATGTGAAGTAAAAGTTTTCAAACCTCAAAATCATCCAATTACACAATGCAGATTTTCTCCTCGAAAAATTCGAAATAATTTCAGAGTTGAAATTTTGAAATGTTCACGGTTGGAGATGTGGTTCCGTACCGCTACAATTTTTACGATAACATTTATTTTATGAATGTGAACGAAGCGAAAGAAGTGTGCAGGGAAAGTGGCAAGTGGAAAGACGTGGTCTCTGCCTACCCCTCCGGGAGAGAGGCGTGATTTATGTATGTGTTTGTACATTTGACGGCCTCTGTGGCGCAGCGGTAGTACGCTTGTCTGTGACACCGGAGGTCCCAGGTTCAAATCCCGGCCATAATGAGATAAGAACTTTTTCTGATTGGCCTGGGCCTTGGATGTTTATCTATTTAAGTACATATTTATTATAAAATATAGTATCGTTGAGTTAGAACCTCGAACTTAATTCGAGGCTAACTCAATATGTGTAATTTGTCCTGTATATATTTATTTATTTTAAACTAGCTTGTATCCTTCGCAGCTTCGCCCGTGTGAATTTAACACTACCTAAAAAATAAAACGACTTCGTCTGCGCAACCACGACCACTCTGACAAGAGTGTTCGACTAAGAAGAAGAAAAATAAAACAGGTTTTACGCAAACCCCACGGGAACTATAGAATTTTCCGGGATGACAAGTAGTCTATGACCTTCTCAAGACTCTTCTTTGTATACCTACCTACTTGCAAAATTTCAAGCAGTTTGGTTCAGAAGATTTATGAATGTGGATGAAGCGAAAGAAGTATGTAGAGATCTTCGCAAGTGGATAGATGTGGTCTCTGCCTACCCCGCAAGGGAAGACGTGATTATATGAATGAACATACATACATACATGTGGTCACGTCTATATCCCTTGTGGGGTAGACAGAGCCAACAGTCTTGAAAAGACTGATCGGCCACGTTCAGCTATTTGGCTTAATGATAGAATTGAGATCCAAATAGTGACAGGTTGCTAGCCCATCGCCTAAAAAAAGAATCCCAAGTTTGTTAGCCTATCCCTTAGTCGCCTTTTACGACATCCATGGGAAAGAGATTGAGTGATCCTATTCTTTTTTGTTGTGAACGAAACGAATGAACGTTCTTAAAAATGAACCCTAAAAATGTAGGTACAGCTGTGATAGGTCTTCCACGCCACTTCTCCGAGGAGTGTTACAAACGGATTGTGTCTCGACTAGTTTAACTTTATAGGGTTTGGTCCGAAGTAGATAGAGAATTCGTTTCTTTTTATCCTCCTTGTAAAAAAAGGTGGTTTTCAGTTTGTATATATTATGCTTGTATGTATATTTGTGTGTATGTATGTATGTTTGACCGCGATTATCTCGCGTTTCGCTCAACCGATTTAAATGCGGTTTTCAGGAATGTGTTTATTACACTTAGGAAAATATTTTTGACATTTAAACCGCCTTCAAAAAAAAGGACAATATCGATTGGAGATGGTTTTCTTGTTACAAAAGTTATTAAATAAATAATTCATTATTTAGATCACATCCACAACTTTTACGGTTAAGTAGATTCCTATCGAAATATTTCCTTAGACCACCACTACGACAGTCCATTTAGGGCTCCATAGTAAATAAGAAGTCCTTATAGTTCAGTTTCAGCATGTCTGTCTGTCTGCGGCTTAATTCAGAGACTTTGAGTGGCACTTTAGACTAGCTCCACAACATATCCCATGGACGTCGTAAATGGCGACTAAGGGACGGGCTTATAAAGTTGGGATTCCACTTTTAGGTTAGCAACCTGTCACTATTTAAATCTCAATTTCATCGTCAAGCTATACAGCTGAAGATGGACTTCCAGTCTTTTGCCGAGATTGTGGGGCCTGTCTACCCCGTAAGGGACAACGTGTATGTAGGTATATTATTGACCTCACGAAAAACTCCAAAGTGGGAGTCCCAGGGTCTGGTATGGTGGTTCGCAAATGACCTGATTTCAAGAAAATAATTAACATTCATTATGTTATTCCAAGAATAGAATAGAATAGAGTAGATTTATTTTCAAAATTGGATACAAGGTATCACTTATTGACGTCACATCACTTAAATCTAATTATAACTACTACCGCTTCCAAAGCGCATGTGTAGAAGAAGCGGCGGAACAAACTACACTGGAGCATTTTCATCGGACGTCAATTTACAAATATATAGATCTCTTAAAACTAAATCGTGGACGTATGTACATTGTCTACATTAAAAAAAATGAATGAATGTAGATTAAAATTGCCGAAGAAAGATACATACATTCATATGATCACGTCTTTATCCCTTACGGGATAGACAGAACCAACAGTCTTGAAAAGACTGATAGGCCACGTTCAGCTGTTTGGCTTAATGATAGAATTGAGATTCAAATAGTGACGGGTTGCTAGCCCATGGCCTAAAAGAAGAATCCCAAGTTTATAAGCCTATCCCTTAGTCGTCTTTTACGACATTCATGGCAACGAGATGGAGTGGTCCTATTCTTTTTTTTATTGGTGCCGTGTGGTTCCACGGCACCGAAGAAAGATTCATTTTGTTATTCCAACTCGGTGCTAGTTTGAACTCTTAACTTTGTCAGCGAAAGGACAAACATTTAAAATACTCTCAGAAGTCCGGCACGGCTGCTAATTATACGTAATTAATGGATGTTTTAGGAAAATTAACAATTTATATACTAAAACTTAATTTTATACTACAAACGCGTTTGCTATCAAATTACTTGGTAATTTTATTTCTTTCAGTTATAAATTGGATGGCATGGATTTTGCTATCCAATTGATCGTGCCGTGTGGTTCCCGGCGGTTAGAGCTTATATTTTTTAAACTTTTCCTTATATTATAAGCTTACATTTCCTTAATATGACAAAGACTTTCTTTGAAACTTTCCACTGTATTCTTTTGCTAAAATGTTCGTTAATGCCATCCATATTCATATAATCATATCTACCCTTGCGGGGTAGACAGAGCCGGCAGTCTTGAAAGACTGATATGATATGCCACATTCATTGGCGAAATAATGGAATTGAGATTCAAATTCAGGACGCTAGCCCGTCGCCTACGCTTTCCACGAGCCCTTCTTAACTTTTCAAAAATAACAAAAAATTAAACACTTAACACTTTGTAATAAAACAAAGTTTCACTAGCGAAGGTAAATTGTATTTGTGTAGACACTTAGGCAACAAGTTGGCGACGGTGAACGTCAGATGGCGTCTCATGGCGTCCCATGGCGTCCGTTGGCGTCTCATGGCGTCCGATGGCGTCCCATGGCGTCCGATGGCGTCACATGGCGTCCGATGGCGTCCGATGGCGTCCCATTGCGTCTGATGGCGTCTGATGGCGTCCCATGGTGGTCGTGAGTTTAATGTGTTACAAGTGAAATCATAACTTCATCCACTTAGGTATATGAAGGACTCGAGACTTGTCACGACTTCCCCTATGGTACATTATATATTCATTCATTCATATAAACACGTCTTTATGCCTTGCGGGGAAGATAGAGTCAGCAGTCTTGAAGGACTGATAGGCCACGTTCAGCTGTTAGGATTAATGATAGAATTGAGTTTCAAATAGTGACAGGTTGCTTGCCGATTGTTGAAAATAAGAATCCCAAGTTAATCAGCCTATCCCTTACTCACCTTTTACGACATTCATGAGAGAAATGGAGCGGTGCTATTCTTAAGCGCCGGGAACCACAAAGCACTTTTACTTTATATAGGACTTCACATACGTATGTAAGTATAGAAGGTAAAACGTATTAAAATCTCTCGATTTTTCCGAATCGAAGTACGTATGAAACGTATCGATTTGGCGGCAGGTGTGCTGCAAGCCTATTAGTCCACGTTCCTTATTTCAATGGAGAAATGTAGCTCTCATTTCTAAAAAAAATACTGGTACATTAGTAGTCCCAAATATGTATATACAAAAACTGTTACAAAATGTCTGTTTATAAGATACAGGTACTTGTAAACTCGCAAACATTTCTACATAACTAGAGCACGTCGGCGGTTTCATTCGCGTAGTAAACAAATAAATATGTCACATAAATACATGTAATCACGTCTACATCCCTTGCGCGGTAGGCAGAGCCAACAGCGTTGAAAAGACTGATAGTCCACGATCAGCTGTATGGCTTCATGATGGAATTGAGATTCAAATTGTGACAGGTTGTTAACGATGGATTAGCCTAAAAGAAGATTCCTAAGTTTATAAACCTCCGAAGTAATTAAATTTTGTACTACTTATAAAAGATCAAAGGGCTTTTTGGAACGTACTAATGAGTATTCGTGATTAGCTGTGCCCGCGACTTCGTCCGCGTGGAATTGTTATTTTGGGCATCATTAAAGTCCTCAATGATGAATATACATATATTTCCCTGTTCTTTTTTTCACATTTTCCATTATTTCTTTGCTTCTTATAGTTGCAGCACGATGTTATATAGCCTAAAGCCTTCCTCGATAAATGGTCTATTCAACGAAAAAAATATTTTTTCAATTCAAACTAGTAGTTCCTGAAATTAGCGTTCAAACAAACAAACTCTTCAGCTTATATAGATTAGCACTATATTAATATTGTAAACATTTATAGAATGCCGAATAGGTATTATGCCTGATTAATTCTTTAAAAATAATATATAGGCCGTCACGGTGATAAATTATTGATGTAGACGTTATTAAGAAGTGATAAGAAATACTTTTTAGTACTAGAATAAAGGTATTTGTAACGTTTATGATATAAATATGCTACTAATATTATAAATGCGAAAGTTCGTGAGTATGTCAGGTCGTCAATATGAATGTTTGTTACTCTTTCACGCAAATACTACTAAACCGATTACGATGAAATTTGGTTTGTAGGTAGCTGAAGACCCAGAATAACACATAGGCTACTTTTTATCCCGGAGTCCACGCGGACGAAGTCGCGGGCGGCCTCTAGTGCTCTATAAATGTAACCCAATTATGCTTATGGTATCAATTTGTACTATTGTAAACGATATCAATGATCTTTTTTATCACACTTTTTTCCATTTCATTAGTGCGCAGCTAAGGGCTAGCTATCCCTTAGCTGGGCACATTCCCGATTCAACCACTGACGCTCTTAAAAAAGAAGCTCTTAAAAGGGATAGGCTTACAAACTTGGGAATTCTTTTTTAGGCTAGCAACCTGTCACTATTTGAATCTCAATTCTATCACTAAGCCAAACAGCTGAACGTGGGAATTCAGTCTTTTCAAGACTATTGGCTCTGTCTACCCCGCAAGGGATATAGACGTGACTATATGTATGTGTGTATGTACGCTCTTAAAAACTCATATTTTATGAAAAATAATCTTTGAACCAGTTCGCGGGACGAAGCTAGTCTTAAATAAGACTGCTTAACAATGTTCATTGCCATAGAAAATTGAATGATATGGCGTTGAATGAAAAAAAAAATACGCGTTTCGTTCGCTAATGATCCAGACACGAGGTTAAAATATTTTTTTTATATTTGGAATCACCTTTGTAGCGACAAGGTTGAAACAAATTTATAAATTAAATAAAATACAGACCCAAAAAAACTCCTGGACTAGTCTGAAGCGGCACGAAAACAAAAGAGAATAAGACTACTCCATCTCTTTCCAATGGATGTCGTAAAACGCGACTAAGAATCCTAGAAGGAATAAGAACTAAGAAATTTGAGATTGTCAAGAAAAATAATCTAATAAAGTTTAAGCCAAATCCATTGGAAGTGATCCTATTCTTTTTTGTATTATTGCCGGAAACCCACCTGTCACTATTTGAATCTATCTTAAAGCCAAATAGCTGAACGTGGCCTATCAGTCTTCACGGGACTGTTGGCTCTGTCTACCCCGCGAGTGATATAGACGTGATTATATGTATGTATGTATGTATGTGCCGACACGCACTTGGCTGGTTTATTAATTAATCTCTTCAGATTTCATCGACACAGCTCACTTTCTTAATAAAAGGCATGTTTGGTCAGTTTATCACTGTCATAAGATATTACACGTAATTCATCATACATGACAGTATATTTGTCATGGCGATAGAATTCGGAATATTGTAAGATTGTAGAAGTGGAAAAAAAAGGCAGAGACTACACATCTTTCCACTTGCCACGATCATTGCATACTTCCTTCGCTTCGTCCGAAATAGAAGAAGTAGCAGATGCAGAAGAAGCGGGGTAGACAGAGCCAACAGTCTTGTAAAGACTGATAGTCCACGTTCAGCTGTTTGGCTTAATGTTAGAATTGAGATTCAAATAATGACAGGTTGCTAGCCCATCGCCTAAAAGAAGAATCCCAAGTTTATAAGCCTATCCCTTAGTTGCCTTTTACGACTTCCATGGGAATGAGATTGAGTGGTCCTATTCTTTTTTTTTGTGGTGCCGGCAACCACACAGCAAGGTTATTTATATTGCTACTAAATCCTTTTATATAATCCGTCATATAATTTTATATGACGATTTTACGTATTCGCGTCAAGATAAACTTCAATCACATATCCTACTACTATTATAAAGGCGAAAGTTTGTATGGATGTATGGATGTTTGTTACTCTTTCACGCAAAAACTACTGAACCGATTACCATGAAATTTGGTATGTAGGTAGCTGAAGACCCAGAATAACACATAGGCTACTTTTTATCCCAGAGTTCCCGCGGGATTGATAGGGTTTCCATGCGGACGAAGTCGCGGGCGGCCTCTAGTTACTTATATTTTCCGTAATACAAGAGACACAATACCGAGCCTATATAGGTATAATTGTTTCCACGTGACGTGCGCTGAAGGCATCCAGAACAGATTAAAGGAGGTTTTTATGTGAGCCTGAGAGTAGCTTTGTAACGGATACAACGTTATAAACGACTTACGACTGTGGGATATTATATATATATAGGGTTGGTACAAAGAATATCCAATCTGTCTATACATATAAACATTAAATACAAAACTTTACGTATTTTTGTTTGTAACAAATAAACATCCTAATGTTTTTTGATTGAAATCTATACTAATATTATAAAGCTGATGAGTTTGTTTGAACGCGCTTATCTCAGGAACTACTGGTTCGAATCGAAAAATTGTGTTGAATAGATCATTTATCGAGGAAGGCTTTAGGCTATATAATATCACGCTGCAACTATGAGGAGCAAATAAATAATGGAAAATGTGAAAAAAACGTGGAAAATTATTGATCCTTGAGGGCTTCAATGATGCCCATAATAACTATTCCATGTGAAACATTTTGTATTTTTGTTTGTAACGAATAAACATCCTAATATTTTTTGATTGAAATTACATATATACATATAATCACGTCTTTCTCCCTTACGGGGTAGACAGAGCCAACAGTTTTGTAAATACTGCTTGCCTTTCATACTGATACAAACCTCTTTTATATCTAGATCTCTATGCTTACGCCGTGTGGTTCCTGGCACCAATAAAACAAAAGAATAGGACCACTTTATCTCTTCTCCCTGGATGTCGTATAAGTCAGACTAAGGAAAAAGATTATAAATTTTGCATTCTTATCGTAGGCGATGGGCTATCAACCTGTCACTATTTGAATCACAATTCTGTCATTAAGCCGAACAGCTGAATGTGGCCTATCAGTCTTTTCAAGACTTTTAGCTCTATCTACCCCGTAAGGCATATAGACGTGATTATATGTATGTATCTCTTTGGTTACAACTCGTTTCGCTATAAAGGTCACTCACACACCGAAGTTCCCACAGGAGCGTCCGGGAAATCGGCTTGTTATAAATAATTGGCAGTTTTGAACAGCCCTGCTCTTTGGGTCCAAGTAAGTGTCGCTCAAAATTCCCTACATGCGTTCTTCTACTTATTGTTCGAAGCTTTGGCTGAATGTGGTTTAGGGATGTAACCTTAGTTCTTTTATCTATCGATATCCGAATGGCAGTTTTACTTACATAATTCAAAAAATTCAGTAAGCAAATTTTTTTTTTTCACTAGCTTTTCCCGCGACTTCGTCCGCGTGGAATTTTTTGAGCATTATTGAAGGCCTCGAGGATGAATAATTTTCCCCGTTTTTTTTTCACATTCTCCATTATTTCTTTGCTCCTTATAATTGCAGCGTGATGTTATAAAAGTCTTCCTCGACAAATAATCTATTCAACACAAAAATAATTTTTCAACACGAACCAGTAGTTCCTGAGATTAGCGCGTTCAAACAAACAAACTCTTCAGCTTTATTATATTAGTATAGATTATAAGATACTTCATATCGCTTAATAATAGTCAAATCTTTTGGTTTCACAACATTGGTTGACGTCAAATAAATTACTTAAACCTAAGTTTACTGCCGCTTCCAAGGCGTCAGTGCAGAAGATTAGTAACAAACTACAGAGCGTAGGTGGTCAAATTGGTAATGTGCCCGGTTAAAACGCGTGTTTCGCAAAAAGACACAGGTTCGAATCTCGGCGCGGCCATGTGCAATGACTATTTTTGAAGTTATGTACACAAGTTTGAATACTAACCGATGCTATTACTGTGAAAACATCGTGAGGAAACCTGCACATTCAGGCAACTGGATGTGCAACTATATGATCCTATATTCACGGGTTAGGTTCCCCTGCAAAGGTTGCTGGTCAGTTAGTCAGTCAGTTATTTCGTGTAAAAACCTGACTGATCCAATCCAGGATCCATGGTCAAGGGCTTACCCCGGGCTCCTCTCCAGAGTGGTGAGAATGCAACTGGGACTATAGCCAAAAGGAAGAAACCGAAATAAAGTTTTATAATTATATTAGTGTGTGTCTTAAGCCGTGTGGTTCCCGGCACCAATACAAAAAAGAATAGGACCACTCCATTTCTTTCCCATGGATGTCGTAAAAGGCGACTAAGGGATAGGCTTACATACTTGTGATTCTTTTTTTAGGCGATGGGCTAGCAACCTGTCACTATTGGGATCTCAATTCCATCATTAAGCCGAGCAGCTGAATGTGGCCATTCAGTCTTTTCGGGACTATTGGCTCTGTCTACCCCGTAAGGGATATAGACGTGACTATGTATGTATGTATGTAATTATATTAGGTATGTATATTCATAGCCGCAGAAAAAAAAATTAATTAAAATATTCATCGCCAACCATCGATATTTCATTTATCGATAAACTTGCGGCACTGTCTAGCATATTTGCCTATAAATAAAGGGTAAATGTTCCGAGATGAAAAAGTCGAACAATTGCTTGAAATTATGTGCCCTGTTCTGTATTGTATTCGCTGTGGAGAAAGGCTTTTTGTCATGTAAAAGGCATATAGCAAATAAGGCTTAATTTCGCCTCGAAATTTGCTGGGTTTTGCAAGTAAAGAGGTAAAAATGTTACTTTAGACAATGTGTGTAGTAAATTGCGATAGCAGTATATACATATATGTAGTCACGTCTATATTCCATGCGGGGCAGACGGAGCAAACAGTTTTGAAAACACCGAAATGGCTAAATGATAGAATTGAGGTTCATATAGTGACAAGTCGCTAGATCGCCCAAAAAAAAACGGTCTATTTTTATGAGGCATGAATTTAGCGCCATCTACAAAAAGCGACAAATTTAGCGCCACATACAAAAAAAAATTTTGATTGCAAAAGAAAAGGAACAGGTTTTTTGCTAATCCCACTGGAACTACTTATATTTGTTACCGGGTGTAAAGGTACTCGTACCCACCCTATGTCCTTCTCCAGACTCTTATTTATATATTATTAATTATATAATGCTGCAGTGTAGTTTGTTCCGCCGCTTCTTATACACATGCGCTGACGGCGTCTGTGGCTCAGCGGTAGTACGCTTGTCTGTGACACCGGAGGTCCCGGGTTCGAAACCCGGCCAGGCCATGATGAGAAAAGAACTTTTTCTGATTGTCCTGGGTCTTGGATGTTTATCTATATAAGTATTTATTATAAAATATAGTATCGTTGAGTTAGTATCTCGTAACACAAGTTTCGAACTTACTTCGAGGCTATCTCAATCAGTGTAATTTGTCCTGTATATTTTATATATATGCGCTTTGGAAGCGGTAGTAGTTATAATAAGATTTAAGTGATTTGACGTCAATAAGTGATACCTTATATCCAATTTTGAAAATAAATCTATTCTATTCTATTCTATATACAACGTGAAGAGATAACAAACAAACAAATTAACTAACTTTCCCATTTATATTTTTATTTGGGGAACCGCTGTTACAACTTCAAATATGTCACTCGGAATAAATTAATCAGATAATATAATTTACTTCGTTCTCACATTTTTTGTTTTTTTTTTATTACGTCAAAACGTGAAGTGGATCTAAAGATTCTAGTGGAGTAAAATAATATTTTCCACGCTGCGAAACATACAAAAGCTTTCTGAAAGTGAGCTTATATCTCTCATCTTAGCCATCAAGACTTTAGCTACTTAGGTAATAATCGATTGCTTTTTAGACTTTCACAAATCCTACTAATATTATAAATGCGAAAGTTTGTGCGTATGTCAGGATGTTAGTGTGGATGTTTGTGACTCTTACACGCAAAAACTACTGAACCGATTACGATGAAATTTGGTATGTAGGTAGCTGAAGACCCAGAATAACTTATGGGCTACTTTTCATTGAATCTCTCAACAACAAAAAAATTTTTCTCTTGTAATAATTCGTATGACAATTGTTTTGTTTTATCTATTCCAGGCAGCGGAAACACAATGGCTGCACCTCAATCTGAAGAACTGCAACACCTCACTACAGATATGCAGATTGAATCCCACGTGCAGTCCGAACGACAAGGCCGAGCCATGTACTTCACTAAAACCCCACTGAGCACCGCAAGACCCCCACTGACCAACCAGACAGGGTCGAGCCAGAATAAAACTGACGTGCTAAATGTAAACACTACAGCGAATAATGCAACGATCGATATTGTCCCTCCAACGATACAATGGACCCATGCCCGGATTTCCCGCGGGATTGATAGGGTTTTCATGCGGACGAAGTCATGGGCGGCCTCTAATATATTGATAAAAATTACGAGTAGCAGGTAGTTCAAACTTTTGTCTACCATTTGTCTAGTTGTGCCTTTTACTTTAGTCGCCTTTTACCAATTTTAAGGTGTCAGGAACTCTTCCTCCTGGTTTTAGTAGGTTGCATCTTAACCCCTCTAAAGAAGAGCCCGGGGTATGCCTTTGACCATGGATCCCAGATTGGGTGAGTCATCTTTTTACACGAAGCGACTCCCATCTGACCTCCGCAACTTCTGCTAGTAAACCTTACCTGTATTCTTACCCGATATGGTTACACATCCAGTTACCTGAATGTGCAGGTTTTACTTACGATGTTTTCCCCCACCTCAAGAGCATCGGTTAGTATACAAACTAATGTACATAACTTTGATAATAGTCATTAGTACCTACATGACCGAGGTGAAATTTGAACCTGTGCCTTCCACCCATCATGCATGTCAACCAGGCACCTTACCTGTTTGACTACCGTCGCTCTGAAGTGCCGCGAACCACACGGCACAAATTAAATATCCCGCGGGAAACAAACAAGGAACATATTCGGGACGCGTGTTGGGACTGACAAACCTGTGGAGCGTAGGGTTGGCATTGATTTTTAGGAAACTGTAACTTTATGCCGTGTGGTTCCCGGGACGAATAGAAAAAAGAATCACCACCACTCCATCTCTTTCACATGGGTGTCGTAAAAGGCTACTAAGGGGTAGGCTTATAAACTTGGGATTCTTCTTTTAGGCGATGGACTAGCAACCTGGCACTATTTGAATCTCAATTCCATCTTAAAGCCAAACAGCTGAACGTGGCCTATTAGTCTTTACAAGACTGCTGGCTCTGTGTACCACGCAAGGGATATAGACGTGATTATATGTATATGTTACATATTTATTCATATGTGGCGACATCCATACGCCACAAGTCACAAAAACAAAATCACGCGACGCTATCGGTAAAAAACAGCGAAAAGTCTAAATCGTGCAAAGAAGGATTTTACGGATTGGAGCATATATATATATATGTATACAACCTCCGACACAAAATCGGCGGAGCTGCGGTGCCCCAGGCATAACACCTGGCCTGGTGGAAGATCTTCCCGTAGGTGGCGGTCGAGACGAACTATCGCTCTGCTCTTCATCATGCCTTTTTCCCGGAGTGGGTAGGTCTGCCTACAAGTGGAAAGATGTAGTCTCTGGACTACATCTTTCCACTTGTCACGATCTTTTCATTGTTCTTACTTTTTCGCTTCATAAGGCACTCTTGACCTGACCTTTTGCTAGGACGTTCTTAATTTGATCAAGCTAAAGTTCGTTTTAGGTCTTCCCACTTATACTAAAATAGTATCTACACTAATAAAAATTTACTTTCCAAAGTTACTCAATAATTTTTCAAGATCACCTTCTTAAGATTTAATACAAACAATCTTTTTATATAGTGCCGTGTGGTTCCCGGCACCAATAGATAAAAGAATAGGATCACTCCATCTCTTTTCCATGGATGTCGTAAAAGGCGATAAACTAAGTGATAGGCTTATAATACTCTGTCTACCCCACAAGGCATAAAGAGGTGATTATATGTATGTGTCTTCTTATTTACTTTCTATAGAGGAATGCTCTATGATTTTTTATCCCAAACTGGATAAGATTACCCCTTATTATTTGGCGTCCTTATCGCTTCAGGGATTTTGTACTCGACCTTATATGTAAGGTACTTACCTGGATTTATATTTGATATACCTACCTACATTAAAACATATAATTATCTCCCAACCCTAAACTTCCCCCACAAATTATCACACGTGATGAACTAGAAAACAGTGTTATTCCAAAAATAAACCAACCCTCGGACCTAATTTTCTATAAATATTTTTTCCGCTGACTGTACCGGAACGCCTGATGACGTCACGTATCGCACGATGTCTTTTCTTTGGAATCAGTTTCTAGGAATCCTCCGGAATTATAACAAGGACCATAGGATATAGAAAATATAGATACCGCTTACGCGCCTAAAATATTAGCAGAGAATATTATAAAATTATACTCATAATAGCACATTCGAAAGGAAAAATTGTGTTAAATTCCATCACAAATTTTTATTTTTTTTGAGAACTGAGAAATCTATACTAACATTATAAAGCTGAAGAGTTTGTTTGTTTGTTCGAACTCGCTAATCTCAGGAACTACTGTTTCAAATTTGTGTTCTAGATTAGTGTTGAATAGATCATTTATCGAGGAAGGATATCGCGCTGCAACTATTAGGAGCGAAGAAATAATGAAAAATGTGAAAAAACGGGGAAAATTATTCATCCCTGATAGCTTCAATGATGCCCGAAATAACTATTTCACGCGGACGAAGTCGCAAACAAACAAACAAACTCTTCAGCTTCATAATATAAGTATATTATTTCTTTTCTATTGCCAACCGCGTTTAATCGTTAAGAAGCTGTATGATTTTTTCTCACAATTGATTGATTTCAGTCCATATTAGAGCAAATATTACACGAGTTAGATACATTCTTCTTGCATTAAATTGTATTTTGTACAAAGCAGGTAAAATATAAATAGATAAAAGGTTTTGAACACAGAATGCTCCTAATGTAATTGGACGCTCTTTCTATTTTTCTGTATTCTATGTTAAGGACATAGAAAGCATGTGTCAGATGTTTCTCTGAAACACATTTTTCATCTACTATTTAGTAAGTAAATGTGTGAAATTGTATGTTGTAGTTGGCTTGCCTCTATCAAGAGGTCCCTGGTTTGATACCCGGCCACTCACTATAGAAAATTAATGTTATTCAGATTGATCTATATATATTTTCAAAATAATTATAAATGAATGAATGAAATAGTATTTATTTAAGTAACCAGGACTCATAATATGTTAGTAAACTTAAAGCTATGTTAGTACTAATAGTAATTAATTAAATTTATAAAATAACATTAATAAAATTCATAAAATTATATTAATAAAGTTCAAAGTGTCATTTCCGTGTTGTTCCCGGCACCAATGCAAAAGAATAGGACCACTCCATCTCTTTCTCATGGATGTCGTAAAAGGCGACTAAGGGATAGGCTTACAAACTTGGGATTCATTTTTAGGCGATGGGCTAGCAACCTGTCACTATTTGAATCTCAATTCTATCATTAAGCCAAATAGCTGAACGTGGTCATTCATTCTTTTCAAGACTTTTGGCTCTGTTTACCCCGCAAAGGATATAGACGTGACCATATGCATGTCTGTATGTCATAGAGAGAGAGTTTAATTCAGAGCTAGATGTGTCGTAAGTCCGGTATATAATTATTTTTGTACGTTAGTTGATACGTTAAATATAATTTTTCCGTGTGGTTTCCGGCACCAATAAAAAAAAGAATAGGACCACTCCGTCTCATTCCCATGGATGTCGTAAAAGGCGACTATGGAACAGACTTCTTAAAGGCGTAGGGCTAGCAACCTGTCACTATTTGAATCTCAATTCCATCATTAAGCCAAACAGCTGAACGTGGCCTATCAGTCTTTTCGAGACTGTTGGCTCTGTCTACTGCCTTTGTCTGTGTGATAATAGGCATGTATGGTATGGATGAAAATATATCCAGTTATAAGTGTCCAAAAACGGTAAACATTGTAGTTGTCAATAATTAACAAGAGTAACGTAGGTTTACGGGTATTATCTCTTTGAAGGGGAATTAAATATTCAAAACTGATAGCATGGACTTCTAAAACACGAGACTAGATAATTGATACCTGGAGCGTAGTGATTAATGCAGATATTAAGCTCAAATCTACGCAAAATATATATAGTGCCGTGTGGTTCCCGGCACTTTTAGAAATAATAAATAGGACCACTCCATCTCTTTCTCATGGATGTCGTAAAAGGCGACTAGAGGATAGGCTTATAAACTTGAGATTCTTTTTTTAGGCGAAAGGCTAGCAACCTGCCACTATTAGAATCTCAACTCTATCATCAAGCTAAACAGCTGAACGTGGCCTATCAGTCTTTTTAAGACTGTTGGAACCGTCTACCCCGTAAGTGATATAGACGTGATTATAGGTATCTATGTATGTTATTTTTTTATTTGTAAGTATATTGTGATGTCTATTTATTGTTTTATTTAATTAAATATTTTATTCTTAATCTTCCTCTGTCTCTCTTTCCATTAATTTTCCTTTCTACTATACTTTTAAAAACCAATAGAAAAAAAGGGGAAAAAAAAACATACATACATACATAAAATCACACCTCTTTCCCGGAGAGGTAGGCAGAGACTACCTCTTTCCACTTGCCACGATCTCTGCATACTTCCTTCGCTTCATCCACATTCATAACTCTCTTCATACAAGCTCGGCGGTTTCGGGATCTTTTGACCTGACCCTTCACCTAAAAAAAACATAGCTCGTGTATATATCATGTCTAGCGTTAACTCTTAGAGATCAATGTCCCGGCCTGATTAAATATTTATTTTGACTGATGTCGGGCCCCAATGAGAATTTACTGGCTTCAGATATCGGCTATTGGAAAAATTCAAGTAATTTACCTTCATAAAAGATACCCCTTGATGTTAAATCGTTTTATAAGCAACCATATTCGAGGAAATACTTTGTAGAAGCAATTTTATTGAACAAATATATAGATTACACTAGAAGCCGCCCGCGACTTCGTCCGCATGGAAACCCTATCAATCCCGCGGGAACTCTGGGATAAAAAGTAGCCTATGTGTTATTCTGGGTCTTCAGCTACCTACATACCAAATTTCATGGTAATCGGTTCAGTAGTTTTTGCGTGAAAGAGTAACAAACATCCATACAAACTTTCGCCTTTATAATAGTAGTAGGATAATAGTAGTAGGATTGAGTGTTCTGTATTTTATTGTTATTCTGTAATTGTGGAGAGAGAAAGATAGATGAACACAACAAATCTTCTTAAACGAAAATGTGCCGTGTGGTTCCCGGCACCAATATAAAAAAGAATAGGAACACTCTATCTCATTTCCCGTGGATGTCGTAAAAGGCGACTAAGGGATAGGCTTTTAAACTTGGGATTCTTGTTTTAGGCGATGGGCTAGCAACCTGTCACTATTTAAATCTCAAATCTATCATAAAGCCAAACAGCTGAACGTGGCCTGTCAGACTTATATTATTTTGGAAAAAACTAGACTTTCTCTACACCTTTCAATTATGTCGGAAAATAGGGGTTTTTATTTTAATCATAAAAATATTAAGTGCTCTCCAATCAATTTCGCTGAGTCAATAAAAATTTGATTGAGTAACCCACGTCCTGATCAAAACAGGATTTTGAAAATTAAATAATGTTTACACTTCTCACGTTGGGTATACGGGCAGCCTGATTGATGTTTTGTAAGCAAAGGTGATGCATTATTTGTAACTAGTAGCTGTTGCCCGAGACTTTGTCCGAAATGCACATATATATAAATAAATACATACGGGACAAATTATACAGATTGAATTAGTCTCGAAGTAAGTTCGAGACTTGTATTACGAGATACTTACTCAACGATACTATATTTTGTAATGAATACTTATATATAAACATCTAAAACCCAGGCCAAACCAATCAGAAAAAGTTATTTTCTCTTCATGCCTGGCCGGGATTCGAACCCGGAAATATATGTAGCGGGAGCGATGATTCGGCTCGACCGCCACCAAAGGGAAGATCTTCCGCCAGGCTAGGTGTTATGCCTGGGGAACCACGGCTCCAGCGATGTTGTGTCGGAGGTTGTATATATAGTTCCAATCCGTGAAATCTTTGCTTGCGCGATTTAGGGTTTTCGCTATGTTTGACTGATAGCGTCGCGTGATTCTATTTTTTATTTTATTGACTTATGGCGTACAGATTTCGCCACATATACATTTTGGACGAAGTTAATCACGTCTTTATCCTCTGCGGGGTAGACAGAGCAGTCTGACAGACAGAAAGACTGACAGACCACGTTCAGCTGTTAGTCTTAATGATAGAATTGAGATTCAAATAGTGACAGGTTGCTAGCCCGTCGCCTATAAGAGGAATGCCAAATTAAGTCCCTTGAATATTCTATCTGATAAATTATGTGATGCCCGTCTTCTAAAAGGTAACTCAGTGGGGAATGCTTCTAGCATTACATAAGTTCACTAAAAAGAGTACCCAACCTAGGATGCATGGTCAAAGGCTTACCCCGGGCTCCTCTCCAGAGAGGCGAGGATGCAACTGAGACGAAAGCCAGCTGGAAGAAGTAGCATTATTTCTATAATCCTCATTTTGCAAGCCCATCTCTTTTATCCAATCAAAACTTCAAGGAGTCACTTACAAAAATCGTATGTGACTTGCACATTTTCGCAAACTGTTACTTTATGAAAAGAACATCTTAACTAACTGCCAAAGCGATGAAAAGTGAAATCTGTTACAAACAAGATTAGTTCTATTATCCTTAATCTTAAGTAAGGTTCATAAGGATGTTTTATTGCTGGTAAATGAAAGCAATTGGCTGGTCTAGAATTACGTATTAGTTCGTTAAGTGGCGTACATGAGTTTTCGCTTCCAGGCTTATCCCGTATTGATGCTGTAAGTATATATAAATGAGATTTGCGTCAATTATCATTAATGTGATCATTTCGTTCGTGTATTGATCATTATCGCGTTGAAAGGATTTTGGTATAAAATTTTATGGGCCAACTAAATCCGTAAGGTACGGAAATACATTTGTATTATACAGAAATGAGATGGAGTGGTCCTATTAATTTTTTCTGTTGGTGCCGGGAACCGTACGGCACATTTGAATTTCAATCTCAATTCCAGCATAAAGCTGAAAGTGGTCTTTCAGTCTTTTCAAGACTGTTGGCTCAGTCTAACCCGCAAAGGATAAAAACGTGACTATATGTTTATGGATGTATGTAACATACAGCGATATGCCCCGATAAAAAAGGAAACTGATTTACCACTATAAATTTATTTTTAAATAAATTCTATACCTATTTAAAAAACATTGTTAGTAGATACGTTTAATATATATAATATATACTAGATAGTAATCCAATTTACTTAATATGCTCAAAGCACGTCATTCCAATACATAACAATACAAACGGGAGAACAAGCGATTGAAATACTGTTACAGGAACGAAACAGTTAACTCGTAAAGCATTTCAGTATAAACTTCACTAAAACACTAGATAAAACCGGCTGAAACCGGTTCAAACTGACAATATCCGGCCGCAACTGGTCAGCAGGGCTATTCATAATGCCGCGTTGTAATTAATTAGTGCCAACAATAACTTTTGCCGTAACATTATTCGCATTCAATTTATTGTTTAGATTGTTTATTCCGGCTTACCCGGCCCGGATAAATCCTCCGTTTCCGACAATAATGGCTATTTAAAGTATTAATGAACAATATCCTCTGAGTTGTGGGTATGGAGATAAATAGCTGTACATATTTATCGTGAAACGGAACATTTAAGACTTGCTTGTTTAATTTTATGCTCAAAGAAATAATGCGATGAGAATTTTCTTTAACTTTTTTGAGAATTAACTTAGAACCATGTATATGCTTTTTTTAAAAAAAAACACGTAGTTTATGAAAATGGCTTTATTCGCGTAGGAGATCATACGTGTGTTTTTCCGTACATGTCAAAATTATAACATAATACAGTTGTTTGTCTCCTAAAAATGCACAAATGTCTCATAGGACCGAAAATGGGTGCAATCTTGAGTCTACTGCTTGTTTAAAAATAAAAATATTTCTTCACTCCTAATAGTTGTAGCGTGATGTTATATAGCCTAAAGCCTTCCTCGATAAATGGTCTATTCAACACAAAAATATTTTTTAATTTGAAGTAGTAGTTCCTGAGATAAACGCGTTCAAACATACAAACTCTTCAGCTTTATAATATTAATATAGATATACACAATCAATTTGTTAATGCCATAAAAGTCCTTCAGAATGATTTGAATATCCGCATCACACATCTTATTACCTCAGCCGTTAAACCACTGACGCTCTTCAGAATTTAATCATTGACATCATTATATGCTAATTCAAACACAATTACCTCTGTTTTGACAGACTAAAGGCACACATGTTGATACAGCCAGCCGCAGCACAGATGCCGATTTAATTAGTGTTGTGTTTGAGCCTCCCGGAAGATCACAAAACACATATTAATTTGCTAATAGAGAATTCGCTAAGATTGTACTTATGATGTACTCGGCTTGAGATTCACCCTCGACGCCCTCTCGTTCAAGAAATTCAAGGATATTAATTACGCATTCGAAATTTAAGTGCCGTGTGGTTCCTGACACCAATAGAAAACAGAATAGGACCACAAGACACGTAAGATATCAACGACATCCATTGGAAAGAGATGGCTCTTTCCCATTGATGTCGTTAAAGGCGACTATGGAACAGACTTCTTGTAGGCGATGCAACCGGAACCACACGGCAATATTCCACAACGCTTACGGAAAATACATTTTTGGTGCAAATCAAAAGATGACATATCAAATTAATATTCACTGAGCTGCCAACAATAAAATTTGGTAAAATTGGTTATCTGAGCGTCACGCGCGCCAAAACATCGCTTGTTTCTTTGATCAATACAGTTTCCCGATTTTCGACGTCAAATATACCAGCTTCAAAGGACTTATAGGCGAGAATTGCTGGTCAAATATGAGTGAGGGTTGACCATTGACCACCTTCGCGATAGATTATGCACTTAATCTTATTCTCAATTAAACCATAGGTCATTTTAATTGGAATAATTTAACTTGTTAATAAGAATTATTGTGTCCAGTCTTGCATCGTTTACTAGTTGTAAAACTGTCACAATTACGCGATTCTTTGAAGTGTTAACAGTCGTTGTTCAGAGTTTAACTTACGCATTGGACATAGTAAAAAATACTTTTAATTTAGATGGCTTAATAATAATGGAAATACATACATACATACATACATATAATCACGTCTATATCCCTTGCGGGGTAGACAGAGCCAACAGTCCTGAGCGGACTGATAGACCACGTTCAGCTATTTGGCTTTAAGATAGAATTGAGATTCGAATAGTGACAAGTTGCTAGCCTATCGCCTAAAAAAAGAATCTCAAGTTTGTAAGCCTATCCCTATATATAATGGAAATAGAATACAAATATATAAAAAGTTTAGTAGGAAAATGATAAGTTTTATAAATTTCTTACCTGTCCCGGTAAACGTTGTTTTGCATTTTGTGGGTATGAAAAATAGATGTTGGCCGGTTCTCAGACCTGCTCAATATGCTCACAAACATTCTTGAGAATCGGTTAAGACGTTTCGGAGGAGTACGGGAACGAACATTGTGACACGAGAATTTCATATATAAGAAGTTTATAAATATTTGTCCTTATTAACTTATCGTGTGGTTCCCATTACCATTTGAAAAAATAACATGACCTCTCCATCTCTTTCCTTTGGATTTCGTAAAAGGCGACTAAGGGATAAGCTCTAACGAGTAAACTTGGAAGTTATCTTTTAGGCGATGGGCTAGCAACCTGACATATTTGAATCTCAATTCCATCAAGGATTATTTTTCACAAGGAGATTTATAGACGTAATAACTTATGGGGATTTATAACGAATAATTATATGTATGTATGTACTTTTATAAATCGCGCGGGAAGAGAAACAGCTGCCGGATTTAAATGTTTTACTTAAAAATTTCTTTTTAAGTATCTATTGTTCACTATGTCATTGGAAATGACCTACATACAGTGTTGATGTGAAAAATCAGGCACCCGTAACACCGGGCACACTTGACTGTCAATAACAAGAGTAAAAATATGTACAAGGTGCTACTTGTAAGATGTTGGACATTCAGTTTCAGTTCAGAACACGTTATGATATATAGGAGTACAGTATACCGCTACACTTACATAACATAACATTAAATCATATTCTTTTTTGTAATGGTGCCGTGTGGTTCCCGGCACCATTACAAAATAGAATAGGACCACTCCATCTCTTTCCCACGGATGTCGTAAAAGGCGACTAAGGGATAGGCTTATAAACTTGGGATTCCTCTTTTAGGCGATGGGCTAGCAACCTGTCACTATTTGAATCTCAATTCTATCACTAAGCCAAACAGCTGAGCGTGGCCTATCAGTCTTGAAAAGACTGGTGGCTCTGTCTACCCCGCTAGGGATATAGACGTGATCATACGTATGTATGTGTGTAACATTAAATCACGTCTAAGAGAATCGAAATTTAATGTTATGTTATGTATGTAGGTAACTTACAAACACATATCTAAAACTACTACTATACTATAACTAACATAACATTTTTATACACACACATACACTTAAAAAACACATTCAGTTTCCAACATATTTTATTTCAAAAGACGGCACGAGTATTGAAATAAATAGTCGCGTAGAACTAAACGTTTCATTTCAAATCCGCAAATATTAAACCAGAGTCCTTAGTTTTGCGAGAAAATCCGAGGCTTTTTGTTTTAAATATTTTATGCAAATATTTAATGAAAGAGAGATATATTTGCTAATGCAACACAGCGAAATAGTTCTTGCCTTTCGACACTAGATGGCGTTATTTCTATTTCTACCCGCTATTATCAAATTTAAGACCAATGTTTTACAAAATCTCATCGCTCAGGCGGCGGGTATTGGTCTTTTAACTTTGATTATTATTTTGATTTATATTTATTTTTCTCGGCGGTGTTTTATATGATACCTACGGGCTATTGCCAAGTATTATAGAAGTTCTTGCTTCACTTGCCCGTCAGTTATAGTTATATTGTTATCATCAGTGTTATCCATGAACTTTCTCACTATATGGCAAGTATTTAAAATAGCGGCTTTCTGCTGCATATATACATAATTATGTGGTATGTTTCAAATCAAATAATTTTATGGAACTGTGTAAATGCTTCTATATAACGCCGGTCGTGGATAATAAAATAGGGAATTAAAATAATTCTCGATCTTCAATCCATACATCTTTACTATTTATATATAAATTTATACAATATTTTCGAGAGAAAATATTTGTATTTTTCTCTGAAACGAATAATTAAAAAATTACTGACTCATTTAGATGACATTTGGTACAGAGAGAGAGATAAAGTTAAGGGGAATCATACGTAACTTTTTCCTGGAAATTCCCACGGGAGCTATGGAAATTTCCGGGAACGGCAGCCTAACACAAATGCCGGATTGCCACTCGATCGTACAAAGGGCTAATTACAATCGAGTGACAATCTACCTTACTCATTAATAATGTAACTTAATTATCATTGGATTAATACATAATCATATTGCATTCATACTATGATTACATCCTGTTTGTTATCATGATTGCAATGAGTTTAAAATAACATGCAAGATGGCCTCTTTTTAAATTGTATGTATGTATATTGTAATTTAACACAGAATTTCACGATTTATATAAATACATACATATAGTGACGTCTATATCCCTTGCATTGTAGAGGTAGCCAACAGTCTTGAAAAGACTGGTAGGTCACGTTCAGCTTTTTGGCTTGATGATAGAATTGGGATACAAATAGTGACAGGTTGCTAGCCCATCACCTAAAAGAAGAATCCCAAGTTGCCTTTTACGACATCCATGGGAACTTCTTTTTTTTTATTGGTGCTGTGAACCACACGACACATATTATTCAAATATTATATAAATAGATACGATTATTTTTTTTAGGTTATGGGCTATCAACCTGTCACTATATGAATCTCAATTCTAACTGTACAGTATTCAATCGATCATGGACGGCAGACTTTTTGGGGAACAGATGTGTCCCCACCCCCAGGCCCAGGTAGAAGGTGCAGGCCAAAAAGATCATGGCTGGACGTCACAAAAGATGATACATACCTACATACATACATATAATCACGTCTATATCCCTTGCGGGGTAGACAGAGCCAATAGTTTTGTAAAGACTGATAGGCCACGTTCAGCTGTTTGGCTTTAAGATAGAATCGAGATTCAAATAGTGACAGGATGCTAGCCCATCGCCTAAAAAAGAATCCCAAGTTTGTAAGCCTATCCCTTAGTCGCCTTTTACGACATCCATGTGAAAGAGATGGTGTGGTCCTATTCTTTTTTTTTGTATTGGTGCCGGGAACCACACGTCGTAAAAGATGATATGCGAGCCAATGGACTGAAAACCGAGGACGCTGAAAATCGGACCAAGTTCTCATGAAATTTTGTGAGCATACTGAGTAGTTCTGTGAATCGGCCAACATCCTTTTTTTTCAAACTCCTCAGTGATAAGGGTTGTCCACCCTTAACATTTTTTTACTTTAAAATTACCTACTTAAAAAACAACGTTGAACATGTATTTTTTTCAATCTAGGCAAGAAGATTTTCAAGTCTTAATTTTACTAACTTTTGTGCCGTGTGGTTCCCGGCACCAATACAAAAAGAATAGGACCACTCCATCTCTTTCCCATAGATGTCGTAAAAGGTGACTAAGGGGTAGGCTTATAAACTTGGGATTCTTCTTTTAGGCCATGGGTTAGCAACCTGTCACTATTTGAATCTCAGTCCTATCTTAATGCCAAATAGCTGAACGTGGCCTATCAGTCTTTACAAAACTATAGGCTCTGTCTACCCCGCAAGGGATATAGACGTGATTATATGTATGTATGTATTTTATTAACACGAGTAAATGGATTTTTCTATTAATCGCAACGACACACTTCTGGCGAGCGTCGGAGTGAACAAATGGATTTTTTTTCGCCAGATGCACGCTCGCTCGCAATACTGAGAAATAAGGGGGCGTTCACACTCTTAATATCGAAATTACTAGGCGGCACCTGCCAGTTTATATGCACATCACGTCTTTATATCTTACTGGGTAGACAGAGCCAACAGTTTTAAAAAGACTGTATGCACTTGAGATTCTGGTAGTTATTTTTTCTTGGTAGCCTCAAATAATAATCAAGTTTTACAAATTATAAGAATTTTTTTTGACTGATTTACAGCAGAGAGGATTTTAAGGAGGTTCGCCTGGATTAGACATGTATTTACACGAAGCGACTCTCGTCTGATTTTCACAATCTTTGCACGGGTACACTCAATATTCTATGGTTCTCGACACTCAAAAACAGCACTACTCTAAGTCTAAAGGATAGGCTAATAATATATAGGGATTCTTCTTTTTTTTAGACGATGAGCTGGCAACCTGTCAGTGTTCGAATCTTAATTCAGCGGATTGTTGCCTGTCAGTCTTGCGAGGCTGTTGGCTCTGTCTACCCCACAAGATATGATAATATGAATTTACTATTTTTATTTAATGTTTTTGCCGTTCCCAGCACCAATAAAAAGAACATAGGATCACTCCATCTCGTTCCCATGGATGTCTGTAAAAGGCGGGATATGCTTATAAACTTGGGATTCTTTTTTTAGTCGATGGGCATGGGATTTTAGCAACCTCTCACTTTGAATTTGAATCTCAATTCTATCATTAAGCCAAACAGCTGAACGTGGCCTATCAGTCTATTCAAGACTGCGGGCTCAGTCTCCCACCTAAAAGATATTTTGACGTGATTATATGTATGTATGTATATCGTACATACATACATATGTACATATTACAAAATACATTACAAAATAACACAGTTTGCAGTGAGCCTTACTGCATGCCATTTTCCTTCTGAAGAATTCTCCTTGTCCGCGGTTGAATTTTATTTTGCAGCTCTGTCGCTTTTCTTAAGGCTATATTCCATTGGAAAAGTGGCTGTGTACTTGACGTTTCTACACTTAGGTCATCCTACTAATATAATAAATGCGAAAGTTTGTATGTCAGGATATCAGTATGGATGTTTGTAACTCTTTCACGCAAAAACTACTGAACCGATTACGATGAAATTTGGTATGTAGGTAGCTGAAGACCCAGAATAACATATAGGCTACTTTTTATAATTCATACATATAGTTACCATGGGATTGATAGGGTTTCCATGCGGACGAAGTCGCGGGCGGCCTCTAGTAAATAATGTATAATAAACATACTTACTTCGTGTATATTTATAAGATATATTGGACACGTGCCGTGTGGTTCCCGGCACCAATACAAAAAAGAATAGGACCACTCCATTCTTTCCCATGGATGTCGTAAGCGACCAAGGGATAGGCTTATAAAATTGCGATCCTTTTTTTAAGCGATGGGCTAGCAACCTGTCACTATTTGGATCTCAATTCCATCATTAAGCCGAGCAGCTGAACGTGGCCATTCAGTCTTTTCGGGACTATTGGCTCTGTCTACCCCGTAAGGGATATAGACGTGATTATATGTATGTATGTATATATGTTGGACACATCAATTTTTGTTCTTCTTCAAGGTCAGTCATAATTTCACAATGTCTATATCTCGGGCTTATCTCAGAGATGATGCAATCGGGACTTATTCCAGTGGGAAGATAAAAAATCATACCTTTCATTTCAAGAACCCGGGTTCCACTAGAGCAAGAATATTTCGCGTCCTTCATTCATAATTGAAAATTGCGCTGTGCTTGAGATGCGATTTAATGGTTTAACTCCCATTGGAACTTCGACATTGGCCCCAATTGAAATATCGTTAAAATATCAGCTTGTTTCAATTCTTAAATCTTCTTAAAGATTTTTAAATATTTATCTCCTATGAGATAGACAGAGCCAATAGTCGCGAAAAGATTCGAGGGTAATGGGTAAGCAACCTGTCACTATTTAAACCTCAATTCTATCATTACGCCAAACAGCTGAAGGTGGTCTACCAGTCCTTCAAGACTGCTGGCTCTGTCTACTCCGCAAGGGGTATAGACGTGATTATATAGATGAATAAATGATGAAATGTACAGGCTTATTCATGGAATCAAGAGTCAGTTTACTAGTAGCGCATCATTTTAGTTGCAACAAAACAAGAGCCTAATCTGTAGTTCCAAAGGAAACTAGACCTATTTAAAAACAGGTTTGCAGTGAGAGAGATGAGACCCTAAGCGAAATTTGTATTTCACGTCGAAACCTCTCGAAGTAAATACGGTCAGTATTTAATTTTGTTGAGGAATCTCCTGAAATGTGGAATTGGAATGGAATGTGGTTTCGAATAAGACGCCGTGTGGTTTTCGCTTTAAAATAAACAATTACATTCCAATTTAAATTCAAAATTTTTATTCATTACTGCTGTACCCGCTACTTCGTCCACGTGGAATAGTTATTTTGCGCATCATTGAAGACCTCAAGGGCGAATAATTTTCCCCGTTTTTTTTCACATATTCCATTATTTCTTTGCTCCATAAAGTTGCAGCGTGATATTATATAGCCTAAAGAATTCCTCGATAAATGCTCTATTCAACGCAAAAAGAATTTTCCAATTCGAACTAGTAGTTCCTGAGATTAGCGCGTTCAAACAAACTAACTCTTCAGCTTCATAATCTAAGTATGATTATGGGGCGCTTCATATCACTTAATAATTGTCATAACTGTTGGTTTCATAACATTGGTTGACGTCAAATAAATTACTTGAAACTAAGTTTACTTCCAAAACGTTATTGCAGAAGAAGCGGTAAGAAACTGCACTGTAGCATGTGTGTGTGTGTGTGTGTTTACCAGGACAAGAGTTACCCCATGTCCTTCTTCAGACTCGCGAAATTTGGCAGATTAAAAATAAAGCAGATTGATTCATATCTGAACTGAACATCGCGAAAATTTTACGAAGAGCAGTAACCAAAAAAAAAAAAAAAACAACTTTTGGAATGGGATTCCCACAATATAATGCAATGGATAAACATTTCACACACCGTTCTGCAACACGATCGATTACCACGCGTCACTGACTGCACCGATTTTATACGTTAAACTATTTTGTGGTCGACAATATTTGTATTGAAACAAAATGTTTGCGGGACCATTACGTGGCACGTTGATTTTTATTAAACAACTGTTGTTAAAGGAGTGTTAAATTGTTCAACTTTGTTATTGTTACTTACATACATTCATATGGTCACGTCTATATCCCTTGCGGGGCAGACAGAGCCAACATTCTTGAAAAGAATGGCCACGTTCAGCTATTTGGCTTAATGATAGAATTGAGATTCAAATAGTGACAGGTTGCTAAACCCATCGCCTAAAAAGAATCCCAAGTTTGTTAGCCTAGCCCTTAGTCGCCTATAGATTGATTGGTTATTAACGTGTTTCATGAGAAATACAAACAAATATCAGAATAAAATAGAATAGAAACAGAGAAGAATGGAAACCGTAAAATAAGTTAGGAACACTAAGAAAAATCACAGCCATTTCGTGTCTAGATTCGCACTCAACAAAAATTAATACTGACACTGAAAACAATGATGTGTTACTTTTATAGATACATCACAGTCAACTTAGAGTTGTTCTGTTTAGTCAGCTGGTTGACTGGTAAAGAATGCCAATCGGCATCAAGACCGCCTTATGTAAATATTTTTTGCGCATAAAGTTTTAAATAAATAAGGACGTAGGGATTAATAGGTGATTATGTATGGATTGATGTAGAAAAAAAGGCGGACGGAGTTTTACTATACGACAAAAAGAAGCAGCGCATGAGTATAACAGTCGGCCGCTATTACGTCATATATGCGCCGGCCGCCCACTGTATACACTGCAATACAGTGTGACAGTCGGCAGCCATTTCGTCATAGATGCGTCAAAGATTATCTCACGAAATGGCAAGTTTTCTGTCACTTACACATGCATACAACGTCGCCTTTGCGATGCTTCTCTTTTTTTTAAGTCACACTCAGTCCGCCTTTTTTTCTAGGTCATGGTCATGGTAGTCAGTTACTAAGGGGAATTATGATGAATAGATGAGTTCACGGAGATCCCCTGGAAGGACTAAGGAAGCTGTTTACCTTCTGCTGCAGATTGTAAAAGTCTATCAAGGGATAGGCTTATAAACTTGTAACTATTTGAATCTCAAATGTTAACCAGCTGAACGTGGCCTTTTAGTCTTTCCAAGACTGTTGGCCGTGTCTACTCTAAAAGGGATAGCATAGCTAGGTATATATATGTATGTAAACTAGATAATAGGTAATTTAGTAGAATGTAGTTCCTAAATAAAAGGTTAGGTAGAGAATTTAAATAAAATTATAAACAACGCATCTACACCTATACATACCTCTGGTCCGCGTTTTCAGTTTCGACGAAAAATATTAGGGCATAAACCAATGAATGGGAAACCTATTGTTGTTCCATTTTTTCATCATATTCCGATAATGGATGTACAAAAAGAACTATTTCCAGTCTCGAACGAATTGGTATAGAAAATTTGACATTGCTATTAAGTCTTCGATATCTACTTATGTTGTATTTGTACTTCTAAAATATGTTACTTACTAAATAAAGCAGCTACATGACACCGTAAATAATTTTTATTTTAGTTTTTTACTTCAAGTCTCCTAGAGGGCGTTGTAATCAATTTACCGTGACGTCATGTAGCCTTTAACCAGCGGATCAAGAGGCTTCTAACGACACCTAATTTATCCAATTATGATAACTAGTTTAGAAGTTATGAATGAACAGATGAACATCTTAACCCACATATAGATCAAATCATAACCCTGCTTTTTGCTTCGCCGTAGTCGGGTAAAAAGCGAAAAGATGTAATTAAATTAAAAAAAAAACCTTTTCATCAGAAACATCAGAATTAAACCTTAAAAAATGTTCGTCCATTTTCAGAAGAATCGAAAGATTAAAACCAATTCACCGCGCGAAGCCCTTGAGCCCGCAGTGTGCACTCGACTTAATAGAAAAATAAAATAAATAAAAAAAATATAATCCTTTGTTAGTACGCCGCGCAAAATAAACGTCGTTAAAATATAAAAAACCGTAAAAAATGCAAGTCAACTGAGAAAATTCCCATTGTTACTCCTACTACTGTCGTCTGATGGTAAAAGTCATAAGATTAAGCGATTATTGTTTTTACTAAGATGTTGAGTTGAAGAGAGAGTTAAGATGAAGATGTAACCAATTTTGTTTAAAAAATTTGTATGTAACTCTTATATGACTGAATTATTTACTGACAGATGCTTGTGGTTCCCGGACCATTATAAAAAAGAATAGAACCAATTGCTGGCTCTGTCTACCCCTCAAGGGATGTAGACGTTGTATCACTGTTAAAAAGATACATAACCGTCTAAGTCTCGTTACAATTATTATGTCTATTCTATATGCGATAAATATTAAATTTAGGACATAGTTCCATAAGAGTATAACTTGATCACCTGAGCCCGCTTCAGCTCATGCCTTAAGTCATAGAATAATGAAGACCCTTCGAGACCTGGTGATTCAGGGATTTCTCCCGATAATGGGAGATAGCCTTAATCACACGAAGGGGCCCACTGCTTTTTCTTTTGCTATTTTCACTTCTTAGTTTGCAATAAAGTGTGATAAGAAATGAAAAAGAAAATTCTCTCATTGCTCGTTCCCTTTCCCATTTATGGGATTTGATGGGGGTGAGCAATTTTAGAATTGTATTGAATTCAAGATGCGGTTATTTTCTTCAAATGAAAATAAAGTGCCGTGTGGTTCTCGGTACCAATAAAAAAAAAAGAATAGGACCACTCCATCGACGGCCTCTGTGGTTCAGAGGTAGTACGCTTGTCTGTGACACCGGAGGTCCCGGGTTCGAATCCCGGTCAAGGCATGATGAGAAAAGAACTTTTTCTGATTGTCCTGGGTCTTGGATGTTTATCTATATAAGTATTTATTATAAAATATAGTATCGTTGAGTTGGTATCTCGTAACACAAGTTTCGAACTTACTTCGAGGCTAACTCAATCAGTGTAATTTGTCCCGTATA
The DNA here is from genome assembly GCF_032362555.1 of Amyelois transitella. Lineage (NCBI taxonomy): Eukaryota > Metazoa > Arthropoda > Insecta > Lepidoptera > Pyralidae > Amyelois > Amyelois transitella. The sequence goes on from NC_083506.1 coordinate 12,476,050, forward strand.
TATTTATTTATTTATTTATTTATTTTATCTCGTTCCCATGGATGTCGTAACAGGCGACTAAGGGATAGGCTTATAAGAAGGTTGCTTTAGCAACCTGTCACTATTTGAATCTCAATTCTAACTAATTGTTAAGCAGAAGATAGCTGCATAAAAACAGGATTTTTAATTAAAATTATCAATAATTTATCCAAGTATTTATACTAAACTATGATAATTTTTCTACTTAATTTAAGAAAGAAAATAATACGTCATGGCAAACGTTCAGAAAAGTATGAATTATGTTTTTTTTTTACCATTCTATCCTCAACTTTTGGTGAATTTTCTTCATTAAAATTTGAATCTCAGCCAATTCTCGACGAGAACTGTGCGTTGGCTGCCACATACATTAATTAATTACAGTCATAATTTATAATCTTCTGCAGAATCTTCTTTGGCATTTAAAAATCCGCGGGGCCCTGGTAGAAGGGGCAGGCTGAAGAGATCATGGCTGGACGTCGCGAAGGATGATATGCGCAAAGGATATATCGCATATCATAAAAAGTCGGGATAATCTGTCGCTGTGCTTCTTCATGTCATAATAAGAAATGAAACAGCGATATAAAGTACCGACAATGATATGTTTGTATTCATAAATATTAACATACAATCACGCCTTTATCCCTTGCGGGGAAGACAGAGCGAAAAGTCTTGAAACACTGATAGGCCACATTCAGCTGTTTGGCTCAATGATAGAATTGAGATTCAAATAGTGACACGTTGCTAGCCCATCGCCTAAAAGTTCATCACAGTTTTATAAGCCTACTTTTTGGTCGCCTTTTACGAAATCGATGGGAACGAGATTGAGTGGCCCTATTTTTACTACGCTTTTATTAGCTTGGGTTGTATGTATGTATGTATGTATGTATGTATGTATGTATGTATGTATGTAACGGAATCTTTGAGCTTAATTTTCACTGATTTCTAAACGTCTGATCAACTTGGAACTTTGCACACGTATCAAGGACCGATGACAATGCAATATTTTGATAAGAGTTTCTCATTATCCTTATTAAAACTGCCAGGATATATAAAATCATTTTCAGATCCTTCGTATGAGAGTAAGAGAGACAGAGATAGCACCAGTGCCAGTAATCTCCATACAAGAAACCAAGAAGTTCTGACGTATAATGAGTCAAAAAGAGATGTAATATATTTCCATATAATGTTACTATTAACCTGAGGCTTCTTTATTTCATCGCATTGCTCCATTTAGAATTACCATTAGAAACCATAGTAGAATTAGTAGAATATTTTAAAACAATAAAAAATATATAAGTAATAAAACAAAAGTAATAAATGAAAATTGAACAACTAAATTTACAAAAATACAAGAATAAAGTTACTACCTACAGAACTTTGCGATATTTAATACGTATTTAACATATTAATGCAATTCTTGAATTAACATTAGGTATCTTTTGCCTATTTATAATAGCAACACTGCAATACTCGTTTGGAAAATGAGTGACAGTTTTTTATGTCAAATAAGTTTTGCAGTAAGTTTTGATTGAATTCGATTCGAACACCTGTAAACTTTCTTTCTGTTGTTTTTTTACCGGTGCCTGTGTATTTACCTATTTGCACTTTGTTTTGTGCTGATAACTTGTCGTTATTTGGAGTTTGGAATCTTCCGTTGAGTCGTGCTTTGTTCTTCCGGATATTCGTGTGATTTTGATTGGACATCTGAGATTGGACTCTGACTGTGTTTACTGTGTTGTGCAGATATTTTGAGATAGGATTCCTGTAAAAAGTACCTTATTATTTGAGATAGGAGTCCCAAGTTTGTGTTTGTTTTTGTGAAAGACAGATTTTACAACAAAAGTGCCACGATGTCTTCAGATAAACTTTGTTGCGTTCCTGGTTGTAAAGGCAGTGGAGGTATGTTTGAAATATTTTTGTTCCTGTATCAATCTGCCTCTTAATCTTGTGGTTTGATTCCTGGCAAGGCCACAATCGAAAATTATTACGTTTGCTGGATAGTCAAAAATATTATTAACAGTGATTTATCACTATAAAATTCTTTTCAACTGGGTTTAACAATCATCATACATACATATAATCACGTCTATATCCCTTGCGGGGTAGACAGAGCCAACAGTCTTGTAAAGACTGATAGGCCACATTCAGCTATTTGGCTTTAAGATAGAATTGAGATTTAAATAGTGACAGGTTGCAAGCCCATCGCCTTAAAAAGAATCATGATGATGAGAATATTATGAGATTTAATCCAATCAGGCCACATATAACTTTAAGAAAGTTAGTTGTGAAAACCTCCGGCGATGGGCGCATGGTTGCGAAAGTCTTTTCTAGTAAGATAGTTATACCAGAAGTGTTAACTTCCAAAAAATAATTGTATAAAAAAACTAGAAAACTACCCGTTTTATTGCAAATCGAACTAAAAAATAGAAAATAAATAATAGTTTAAAAAAAACTAAAAAACTACGCTTTTATTGCTAATCAAACTAAAAAATAGAAAATAAAAATTAATGACAAAGGAATTCAGTAGTAGCAAGTCGAACAATCAGTTATAGTCAGTTGTAGTAGTAATTACCTCGGATTAAAATTATAACAAAATTAAATTTATAAACAAAACAATTTAAATCAGAGTAAAAAGCGTGGGGTGCATTTTACTTCATTTTCATAACTCTCTTGTCATAAATATATGCTTATAGAATGATTTTAATATTTTTACTACATCAGGCACCCCACGCTTTTTACTCTGATTTAAATTGTTTTGTTTATAAATTTAATTTTGTTATAATTTTAATCCGAGGTAATTACTACTACAACTGACTATAACTGATTGTTCGACTTGCTACTACTGAATTCCTTTGTCATTAATTTTTATTTTCTATTTTTTAGTTTGATTAGCAATAAAAGCGTAGTTTTTTAGTTTTTTTTAAACTATTATTTTTTTATCAGTACCGGGAACCACACGAAATATATACATGTATGTATGTCAGACAATAATTAAAATGATTCAAAATAATATATGTACACACACAATATTGAATTCGCAATTAAATTTCGGTATCAACTAACCATATTTCAATACTGCAAGTTAATAATTTTGCGCTGAGCATTTTGCTATTACTGTTTTATTACGAAACCGCTTTATCTAGAAGTAATTAGTTTGGATCTATAGTGGAATGGAACGCTCATACATTGGGATAATTTGAATAAATAGCGGTGTTACCGAGGGGTCACATGTGCGCGCGTAATTACTAGAGACGCGATTGCACGGTTTGATTCCATTGTTGCATTGAAAGCGCTGTTAACATCTAAGTGCCGTGTGGTTTAACCAATAAAAAAAAAGAAAAGGACTCACTCCATCTGTTTAAAAGGCGATTAGGGTAATGAGATTAAAGTCATGACAGGATGCTAGCTAAGTTAATTAGCCTTTTTCTTAGTCGCCTTTAACGACATCCATGGAAAAGATAGATATTGAGTGGTTCTATTATGAAGTGTCGGAAATTATATAACTATTAATTTATGCAACGTTATTTTCAGGTCCAGGTTTTTCAGGCCGTATCCCTGGCCGAACTGCTGGAGCTGGATATTCGGTATTTGGCGAAATCACTATTCGTTGTATTCTCTAATACATACACACATATAGTCACGTCTAAGTCCCTTACGGGCTAGACAGAGCCAACTGACATAAAAAGCTCCGATCACGCTCAGCATTTTGGCTTGATAATAGAATTGAGATTCAAACAGTGACAGGTTGCTAGCCCATCACCACAATTTAGCTGTTGCTTTCTCCACAACACGATTACTCAGAAGATGTAGTTACAGGAATAGAAAAGGGTATGTTAAGATGGTTTGGTCATGTGGATGAATGAAAGCAGGTTGACTAAGCAGATATACAAGGAGAGTGTGGAGGGAAAGGTCGGAGTGGGAAGGCCAAGACGAACGTATCTTGATCAAATTAAGGACGTCAAGGGTCAGGTCAAGAGTACCCGAAACCGCCGAGCTTGCATGAAGAGAGTTATGAATGTGGATGAAGCGAAGGAAGTATGCAGAGATCGTGGCAAGTGGAAAGATGTAGTCTCTGCCTACCCCTCCGGGAAAGAGGCGTGATTTTATGTATTATGATTAATCAGACTCAGAATAGCATTTATCCAATGCCGTGCCGTGGTGACAATGGAAACCGTCCCGGGCGCTACGCATATCAGTCGGAGGTGTAAGTTAAAATCTAATTAAGATTTCCATCCTAGCTTTACGTTATTTCGAGTACGTCTGAGCAGCTAGTTTTATTACTGCAAGTCAACTTGGGTTGGAGTTGAACGGGTTTGCGAATGAATACTGATTCATACATACATACATACATAAAAATCACGCCTCTTTCCCGGAGGGGTAGGGAGAGACTACCTCTTTCCACTTGCCACGATACATACGTACATACTTCATACATGCATCTATACTAATATTATAAGGCTGAAGAGTTTGTTTGTTTGAACGCGCTAATTTAAGGAACTACTGGTTCGAATTGAAAAAAATCATTTTGTTTTAAATAGACCATATATCGAGGAAGGCTTTAGGCTAAATAACATCACGCTGCAACTTTTAGGATTGAAGAAATAATGGAAAATGTGAAAAATAAACGAGGATAATTATTTATCCTTGGGGGCTTCAATGATGCCCAAATTAACTATTCCACGCGGACGAAGTCACGGGCACAGCTAGTACATACCTACATATGTGGCGACATCTCTACGCCACACGTCAAAAACATCGAATCACACAACTACTGTCAATCGTCGCGAAGAAATTGACGCACTCAACCAATAGCAGCGAAGAATCTAAATCGCGATTACAAAGATTTCACGGATTGCAGCATAAAAATACAACCTCCGACTCAACATCGTCTGTCGCGCGGTTCCCCAGGCATCACACCTAGCCTGGCGGAAGATCTTCCTTTGGTGGCGGTCGAGCCGAAACATCGTTCCCGCTACACATACATAAATCACGCCTCTTTCCCGGAGGGGTAGGCAGAGGACACCACATCTTTCCATTTTTACGATCCCTGCACACTTCTTTCGCGTCATCCACATTCATGACTCTCTTCATGCAAGCTCGTCGGTTTCGGGTACTCTTGACCAGACTCTTGACAGATTAATACATCCATACATACATATAATTACGTCTATATCCCTTGCGCGGTAGACAGATCCAACAGTCTTAGAAATACTGATAAGCCACGTTTAGCTGTTTGGTGGTAGAATTGAGTTTCATATTAATAAATAAGAAAACGCTAGAGTGCAGTTTGTTACCGCTTCTTCTGCACTGACGCCTTTGAAGCGGCAGTAAACATGGTTTTAAGTAATTTATTTGACGTCAACCAATGTTGTGAAACCGTCAACAAATCTTTCGATTTGACAATTCATTAAGCGATATGAAGTATCCTATAACAATGAATAAAAAAAAAAAGAATTTGAATAAAAAAAAAAATAATTTTATCACAGTTTATTATAAAAATAATGACAGTTTATCGCCACACAAAACGTAGGAAAGGCAGACAAAATGTTACGGTATTCGTGACACATTTACATAGTAAACGATATCCGATGAGTAATAAATAACCCGGAACTAATTCCGATGGTTGGCGACTGTGCACAGTCATTTGCATACAAATCCATTTTCGTGATGCACTAATTCAATAGCCGTGACGGGGTTGGGGTGACACGGCCGAATTTTAGGGTTCCTTGGTCAGTAAACTACCTGGACTTAGAACTGCCGCATCTAGTTAAAAATGGGCTTATGTCCAACGCTGATATATTAAGAAGGCAATAAAAACCTTTTGTTGTATACATCGTCCCCGTGAAAAACTCGTTTCGTTAGGAACCTTTTCGGAAGTTTCAGAACTTTTGGCTTTGTCAACCCCGCAAGACGTAATTATATGTTAATATGTATGAATATACTCGTAATACATACGTATAATTGGGGTTCAAATCTCATCAAATCACCTCGCCCATGTACCAATGACTCGTTTCAAAGTTATGTACCTACATTAGTTTGAATACTAACCGATGCTCTTACAGTGAGGCAAACCATATAGAGGAAACATGCACGTTCAGGCAACTGGATCCATCCAATCCATCCATCCATCCGTTAACGGCATGGCCTAATTGGCTTGGAGAAAAATCTATAAAATTTATAAAACTGCCAGAGCGCGCCTCTATCGCAAAACGCCTCAGCTTTTCTAGTGAATCGTCGAAGTGAATTCCAGTGCTATCATCAATTTTAAAGGGGGAGCTTCGCTCGCTTTCAATTTAGAGTGCGAGTAATATCGGAGCTTTGTAAGCTCGGCAAAAGTTCGCCAACGTCGCGCCGCCGCCGCGCCGGTCAAATTCACGTGTAGGTATTACGAGGTGGAAATGTAAAGTACATACATATGGTCACGTCTTTATCCCTTGCGGGGTAGACAGAGCCAAAAGTCTTGAAAAGACTGAATGGCCACGTTCAGCTATTTGGCTTAACGATAGAATTGAGATTCAACTAGTGACAGGTTGCTAGCCCATCGCCTAAAAAAGAATCCCAAGTTTGTAAGCCTATCCCTTAGTCGCCTTTTACGACATCCATGGGAAAGAGATGGAGTGGTCCTATTCTTCTTTCTCTCTCCTTTCTTGTATTGGTGCCGGGAACCACACGGCACCAATACAAGTAATAAAATGTAAAGTAATATTTCTTAATCTACCACGTGGGTTAAGATTTTCTCTGAAATCGCTATTGATAAATAACTGAGAATATTCCAACTGTGTTATACCTAAATATCTTATTCATTTCTCCGGCGGGGTAGACAGAGCCATCAATCATGAAAATACCAATAGACGTTCAGCTGTTTGGCTTAATGATAGAAGTGACAGGTTGCTAGCCCGCCGCCTAAAAGATGAAACCCAAGAAGCCTGTCCCTTAGTCGCTTTTTACGACATCCATGGTCCTATTCTTCTTTTTATGCGTACCGAGAACCACACGGCACAACAACATCACATTTCAAATAACATTTGTCTAAAAAATACTATTATTTGCCTTAAGAAACTTATTCTTAAAGCTGTCTTGGATCCCAAAGGAGCACCATATAAATCAAATGTACGTTCCTGGCCAGAGTCAGCAGATGCACTTTGGAGTTGCATTAAATAGTAGTTCGCAAAGGATGCTCCCTTTATGCATGCTAAAACTTAGTCTCGGACGCTAATACATACATACATAACATCACGCCTCTTTCCCGGAGGGGTAGGCAGCGACTACCTCTTTCCACTTGCCACGATCTCTGCATACTTCCTTCGCTTCATCCACATTCGTTTTCTTTCATTCGGACGCTAATACTCGCAAATAAGGTCCAGTAAGCTCAATTACTGTAATGTGTCAATAATAAACTTTAAATCTATACTAATATTATAAAGCTGAAGAGATTGTTTGTTTGTTTGTTGGCTTTTTGAACGCGCTAATCTCAAGAACTAATGGTTCGAATTGAAATATTCTTTTTGCGTTGAATACACCATTTATAGTGGAAGGCTTTAGGATATACATATAACATCACGCTGCAACTATAAGGAGCAAAGAAATAATGGAAAATGTGAAAAAAAAAACCGAGCCAAAAAGCTGAACGTGGCCTGTCAGTCTTTTCAAGACTGTTGGCTCTGTCTAGCCCGCAAGGGATATAGACATGACTATATATATGTATGTATGTAATTTTCTTATGTTCGTTGTTGCATTTTTTTTTACTCGTATATCTTCTGACGCACCCCGATAAAAAGAGGCGAAATTACTGCCTAAATTTTCTCAAGTTCCATTTTTAATGTCCCCCTGTTTATTCTGTTCAAATTGCGCCAAGTTACATTATAATTTATGTCTAGAAAAATTAGATTAAAACACTCTCCAACTCAAAGAATTATCGCGGGGCCGACCTTACAATCTTTTAGATAAAAAGTTTGAAGAGCGCGCGCTGTTTCCGTAAAATGTTTACGAAAATATAAACTGAAACGTTGATTCAGGTTATTTTTATTTACTAGCCGTGCCCGCGACTCTGTCAGCGTGGAATAGTTATTTTGGGCATCATTGAAGCCCTCAAGGGTGAATAATTTTCCCCTTTTTTTTCACATTTTCCATTATTGCAGCGTGATGTAATATAGCGTTAAACCTTCCTCGATAAATGGTCTATTCAATACAAGAATAATTTTTCAATTCGAAGTAGTTGTTCCTGAGATGAGCGCGTTAAAAAAGCCAACAAACAAACAAACAAACTCTTCAGCTTTGCTAGTTGCAGCGTGATGTAATATAGCGTAAAACCTTCCTCGATAAATGGTCTATTCAACACAAGAATAATTTTTCAATTCGAACTAGTTGTTCCTGAGATTAGCGCGTTCAAACAAACAAACTCTTCAGCTTTATAATATCAGTAAAGATAAGAGAGTCGGTGGTCGAATTGGTAAGGTTCAAATCCCACCTCGGCCATGTACCAATGACTATTTTCGAAGTTATGTACATTAGTTTGAATACTAACCGATGCTTTTACAGTGAGGGAAAACATCGTGAGGAAACCTGCACATTCAGGCAACTGGATGTGTAGCCATGATCCAATGCAGGTTAGGTTTACCTGCCAGGGTTGCGGAGGTCAGACGGGAGTAGCTTCGTGTGACAACCTGACTCACCCAATCCAGGATCCATGGTCAAAGGCATACCCCGGGCTCGTCTCCAGAGAGGTGAGGATATAACCGTGACTAAGAGGAGCTAGGCAAATTTTTGTATAAACTTTTATTATTCTAGTGCCGTGTGGTTCCCGGCACCAATACAAAAAGAATAGGACCACTCCATCTTTTTCCCATGGATGTCGTTTAAGGCGACTAAGGGATAGACTTATAAAATTGCGATCCTTTTTTTAGGCGATGGGCTAGCAACCTGTCACTATTTGGATCTCAATTCCATCATTAAGCCGAGCAGCTGAACGTGGCTATTCAGTCTTTTCGGGACTATTGGCTCTGTCTACCCCGTAAGGGATAAAGACGTGACTATATGTATGTATGTTTTGTTATTCTCAATTATTTGTCCGAATTTAAAGTCCTTTGTTTCATTTATGTTCATCACAAATTATTCCCTTAAATCCAGAGGCTGCTAATGAACAACAGAGAGAATTTCTTTAAGGATTTTAGAAACAAAAAATATTTTTTAGATAACATCATGTTTTTAGTTGATTTGCAAAAGAGCACACCTTATCAGATGAACTGTATCTTCACCCGACTACGGCGAAGCAAAAAGAGAGGTTATGATTTTGACTTGTATGTTTAAATGTTCAGCTGTTCCCTCATAATTACCAAACTGGTTTCGTAATTGTTTTAAAAAAAAAATAAAAAAACCGTGTGAAGTACTGAGTCGATTCGTGTAAAAACCTCACGACAGTCACTAAACATTTCCAGGATAATGATCAAAGGAAAACACATACATACATACATATGGTCACGTCTATATCCCTTGTGGGGTAGGCAGAGCCAATAGTCTTGAATAGATTTATAAGCCACGTTCAGCTATTTGGCTTAATGATAGAATTGAGATTCAAATAGTGACAGGTTGCTAGCTCATCGCCTAAAAGAAGAATCCCAAGTTTATAAGCCTATCCCTTAGTCGCCAGGAAAACACAATTGGGACTAACGTAAAGAGGATGATGATATCAAACTGCTTTAAGAAGTTACATACATACATATGGTCACGTCTATATCCCTTGCGGGGTAGACAGAGCCAGCAGTCTTGAAAAGACTGATAAGCCACGTTCAGCTATTTGGCTTAATGATAGAATTGAGATTCAAATAGTGACAAGTTGCTAGCCCATCCCCTAGAAAGAATCCCAAGTTTATAAGCCTATCCCTAAGTCGCCAGGAAAACACAAACATACATACGGTCACGTCTATATCCCTTGTGGGGCAGACAGAGCCAACAGTCTTGAAAAGACTAAAAGGCCACGTTCAGCTATTTGGCTTAACGATAGAATTAAGATTCAAATAGTGACAGGTTGCTAGCCCATCGCCTAAAAGAAGAATCCCAAGCCTATCCCTTAGTCGCCTTTTACGACATCCATGGGAAAGAGATTTTTTTTTTTTTTGGGACAAATTACACTGATTGAGTTAGCCTCGAAGTAAGTTCGAAACTTGTGTTACGAGATACTAACTCAACGATACTATATTTTATAACAAATACTTATATAGATAAACATCCAAGACCCAGGCCAACCAGAAAAAGTTCTTTTCTCATCATGCCCTGGCCGGGATTCGAACCCGGGACCTCCGGTGTCACAGACAAGCGTACTGCCGCTGAGCCACAGTGGCCGTCATTCATGAGAAAGAGATGGAGTGGTCCTATTCTTTTTTTGTATTGGTGCCGGGAACCACACGGCCAGTCGCCAGGAAATCACAATTGGGACTTACACGAAGAGGATGATGATATCAAACCGCTTTAAGAAGTTAATCTGATACAATACACAGCGGACGGAGACAATAGCGTCAGTATAAGGGGCTCCATTATGCCGCGGCGGCTGGGGGCTGCGAAGTTGCATGTTGGAGTGTCGCCCGGCCTCAAACGGGCCCCTCCACAGTCCACAGAGTGACGGACAGGCCGACTGTCACACCGGTGTTTATACATATATATATATTAGACGTTAAGTGCCGTGTGGTTCCCGGCAACAATACAAAAAAAAGGAATAGGACTACTCCATCTCTTTCTCATGAATGTCGTGAAAGGCGACTAAGGGATAGGGATCCCTTGCGGGGTAGACAGAGCCAACAGTCTTGAAAAGATTGAATAGCCACGTTCAACTATTTGGCTTAACGATAGAATTGAGATTCAAATAGTGACAGGTTGCTAGCCCATCGCCTAAAAGAAGAATCCCAAGTTTATAAGCCTATCCCTTAGTCGCCTTGTACGACATCCATGGGAAAGAGATGGAGTGGTCCTATTCTTTTTTGTATTGGTGCCGGGAACCACACGGCCAGTCGCCAGGCAAACACAATTGGGACTTACGTGAAGAGGATGATGATATCAAACCGCTTTAAGAAGTTAATCTGATACAATTCACAGCGGACGGAGACAATAGTGTCAGTATAAGGGGCTCCATTATGCCGCGGCGGCTGGGGGCTGCGAAGTTGCATGTTGGAGTGTCGCCCGGCCTCAAACGGGCCCCTCCACAGTCCACAGAGTGACGGACGGGCCGACTGTCACACCGGTGTTTATCTAATATATTTAAACGAGAAATTCTTGTACATATATATACATATAATCAGGATCTCGGAAACGGCTCCAACGATTTTCATGAAAGTTACAGATTTGGAGCAAAGCTCGGTCAACCAGGTACTATTATATTAAACGTTAAGTGCCGTGTGGTTCCTGGTAACAATAAAAAAAAATAATAGGACCACTCCACCTCTTTCCCATGGATGTAGTAAAAGGCGACTAAGGGATAGGGATCCCTTGCGGTGTAGACAGAGCCAACAGTCTTGAAAAGACTGAATAGCCACGTTCAACTATTTGGCTTAACGATAGAATTGAGATTCAACTAGTGACAGGTTGGTAGCCCATCGCCTAAGAAAGAATCCCAAGTTTGTAAGCCTATCCCTTAGTCGCCTTTTACGACATCCATGGGAAAGAGATGGAGTGGTCCTATTCTTTTTTGTATTGGTGCCGGGAACCACACGGCCAGTCGCCAGCAAAACACAATTGGGACTTACATGAAGAAGAGGATGATGATATCAAAACGCTTCAAGAAGTTAATCTGATACAATACACAGCGGACGGAGACAATAGTGTCAGTATAAGGGGCTCCATTATACTGCGGCGGCTGGGGGCTGCGAAGTTGCATGTTGGAGTGTCGCCCGGCCTCAAACGGGCCCCTCCACAGTCCACAGAGTGACGGACAGGCCGACTGTCACACCGGTGTTTATATATATATATATATATATATATATATACATTAAGTGCCTTGTGGTTCCCGGTAACAATTAAAAAAATAAAAGGACCACTCCATCTCTTTACCATGGATGTCGTAAAAGGCGACTAAGGGATAGGGATCCCTTGCGGGGTAGACAGAGCCAATAGTCTTGAAAAGGCTGATAAGCCACGTTCAACTATTTGGCTTAATGATAGAAATGAGATTAAAATAGTGACAGGTTGGTAGCCCATCGCCTTTAAGAAGAATCCCAAGTTTATAAGCCTATCCCTTAGTCGCCTTTTACGACATCCAAAGGAAAGTGATGGAGTGGTCCTATTCTTTTTTGTATTGGTGCCGGGAACCACACGGCCAGTCGCCAGAAAAACAAAATTAGGACTTACATGAAGAGGATGATGATATCAAACCGCTTTAAGAAGTTAATCTGATACAATTCACAGCAGACGGAGACAATAGTGTCAGTATAAGGGGCTACATTATGCCGCGGCGGCTGGGGGCTGCGAAGTTGCATGTTGGAGTGTCGCCCGGCCTCAAACGGGCCCCTCCACAGTCCACAGTCTGACGGACAGGCCGACTGTCACACCGGTGTTTTCTTTTTTTTTTTTTTGGAACAAATTACACTGATTGAGTTAGCCTCGAAGTTAGTTCGAGACTTGTGTTACGAGATACTAATTCAACGATACTATATTTTATAATAAACTAGCCGTAATTGGGTCCAATAAATATTTATAAGATGTCATTGTCAGAGTTACTCAAAATGGAGAAGTAAACCAACCATCCACGCGAAGACCGACATCCGCGCGGACGGAGTCGCGGGGGAAAGCTAGTTTTATAATAAATACTTATATAGATAATACGTTTATATTATATTAGACGTTAAGTGCCGTGTGGTTCCCGGCAACAATACAAAAAAGAATAGGACCACTCCATCTCTTTCCTATGGATGTTGTGAAAGGCGACTAAGGGATAGGCTTATGGAATTGCGATCCTTTTTTTAGGCGATGGGCTAGCAACCTGTCACTATTTGGATCTCAATTCCATCATTAAGCCGAGCAGCTGAACGTGGCCATTCAGTCTTTTCGGGACTATTGGCTCTGTCTACCCCGTAAGGGATATAGACGTGACTATGTGTGTAGGTATGTTACACTTTCATAGGCCTCCCGGACTGTGAAGAGGGGCGCCGGGGAGCCCTAAGCGGCACAAGGTCACATAATTTAAAATAACATAATCGTATCGTGTTTCGGTGTGTTTTTATTGGTGCCGTGTGGTTCCCGGCACTAATTAAAAAAAATAACAGGACCACTTCATCTCTTTCCCATGGATGTCGTAAAAGGCGACTAAGGGATAGGCTTATAAAATTGAGATTCTTCTATAAGGCGATGGGCTAGCAACCTGTCACTATTTGAATCACGATTCTATCATTAAGCCTAAGGGAGCGTTCAAGTATTACGTAACGCAATTTTTGAAGATTTTTGACCCCTCCTCCCCCCCTTGTAACGCACCGTAACGTTTTTCTGTATCCCTCCCCCCCCCCTCTCTAAACGTTACGTAACACTCAAGTGACAGCATTTTTGCTTTCTCCTTCGTGGCCTTCACCTTCAACTCTCGTATAACATCATTTATATGTTCTATAAACTTTTCTTTATTTTTTAGTTTTTCTTTAGCCGTTTTCCAAATTGCGTTGGCATTTTTTTGACACAGTTGCGCTGGCAAGGCAGCATTAGAGCCTTTATAGGCCAAGAACAACTGATGATACAACTCTCCCTCTTTTGACGACATTACAGTATGAACACTATGAACTCACTTTAATAACACCGACTACAGCAATGTGCTTCTGCATAAACACTAACAAATACTGACAACGAAAACAACATTAAATGCCGTACAATACAATCTAGGGATTCCCCGTGAAATATAAACGAAAAGGTTTGCCAACTTGCGAGAACAAAGTAAAATTGACGACCAGAATATACAATCGAGGGATTCCCCGTAAAACGTAAATGGGTTGCCAACTTGGGAGTTTTAATTCCCTAATTTTTTATTTAAGAAAAACAATGTTACGTAACGTGTTGTAAGAAAGACCCCTCCCGCCCTTGTAACGCATCGTAACGTTTCACGAGACCCCCCCTCCCCCCAAATTGCGTTACGTAATACTTGAACGCTCCCTAACAGCTGAACGTGGCCATTCAGTATTTCAAGACTGCTGGCTCTGTACACCCCGCAAGGGTTGTGGACGTGACTATATGTATGTATGTATCGTGTTTCGGTGTAAATGGCGGAATGTTATGAGTGGTTTCGCTGACGTTTGCGTGCGATTAAAACGAGGTTTAGCACTCGTCTGATGCATAACTGTTTCAATGAAATACTAGAGGCCGCCCGCGACTTCGTCCGCGTGGAATCATTCCCGCGGCAACTCCGGGATAAAAATTTAGCCTATATGTTATTCTGGGTCTTCAGATACCTACATACCAAATTTCATCGTAATCGGTTCAGTAGCTTTTGCGTGAAAGAGTACCTAACAAATATCCATACTGACATCCTGACATACAAACTTTCGCATTTATAATAATAGTAGGAAGTAGGATTTTGCAAATACGTGTACATGTGATTAATTAAATATATCCCTTGCAGAGTAGACAGAGCCAACAGTCATGAAAAGACGGATGGGCTATGCTCAGCTGTTTGGGTTTGTGATGGAATTGAAATTAAAATAGTGACAGGTTGCTAGCCAAACGCCTACAAGAGGAATCTTAAGTTTATAAGCCTATCCCTTAGACGCCTTTTACGACATCCATGGGAAAGAGATGGAGTGGCCCTATTCTTTTTTCTATTGGTGCCGGGAACCACACGGCACTTTAGTACACGGGTAGAATATATTACCTGAAATAACATACAGATTATTTTTTATCTCAAAACTCCCACGGGATCATACCGCGTCGCGCAGCTAATTATTATAATACCCAATAGATACTCGTAAACATATCCGACTTAGGCCAACTAGAAGTTTGTTTTTCATCTCGATCTGACTGGGAATCGAACTCGAGACCTTTGTTTTATAAGTAAGAAAACTGCGTCAAACAGACTGCCTTGTATTTTCTACGGGAATCTATTACGAAGTTTGCTCTTTCAAACATGTTTTTTTTAATAAAAGTCTTTTGTGCGTTGTCTTTCTTCGATGTGCGTCTGTTTCGTGAATAAATAACAATTTGATAACAGCAAGAATATAAAGAACCAATGATGAGGTAATAATTGAATTCTTCAGATCTTTTGTCATTCGCCAAGGTCTGTAAAGAATTCTAATTTCCTACTTTTATTACGTAGTACGTTACGTTTCTTTCTGCTTATACCATAGTCTTATGAAGGGTCTATACCTGTCATTATAAAGTACATGTCAGAAATGAATTAAATGTGTAACGCTGTGGAAAAGAAACAAGTATTTTATTATGGACACACTAAATTTCGTACATACATATAATCACGTCTATATCCCTTGCGGGGTAGACAGAGCCTAACAGACTTGAAAAGACTGAAAGAATGTTTAGCTCATTGCCTCGATGATAGAATTGAGATTCAAATAGTGACAGGTTGCTAGCCCATCGCCTAAAAGAAAAATCCTAAGGTTATAAACCATAGTAGTCTTTTACGATATCCATGGGAAAGAAATGAAGTGGCCCTTTTCTTTTTTTTATTGGTGCCGGGAACCACACGGCACATATTCAGGAATGTTATTTACAGATATTTAAAATCTTATTGTGGTTTGCTTTCTGATGAAAAAAGAACTTGGCAACCTGTCACTATATGAATATCAATTCTGTCATTAAACCACTCACCTGCCGTGTGGTTCCCGGCACCAATACAAAAAAGAATAGGACCACTCCATCTCTTTCCCGTGGATGTCCTAAAAGGCGACTTAGGGATATGCTTACAAACGCTTACACTTGGGATTCTTTTTTAGGCGATGGGCTAGCAACCTGTCATTATTTGAATCTCAATTCTGTCATTAAGCCAAATAGCTGAATGTGGCCATTCATTTTTTTCAAGCCTGTTGGCTCTGTCTACCCCGCAAGGGATATAGACGTGACCATATGTATTTATGTATGTATGTAACCACTCACCCGACCGTAGTATTTTTAATACTATATTCTCTGTCTATTCCGTAGAGTTAGGAATATATTTTGGCCCCCTGTTACACAGTTAGATAAAATCTAATACCGTAGCCGTTTTTCCCTGACACGTGGAAAGGCAAAGCCAATAAAAATAGTAACATTCTTACCTTTCAGTGTGTCAGTTGCGGACAGATGAACATACATATATAGGTATATATATATGTGGGTTGTGAACGTTTTTTATTTAAATTGTTTCGTTATTTTAAGTTTTTGTTAGGACTTTTTATTTTAGAAGAGAAAATATGACGTACATACATACATACATAAACTCACGCCTCTTTCCCGGAGGGGTAGGCAGAGACTACCTCTTTCCACTTGCCACGATCCCTGCATATTTCCTTTGCTTCATCCACATTCATAACTCTCTTCATGCAAGCTCGGCGGTTTCGGGCACTTTTGACCTGACCCTTCACCAGGACGTCCTTAATTTGATCAAGATATGTTCGTCTAGGTCTTCCCACCCCGACCTTTCCCTCCACACTCTTCTTGTATATCTGCTTAGTCAACCTGTTTTCATTCATCCTCTCCACATGACCGAACCATCTCAACATACCCTTTTCTATTCCTGTAACTACATCTTCTTTCACATCACAACATTCCCTTATCACGCTGTTCCTTATCCGGTCACTCAATTTCACACCCAACATACTCCTTAACGCTCTCATTTCCACCGCATTTATTCTGCTTTCGTGCTTCTTTTGCCATACCCAACTTTCACTCCCATACATTAATGTCGGGACCAACACGCCCCTGTGCACAGCCAGTCGAGCCTTTTTGGATAGTTTCTGACTGCTCATAAAGGCATGCAAAGCTCCATTCACCATGTTCCCCGCGTTCACTCTCCTTTCAATATCACTATCATACTTGCCATCTGATGTAAACTTTGATCCTAGATATACAAACTCTTTCACTTGCTCCACTTTTTCTCCTCCAATCAAAATATTACATGCTGTCATTTCTTTCTCCATTTCAAAAACCAGTGTTTTAGTTTTACTTACGTTCACTTTCATTCCTTTCTCTTTTAAAGCTTCATGCATACAGTTTACCATCTCCTGTAACTCCTCCGCTGATGACGCCAGTATAACCTGATCGTCGGCATAGAGCAGACATTTGACGAGTAATTCATTCATCCTTAATCCACTTTCAGACTCTTTCAAATCTGTCAAACAACTATCCATAAATAGGTTGAACAGCCACGGTGACGCAACACATCCCTGCCTAACACCTTTCTCAATCTTAAACCACTCAGTGTGCGCTCCGTTTATCCTGACACAAGCACTCGAATCCTCATATAAGGATTTCAGTGCTCGTATCAAGAGACTGCTCACCCCATGCATAGAAAGTGCTGACCACAATTCATTCCTCTCAACTCTGTCATAGGCCTTTTCCAAATCCACGAAAGTGCAATAGACTTTTTGACTCTTGGCCAAAAACTTTTCGGCTATGCACCGCAAAGAAAAGACCTGATCAGTACATCCCATTCCCTTTCGAAATCCCGCTTGAGCATCCCATATTTTGTCATCAGTTTCATTCCTGACTCTATTAATCAATACCTTAGCATACAATTTGCCGACGACGCTAAGCAGGCTTATACCACGATAATTTTTGCAGTCCAGTTGTGACCCTTTTCCTTTGTAAAGTGGCACAATAACAGCCTTACACCAATCTTTTGGTACTCGGCCGCTTCTCCAACACAAATTGAAAAGGCAGTACAACTGTCTAGCTACGACGCCTTTTCCTGCTTTAAGCATCTCGACCGACACTCTATCATACCCGGCAGCCTTACCCGCTTTCATACTCTTAAGTGCTTCCACAATTTCAAACATTTCAATTTCGCCTTCCATCTCATTCTCTTTTTCTTCGCTATAGCAGAACTCTTTCTTATTTTCTTCCTTTTTTTCAAATAAACTCTCAAAATAGTCCTTCCATATCTTTAGCACACATTCTTCTCCTTTCACAACGCTACCATCCTGGCATCTGATCCTAGTCAGCTCTCTGGTTATAGTTTTTCCTCGGGCTGACCTTACGTATTTCCAGAATACTTTCAGATTTGACTGAAAGTCTTCTGATAGCCTTTTATCAAAATCCTCTTTATACTCTTCTTTCTTTCTAATCACAGCTTTCTTAACCAAATCTTTCATTTTTTTATATTCCTTACGTGCTTCATTCACATCCTCATCTATAACCTCTTGCATTCTTAAGTTAGCTTTTGCTGCTAACAAATCCAGCCATGCTTTCTTCTTTAATCGCACAAGTTCTTGCACATCTTTACTCATCCACGCATTTTTGTGATTTTTCCCTTTCCTTCTTCTACTTACACCACACACTTCAACAGCTACTTTCAACAGAAAATATGACGTACAATGTAAAAAAGTGAAAATGAGACATTGAAGTGGTAAGATGAATAAAACCTATTAAAGAAACTGAAGGAAATATTTGTTTTACTAAATCCAACTGAGTAATCCCACATATATAATTATACATATAAGAACCCGTGAGATTGGACGTATGCTATATTTATCACGAAAATTTATATTTTTTCACGGCACGAATAATAACAGAATAAGACCACTCTATCTCTTTCCCATGGACGTCGTTAAAGACGACTATGAGGTAGGATTTTAAACTTCTTCTGTTAGGCGATGGACTAGCAACCTGTCACTATTTGAATCCAAAAGCCAAACAGCCTAACGTGGCCTATCAGTCTTTTCAAGATTGTTGACTTTGTCTACCCAGAAAGGGATATAGACATGATTATATGTATGTATGTAAGTCTTAATTTATCAACTAAGTAACACTTCGAAAGCGCTTGGCGTGTAGAATGAGCGGTTGAATAATTTTTCACTTTCTTTTTAAAATCTGTTTTAAAGGTTACAGCTCTAGTCCGTTTGTAAGTCTATGCAACATACATAAAACTCCGTGATTAAGAAGGCTAATCATCTGCAATTGCTGATCAGGGTCTAAACAGCCTGTGAGAATTCATTTCAGCGTCTTATTCAGCTTTACGTGAGGCGACTGAATGCCTGATGTAGCTTTTGATGTAGATAATTTACTTATTCGTTTGTTTAGGCGACTAAGGGATAGGTTTACAAACTTGGATTTCTTCTTTAGGCGATGGGCTAGCAACCTGTCACTATTTGAATCTCAATTCTATCATTAAGCCAAATAGCTGAACGTGACCATTAAGTTTTTTCAAGACTGTTGGCTCTGTCTACCCCGCAAGGGATATAGACGTGACCATATGTATGTATGTATGTTCATTTGTTTACTTTATAACCTCCGCGGTGTCGTGTGGTTGCCAGGACTTTTAGAATCATCTCTTTCCCATGGATGTTGTTAAAGGCAGTTAAGGTAATAAGAGCATATTCATATACTGCAGCTTAAAAGCGTTTGGTAGAAAAGACGGTGTGGTCCAGGTGCTTTTTTTTTTCAAAAATGTAAAAGTTGATGAAGGGAAATGTTAATAAACTGGAGATTCGTTTTAGACAATAGGCTTGCAACCTGTCAATATTTGAATCTCAATTCTATCATTAAGCCAAACAGCTGGAATTTGCATTTTAGTTTTTTCAACACTGTTGGCTTTGTCTACCCCGTGGGGGATAAAGACGTAACTAAATATATGTATCGGAATTAAATTATGTCCCTAACACTGAATTAAGTGTTACAGGATAAAAGAGGGAATCAGACTAATTCTTTTTCCCATAAAAAATGATGAGGAAATTTCAAAGGTTGTGGTGACCGTTTCAAATGTCGTCCAAATGTTCTATAATGTCAAGGTCTTAATTTGCTTAATACCAAGCAAAGGGAACATTTATTTTAGTAAAAGCCAAAAGGAGAGAAGTGGTTTCACTTGTTTTTAGACTTTCAACTCGTAGCTGTTCATTATGTTATTACTTACAAAGGTCTGGTAATATAAACATACATACATATATCACGTCTTTATAAACGGTTATTTTGCATTTGCAATATGCCGTGTAGTTCCCGGCGGCAATAGAAAAAAGAATGGGACCTCTTCATCTCCTTTGTATGGATGTCGTAAAAGGCGACTAAGGGATAGGTTCATAAAATTGGGATTCTCCTTTTAGGCGATGGGCTAGCAACCTGTCACTATTTGAATCTCAATTCTTTTATCAAGCCAATAAGCTGAACGTGGCCTATCAGTCTTTCCAAGACTGCTGGCTCTGTCTTCCTCGCAAGGGTATTATATATAATCACGTATATATATGTATATATACCTAATCACGTCTCCCTTGCGGGGTAATACGAATGTACATATAACTATGTACAGTTTGCATTCTATTACAAATATTTCCGTTACGGAATTCCAGAATAAAATATCCTGAGAAAGTTTATAGATTAAGGCGGGGGGAATTCCCGATGTGTGCGACTTGGAAGTAATTAAATTATTACCACATTCCTTTGGAATTTCTACGTCACTGCCAAGTAAATTTATGGCACTAAGAACAGCCTTTAAGGTTTTGAAGTAGGATATTTTCATACTATACTGTGTCGTGTGGTTCCGGGCACCAATAGTAAAAAGAATAGGACCACTCCATCTCTTTCCCTGTGGATGTCTTAAAAGGCGACTAAGGGATAGGCTTACAAACTTGGGATTCTTTTTTTTGGGCGATGGGCTAGCAACCTCTAACTATTTGAATCTCAATTCTATCACTAAGCCAAGTAGCTGAACGTGGCCATTACACTGTTGGCTCTGTCTACCCTGCAAGGGATATAGACGTGACCATAATGTATGTATGTGATGGTATGTGTGTATGTATGTATTGATCTCAGAATCTTATACCCTTGAAAACGCAGTCCATCAGAGCCTTAACTGGCTATAAAAAGCAACAAATAAATAGAATAAAGTGATATTAAAAGAGTTATTACGCCACATAGGAGTGTTCAAACAAGTTGAACTTGCAAAGTCAAAGTGCAAAAAGCTCTCAAAGAAATAAGGTTAGTTATAAATAAACTTAAACGCATTCAGAGAGAAACAACGACCTATATTACTCGTACTTTCATTAATACCTTATATTATAAATGCAAATACAATGCCTTGTGGTTCCCGGCACTAATAAAAAAAAAAGAATGCGACCACTCCTTCTCTTTCCCATGAATATCGTAAAAGGCGATTAAGGGATAGGCTTATAAACTTGGGATTCTTCTTTTAGGCGATGGGCTAGGAACCTGTCACTGTTTGAATCTCAATTATATCATCAAGCAAAAAAGCTGATCGTGTCTTTTCAAGATTGTTGGCTCTGTCTAACCCGCAAGGGATATAGACGTGACTAGATGTATGTATGTATTCAAATACATCTGTTATACATACATCTAGAGCCAAAAAAGATTAAAAGGCTGCGTTCACGCTATATGGCTTAATGATGGAATTGAGATTCAAATAGTGACAAGTGCTAGCCTGTCGCCTAAAAGAAGAATCCCAAGTTTATTAGCCTATACCTTAGTCGCCTTTTACGACATCCATGGGAAAGGGATGTAGTGATCCTATTCTTTTTTTAGAATTCCAAGTTTATAAGCCTATACCTTAGTCGCCTTTTACAACATCCATGGGAAAGAGATGAAGTGGTCCTATTATTTTTACTATTTGTGCCGGGAACCACACGGCACCTAATATTTATATGGTTTCATTAATAAATTAATGGTATTATAACTTAGCATCTTATATGCATTGTTCAATCTAGTGTCAAAATTACATTACACGTCAATGCTGTTAGGCGAATTATATCAAGAGACGTGCATTTTCCACTAAATTCGTTGGGTCTTAGAAGGGAAAACATGTTTGCGTTTTTTTTTACTGCCAGTTTCTAGGACAGCCATTACAATAAGGGACTTCATTTGGACATAAACTAAAACGTTTGTTGGGATTTAGTGATAACCTCTTTTTTTTCTACAGGTATTTTTCGCTCAACCTTTTTTCTTTTTCACTTTATTATCAAACTAGAGGCCGCCCGCGACTACGTCCGCATGGAAACCCTATCAATCCCGCGGGAACTATGGGATATAAAGTAGCCTATATGTTAATTTGGGTCTTCAGCTACCTATATAAGAAATTTCATCGTAATCGGTTCAGTTGTTTTTGCGTGAAAGAGTAATAAACAGCCAAACTGACATACTCACAAACATTCGCATTTATAATATAGTAGGATTCTTGCTTTTAACCATACTCGTTTAATAGCTAGCGTATCTCATGGGTCAGTACTTTTTTCCAGGTTAAAAGATTTTCTTTAATACCTCAGAACATATACAATGCATACATACATACATCCATATTAATACGTCTATATCCCTAGCGGGGTAGTCCCAACAGTCTTGCAAAAGGTTGATAGGCCACGTTCAGCTGTTTGGCTTAACGATAGAATAAAGAGCCACAAAATAAATGGTGTAAATTATTATTATTTTATTCATATGAAGTTGCTTCGAATAAAAATCTGATCCGTTCCATTATGGAAATGAATAATCATATTGATCCAATGCAGCGATTTTACCAAAATCTTTTTAGGTATAGGTTCACATTTCGTGAAAATTTACATACATAAAATCACGCCTCTTTCCCGGAGGGGTAGGCAGAGACTACCTCTTTCCACTTGCCACGATCTCTGCATACTTCCTTCGCTTCATCCACATTCATAACTCTCTTCATGCAAGCTCGGTGGTTTCGGGTACGTTTTACCTGACCCTTTACCAGGACGTCCTTAATTTGATCAAGATTACGTTCGTCTAGGTCTTCCCACGTCTTCGTCGTGAAATTTTGACTAACACATACCAGAATGATAATCAATGGCCCAGCCCGGATTTATATTTTATGACCAGTGGGAGATCTCAACCGGGTCTAAGGTCTGGAGGATGAAAATTTCCTGCCTCCGAAGCGAAAGACGCGCGACGCCGTTTCTATCGCGCGCAAAACTATCGCTAACTAAATTATAATACATGATCCAATACCGATTTGGTTCCCTTTCGAAGGCTGCAGAAGTCAGTCGGGAGTAGCTTCGTATGAAAACCTGTCATACCCAATTCAAAGTTCTACATTCATTCATGTTTTTTAATGTAGACAATGTGCAAGTCGTTTGTATATTGACGTCCGATGAAAATGCTGCAGTGTAGTTTGTTCCACCGCTTCTTCTACACATGCGCTTTGGAAGCGTTAGTAGTTATAATTAGATTTAAGTGATGTGACGTCAATAAGGGATACCTTGTATCCAATTTTGAAAATAAATCTATTCTATTCTAAAAGGTCATGTGAACGGGTCTGAAGCCAGGTGAAAAAAGATGATGATTTCCTGAGAGATTTGATTTAACATCTACACCACTGGGCCGTGTCTGTTGTATGAAGATGAGATGAGCCATGTCAGGTTTATTGCGCTAAAGATTTCCCTCGGGAAGCGACCCCAATTATCCGAATTTTTGGCGATTGACTCATCCTAGTTAAAATGTTCATTTATGATTCATAATATTTATCACCTGTTTTGTTGTATACTAAAGGCAGCCCGCGACTTTGTCCGCATGGAAACCCTATTAATCCCGCGGGAACTTCGGGATAAAAAGTAGCCTATATGTTATTCTGGGTCTTCAGCTACCTAAATACCAAATTTCATCGTAATCGGTTCAATAGTTTTTGCGTGAAAGAGCAACAAACATCTATACTGACTTCCTGAAATACTCGCAAACTTTCGCATTTATAATATTAGTAGGATAGTCGTTTCAAGACTGTTGGCTCTGTCTACCCCACTCGTATGAAAATTAAACACAAGTGTAACAAAAGCTATCAACTGAATCGCTATCGACGATTTATTGACAAACCTTTGGTACATTTTTTTCAAACTCGTCTTTTATCACAATGGTACAAAAACTATATAAATTTGTTTCACAAGCATTTGCATTTGAGTGGTGAATTATTAATTAATTCCTCCAAAGGAACCATTATTCTGCGAAATGCTGTCATCACGATTAATTGCTTTGTGGTGCTTACATGACATAGTCTGGCTGGAATTGATTAATCATTAAATTGTATTACAGCGCCGGTGTACTAGTGGCTAGTAGTCTGATTCACAACTGTTCGAGTAAGTTCGAACCGTTAATGAAAAAACATGAATAAGTACCTAGTCAGAGCCGAAATATTAATAAAGATATAATTTAGATAGATAGATAGATAGATTTTGTTTCTTGTGTTTACGAGTATCATTCTCGATGTATTCAATGTACGATCGCGTTCATATCTGCAGTCATAGTTTTAAAATTCTTACGGGTTAAAATAGCGTGCACTGTGGTTCCACTAGATCCACACACACATGCATATTTAAAAAGAATAAATATTCCATCAAATGAATACAGTCTTTAATACCAATGATTACTAAGTAAAACAGTTTATTATTCTATGACATATAACATAACAAAACAGAAAGAGACGGTAATCAACGATGGCCGAACTGGGCCCGATAATTGTCGATCGAGATATCGTCGTCTCTCATCATTTGCATAAGATTTGCCTATAGAGGGGGAAGCCTGTGACTGCCAGACTTATATCATTTCAATAAGGTTGAAAGTTTGTCTGCACACGACCCTAACATAGGTAGTGGTTCCTTTGAAAGTTATTGGGTAGCAATTTTATTACTTCGTGTGAGCAAGTGAGATCTAAGATAATATTAGATAATCTCGCTTGCTCACACTCGCTTGTTCTAGTTACTAGCGTTACTTGGATTCCGAAGTAATTCAAGGATTTTTTTTGTCTTTTAAAAAAAAATAATTAGTGTTACTGACAATTTTTAATGTTTCAAGGTGCCATTTGAACTAAGTAACTGACTGACTAACTAGCTAACTGATATCTAAGAATTACAATACCCGTGTCTTCAAACACGGAAGTCAGCAAAAAATATTAAACAAGAGGGAGCAAAATAAAACATTCAATTAAAATTAGTAAATTTTATTGAAACAGTTTACCTATAGTTTTGTTTACATATTGATGATTATATAAAGCTATACATACAGCATATTACACTAATTGTATCATCTACTTATCTCCTGTTATTAAGGTTACAGCTTAATTATTCGTTTTCATAAAGAAAAGATATTGAAGCTGTCCTTAAAACACTATCTAAGTAATTAGTAGTTTTAATATAAACTGGCAGAACCTTTCACGCACTATATGGACTCGATGCACAGGGCAGTTGTCTTGCACAAATGACATTGTTGGCATATCATCAATCGGATAAATACACCGCACAGTTGGTAACATGGTTTCTTGCAGCACTTGCACATAATGAGCAGCTGTAGCGCGTCCTGCTATCCACACCTGTTCCCCAGGTCCAGCAGCACTCATCCAGCCCCACATATTTATAGATATGCGTCCAGACTCCATCTTTGGCCCAATATTTTTTTCTTCATACCGAGTTGCATTTCTTCGCCATAAATGAAGCCTACCGTGTTGCGATGACGTAAACGAACTTTTCGTCCGTAAATATTGCTTTTTTCCAGTCAAAATCCAAATACTGCCGAGCAAATTCTAAATGTTTTTGCTTATTTATTTCGGATAAATACGGCTTTCTTGCTGGCTGTCTGTGGTGTAGTCCCTCACGGTGCAAACTCGACGAACAGTAACCACTGATGTGTCGAACTGTTCCGCAAATGTTCTGGTCAGTATGAAGCCATTATTTTCGTACTGTTCCACCATGGATCTCCGCTGTGTGGCGTGTCGCTGTGTTGATTAGCGGACGACGGCCGCTGCGCGGTCGACTTTTTACACTACCCTCTTCTTGATGGCGCGTTACCCAACGCTTTACCACTTGTTGTTTATTGTGTTATTTGTGTGAATGTGTGAGTGATAGCGGTGAGTGCAAGCTATAAAGTTTTGCCAACTATGACTGCAATTATGAACGCGACCGTACATAAATTAGTAAACAAAGTTTAAGATATAGAACTAACTTAAGCTTATGTACCTATTATTTAAATTAATGTGAATAAAAAATATTATATTTTTATTAAGTATTATATATATTTATATTATAGAATAATCTTATACTTAAAATATATACATATATTATAGAATAATCTTATATACAAAATATATAGAATTTTACTGAATAATTCGATTGACATACACTCTTATGTGTAGTACCTAACGCTGTGGTTCATAAATTTGACACAGTTTGTCTCCACTGAAAACTAGCATGACTTGCTAACTGAAGGACGACATGATGAAAGATGCGATGCACTGGTCTCGAGTCGTTTTCTCGGAATATCGAATGAATTGATATCGATGAATTCGATGTCTATGGTCGCAGCTTAAGTTTGAGTCCGATATAACTCTGGAGTCTCGCAAAACTTTGCCAATAAGCTGTCAATAAGATGGGAATTCAATTTTCAATATAACAACAATTAACTAAGTAAATAATATGATATCGATATTGATATTAATATAGTTACATTTTTTTACACTTGAAGCTGCCCGCGACTTCGTCCACGTGGAATCAATCCCGCAGGAACTCCGGGACTCTAGCTTATATGTTATTCCGAGCCTTCAACTACCTACATACCAAATTTCATCGTAATCGGTTCAATAGTTTTTCCGTGAAAGAGTAACAAACATCCATACTGACATCCTGACATAAACTTTCGCATTTATAATATTAGTAGGATAAGTTTCAATGCTAACGGATGCTACTACGGTGAGGGAAAACATCGTGAGGAAACCTGCACATTCAGACAATGGATGTGTAACCATGATCGATCCAATACGGGTTAGGTTCCCCTGCAAAGGTTGCGGAGGTCAGTCGGGAGTCGCTTCGTGTAAAACATGACTCACCCAATCAAGGATCCATGGTCAGAGGCATACCCCGGGCTCCTCCAGTGCGGTAAGGATGCAACCGGGACTAAAGATAAAAGGAAAAACATTGAAATTAATTGATGGTTTTATGATAAGCAGACATAACTTTGATTAATATTATGACTTTAGATAAAGGTTAGAGTTTTATGTATATGTGTGGTTTTCGGGCAGCTAAGCCTTCAAATACCTTTCCCATGGATGTCGTAAAAGGCGACTAAGGGATAGGCTTACAAACTCGGGATTCCTTTTTTAGGCGATGGGCTAGCAGCCTGTCACTATTTGAATCTCAATTCTATCATTAAGCCAAATAGCTGAGCGTGGCCTATCAGTCTTTTCAAGACTGTCGGCTCTGTCTACCCCGCAAGGGATATAGACGTGAACATATGCATGTATGTATGTACTCTATAAGAAGTGTTTACGATCCCACATCTACCGAGGCGGCGGGGCTAAAACGAATGTTGCCGCCACAATAAAATTTAATTAATTTACCCCATTCCAAAATGGCTCACACAAACAGATAGCTGAGATTACATTGCAATTTAATTATATTTCACTTGGTGCGTGAAGCCGTCATTTCCTTCTGTCATTAGATAACAGACGTTAAGCTAAATGAGAGTTTCTGCGCATAAACTCCCAGCCGCAGTTAAATAAGTCATAAAGTCAGGATTGCTTACGCCTATTCGCAAAGTATTCAGAGTGTAGATATTATAGTTCGAAGGCCTCTGTGGCGCAGCGGTAGTGCGCTTGTCTGTGACACCGGAGGTCCTGGGTTCGAATCCGGGCCAGGGCATGATGAGAAAAGAACTTTTTATGATTGGCCTGGTTAGTATCTAGTAACACAAGTCTCGAACTTCGAGGCAAAATCAAGTTGAGTCATTTAAAAAAAAATGTCAAGAAGAAGTGAGTTAAGGACGGCAGGAGGTGTTCTGTCCTATAAAAAATCCAGGATTGTCTGTGTCAGGAATTTACACAAAACCTCCGAATATTTTGCAGGAGAACCTATCCCATATTGGCCAACAATAAATTATAATAAATAAATAAATATAAATTACACATATTCAGTTAGCCTCGCCCGAAACCGCCGAGCTTGCATGAAGAGAGTTATGAATGTGGATGAAGCGAAGGAAGTATGCAGAGATCGTGGCAAGTGGAAAGAGGTAGTCTCTGCCTACCCCTCCGGGAAAGAGGCGTGATTTTATGTAAGTATGTATGTATGTATGTATCCTGACATCCTGACATAGGTACTCACAAACTTGACTTTTTATATGTGAGAATTGCAGGAGGATTTTTTTTAATAATAGATATGAGTGCGCATGACCTCAATATGCCTGGTGATAAGCGAGATGAGGGTAATGCACGCAAGCTCACATAGTGCCTATTCACTCTAGCCTTGAAAAATTAATTTAATAATTTCATTTGATCTCAAAGTGGGTTATTTTCTGTGCTTTAAACATTTTGTAGTCTATTTATGGGATTGCCACCGCTCGAGGCGTTTCTTAACTTTGTTTTGGATCTATAACATCAGGAGATGGTAAGTTATGATTATTTTACATTTCATTGTACTTTTTCTCTAGTTTTTAAAGGTTTTCTGATGGCCGATTTCTTCAGCAGAAGTTCACAGCTAGAGAAGTCTTTCCTTATTGTATCTTGGAACTAAGAAATAATATTTATTAGTTTAATTAAGTTATGCCGTGTGGTTCCAGGCACTTTAGAAAAGGACCACTCCATATTTTTACCATGGATGCCGTAAAAGGCGACTAAGGGATAGGCTAATGAATTTGGGATTCTTCTTTTAGGCGACGGGCTTGCAACCTGTCACTTTATATGAATCTCAATTCTATCGGTAAGCCAAACAGCTGCTCGTGGCCTGTTAGTATTTTTTTAAGACTGTCGACTCTGTCTACCCCGCAAGGGATAGACGTGATAATATGCATGTATGTATACAATGTGAAAGTTTAAGTGGTAAAGAGGTTATTCCGTGCTGCGGAAGGTCTAAAATCCCATGACAAAGGGAAAATAAGAACTTTCATCGCCAACGCTCCGTTTAGAAACGGGAGACGCATTTTCCCAATTACAAAAGGCTTTTCGTAGGCTTACAAATTACATTCCTCTCTACCCTCAATTACTTCGGAATTACAAATCGGACACAATTTCAATTATCAGGAAATATGATTCTTTCAAATTTATTATTTAAATAAATCATTGTCGGACCGTCAGGGCTGGCAATAATTGAAATGTTATTTCACTTGATTAAAGAGATTTTGAGAGGAAATATATAAGCATTGGGAGAATTAAATCTACTGCAGCCAATGACTGTTTCAAATTAATGTTAAGCTTGACCGGTGATGTATCTCGTCATATTACGAATTAAAAAGTGAATGCTGACAGTAACTACTCTAAAATTAGTAAGCATAACCCAACTCTATTTAGAAGTCAACTTTGACTTTTTAAACAGGTTGGTTTAATTGTAATTATTTTTAATCCGTTTTACAGTTATCAGTTTTAAAAAGTATTGTGTGTCAGTCGCTTTTTTAACGTAAAAGCTAATCCAGAGAAGTCCCTAGCTAAATGTAGCCTTGATTCTTAAGACATTTAGCTTCAGCCTATTCCTTATAAATAAATAAATATGTACAGGGCAAATTACACAGATTGAGTTAGCCTCGAAGTAAGTTCGAGACTTGTGTTACGAGATAATATCTTAAAGATACCATACTTTATAATAAATGCTTATATAGATAAACATCCAAAACCCAGGCCAATTAGAAAAAGTTCGTGTCTAATCATGCCCTTGTCGGGATTAGAATATATTTAGCCAGCTCCTATGTCTAGGAAAATTTGTTTTATGTATTTTTTAATATTTTCACAATTTTTTAGCCAAATCAATTTCCCATTCAAGATGGTTGCTAGGCAATGATAATTGTGTTTTTTTTTCTGTTGTCATTTAAAACTATTGACTAATTAGTCACTGACATGAATAATTACTGAGTAGGTTCGGTTTTCACGTCGGAGGTGGGTAAGATTCGATAGTTTTATTTTTCTTTTTACTATATTGGTTTTACTGACGTCCACATTTCTATTCTAAGTTTGGATAGTTGTGAAGTTGACGTTGTTGAAGAAAATGCTGCAGTGCAGTTTGTTACCGCTTCTTCTGCACTGACGCCTTGGGAGCGGCAGTAATCTTAGTTTTAAGCAATTTATTTGACGTCCACCAATGTTGTGAAACCCTAAGATTTGACAATTATTAAGCGATACGAAGTATCCTATAACAATGCATAATTTTTTAAAATATGATTGGCATTTGACGCCCACCGAGCACCGCTCGGTAAACCAGCTAGTTTTAAAAAAAAAAAATATTTTCCCGTTTATTCCGTCATCATTTGCAAAACGTGTGCCAACCTTACTACGCACTTGACCTCCATGGAATCTGAAGACACAATCTTGAGTGAAGAGCGATAGCTGTTGCCGACTAAGTTAAATGCTTAAGCACGGCCTGATATGTACTTCACTCGAGGGTGGGAAGGGAATTTATTTTTTGTTGCAAGTTTTGTAGCAATCTTGATTGTGAAATCTTCTTCATCTTGTCATAAAATTCTCGATGACCGTGGTGTCGCAAGGTTAGGATTATTTCTCGATCAAGTCAAGATGATAATGAAGCTTTTAAAGTGTTGAATCTTCTGCTTCTTCCTCCTACCGTACATACATGTAGTCACATCTATATCCCTTGCAGGGTAGACAGAGCCAGCATTCTTCAGTTCAGTCCTGGCTTAATTCCCAGGTAAATCCTAACTTCTGTAAGCCATACAGCTAAACGTGGCCCTTCAGTGTTTCCAAGAATCTGTCTACCCTGCAAAGGATGTAGACGTGACTCTATGTATTTTCAGACAATCCTAAAAGAATCGTTTTCGACTTCCAAACTTAGTATAAGGGTAACTGGGTAAAAGACATACACAAAACAAACTATTTGAACTAAAAAAAAGGGACGTAAAAGCCTACTTTCAGAACTCAGTGATCGGCAAGTTTGTTTGAGTTTCCGACAAACTAACATACAAACGTATAACGGGAACAAAAAGTTTTTTTTTTCACTTTTTTTTTCCCTGATATGAAAATGGTTATACGCTGGTTCGGTAGTGAAGAGTGATAGATGGTTTCCTTTTCGCGTAGATTGTATAGTTTACTATTAAAAAAAAGGTATAAACTGAGGAATTTTTAAGTAAAAGAAAGTGACGGAAGGATATATCTAAAATAATATATATTAAATCTAATACACCAAAAATTTAAACTTGCAAATGAATTATTAAGTGCCGTGTGGTTCCCGGCACCAAAAAGAATAGGACCACTCCATTTTTTTCCAACGTATGTCGTAAAAAGCGACTACGGGACAGGCTTATAAACTTAGGATTCTTGTAGGCGATGGGCTAGCAACCTTTTATTATTTGAATATCGATTCTATCATTAGGCGTGATTCCTTAGTCGCCTTTCACGACATCCATGGCAAAGATACGGAGTGGTTCCATTGTAAAGGATCAGAAACATAAAATTTAATAACACATTTTCCCAATAAAATTCGCGGGTCGTAACAAACTGCAATGCAATCCTCAATTTACTTTGTAGTGTTCCTAACAAAATTGTCCAATATCGCATTCCACTATTGAAAAATATTAAACATCAAAATGCCACGTGTAAATCTTCAACATTGTAAACTAGAACGAATTCCTCTATTTTCAAAGCTGAAAATCCTTTGGAAAACATTCAAATAGACAATTCCGTTGAACTGCATTTTATATGACTTACGCATTTTGAAGTACATGCAAATGCAAAGTATTTTGTATTTTATGATGAAAACTTTGATAAATAAATAAATATATACGGGATAAATTACACGGATTGAGTCAGCCTCTAAGTACCTACTCGTAAGTCCTCAACTTATTTTACGAGTTATTAACCCAACGATACTAATATTTAATAATAATTACTTATATAGACAAATATCCGAGACCCAGGCCAAATAGAGAAAGGTTGTGTAATTTTATCAACATTAATTAAAAAAAAAACTGCTTGGTTATGATAATTTGACACTGAAATAGAAGCTACATTCACAAAGTAGGTATATTATTAAAAAAAATACCTGTCATCTTAGCCCTGGGCAAATGTTAAGTGTTTAAAATTTTCGAGTTAAACAATTATAAAATAAAAGAAACAATCGTCTCAGAATCACTCTAAAGTACTAATTTCTTGGGAAACTTTGCAAATGGGCCTTGAAATGTAATTCGCCACGGTGACTTGGGGCCCGACAAAAAGAGGTCGCCAACTGAAAATTAACTTTTAAGGCCTTACAAAAAGTGAACGGAAACTGAAAATTAACTTTTAATAACTGTTCGGGTGAGAAAAGTTTACGGAGCTTAATTCAATCTGTGAGTTGCTGTCAGTGGGAAGCTTTGGCAAGTTTTGATTTAGGTGTAGTGTAATTAAGCTCAAGGTTAACTCGATCGAACTCGTCGATCGATCTGAATTCGTAGACAATATTGAGTGCCGGTGGTCGAATTGGTAAAGTGCCCGGTTTGAATGCGTATGGCGTAAAAAGGCACAGGTTCGAATCCCGACCCGGACTTGTAGCAATGACTATTTTCGAAGTTATCTACATTTAGTTTGGATATTATGATCGATCCAATTCGGGTTAGGTTCCCCTGCAAAGTTGCGGAGTTCAAATGGGCAGCGCTTCGTGTGAAAACCTGACTCACCCAATCCAAGATCCATGGTCAAAGGCATACCCCGTGCTCCTCTCCAGAATGATGAGGATGCAACCGGGACTAGACTTAATGTCAGGAGGAAGAAGATTGAAATTAATATAGTCTTAACGGTTTTAGATGGGCAGAACTTTGATCGATATTACGACTTTAGATAAACGTTATAATGTTATTAAGGTATGTGGTTTCCAGCAATTAAGAATAGGATGATCACTTGATAATAAAAAGCGAGATAGCGATAATACGCGCGCCATGCTGTGAAGGCAGTAAGACTCATTGAAGATACATTTCTCGAAAGTCCTCGAAGGTCGAACTGTGAACACGCGAGACAACAGAAATGTCTTCTAACGATAAATCAATCGTTGTAAATTTTTGTGTATCATTTACTTGTTGCATTTTTTTTAGAAACAAACTAACTCGATAGATTCCGGAGACAAAATTTGAAAAAAAATAATAACAATATAAGCATATCCGCAGGTAACGACTAGTCGTAATATTAAGAAAACCCTATCAATATTTCAATTTCATTCCACGTGAAGAGACGGTCTATATTCAATTAATTCACAAGCAATTTCGATCAAGTGACTTGTAAGACAATTCGCCAGATGGCGGGAGAAGTTAACTTTTTCACAGCTGAAGTGTGGAAACACTCAGTATGATTGAATCTATTGTTTGTTCTCCTTCCTTTTATATGCCAAGCTTTTGTGGACCTTCTAAAGATGAGGTTAAGTTTGAGAATGAAACGACTTGCGCTTTTTTTTAACTGTGGCAAATGCAGACGATT
The DNA here is from genome assembly GCF_032362555.1 of Amyelois transitella. NCBI lineage: Eukaryota > Metazoa > Arthropoda > Insecta > Lepidoptera > Pyralidae > Amyelois > Amyelois transitella. Next base: position 12,509,546 of record NC_083506.1, read on the forward strand.
AATTGAAAAGGCAATTCTTTTTTCAAAAATATTGAATTAAGGATTTGTAGCTGTAGCGATGATTCGGGCTCAATTGTCATCAACGGGAAGATCTCCAGGCTAGATGTCATGCCTGGGGAACCGCAGCTCCGATGATGTTGAGACGGAGGTTTGTATTTACGTTCCTCCAATCCTTGGAAACCTAGCTTTCGCGATTTAGAAACTCGCTGTTATTTTAAATGACACTTAAAGCCTGAGTAAAGAAGAATGCTGAATTCAATATCTGATCTGAAAACGAATTACATGTATTCATGTCTATATCCGTTTGCGAGGTGGTCAACAGTCTTGAAAAGAGAGATAGACCACGTTCAGATGTTTGGCTTGATGATAGAATTGAGATTGAAATAGTGACAGGTTACTAGCCCATCGCAAACGATCGAAAACAAATTTAATCACAAAATTAACAAATTACAAAACCCTTGGATAATTTATTCTAGACCAGGATATTGATGTGTTGAACCCTCATCTCTTGTTTGTATCGGCGTGATTCTACAAAAACCAAACATTTTGTAGGGCAACAGTTTAACAGATAAAGCCTTGTTTTCGATAGGTATCAATAAATTGTGGTACAAGTTATAAGCGACCTTTAAAGATAGCTATAATTAAAGTACCGTGTGGTTCCCGGCACCAATACAAAAAAGAATAGGACCACTCCATCTCTTTCCCATGGATGTCGTAAAAGGCGACTAAAAGGGATGGGCTTAAAAACTTGGAATCTTTTTTAGGCGACGGGCTAGCAACCTACTCACACTATTTGAATCTCAATTCTATCATTAAGCCAAATAGTTCAACGAAGCCTATCAATCTTTTCAAAACTGTTGGCTCTGTCTACCCCACAAGGGATATAGACGTAACCATATGTATGTATGTACAAATGACACATTGTTAAAAGTTAGCCTTGAATTAAGTTCGAGACATACATATGTAACGAGACACTATCTTATGTAGATAAACATCCAAGACGGTTAGTTATTTAGTTAATTATTATGCCCTCGTCAGGATTCCAACCCGAGACCATTCCTAATCATTATGCGCTTTAAATATAATTACCAACCGCCACCTCCCAAAACTTGGACCACACCACCTAATACATCTTTCAGAACAAACGCAACCGCAAACCTGACCTATTGACACGGAACTATCGCCTTTATCCCTTCAGTTTTAGGGTCTCAAATGGCGCGTGCGCACACCGCGGTTAGGCTGGTCGTTTCATCAATCGCCTTTCAGAATCTGGGCTTGTATGGTCCAGTCCCGAAATGGATTTCCATTCGAGTCAGAATTAACGCGTATCGTGATTACAATTCGGACTGTGGTATCGGCCGTTGTAATTTTGTGCCGGCCATTTCTGAATCACTGAACCGGTTATTGAAATTTTAAATTATCGTATTTAAGTTTTGTGCCTTTGGTCGGTAAAAGGATTTTGCTAGAAAGCGTCGGTGGCGTATTGGTTAGAGTGGTCGTAATGTCGTAACAAAGAATCGAATCTTTGAGAAAAGAATTGCAATTCAGAAAAAAGCATTGCAATTCAGATAAAAGCACAAAGTCACCCTAAGTCACACAAAGTGCTTTTTTCTGAATTGCAATGCTTTTTTTCTGAATTGCAATGCTTTTTTTCTGAATTGCAATGCTTTTTTCTGAATTGCAATTTTGTTCTCACAGGATTGCAACTCAGTGTTTTCACATACAATTGAAATCTGTTCCAGCCCGCTAAGGTTGAAGAAGTCAATCGATCAGACGACTAAGGGATAGGTTTATAAACTTGGGATTCTTTTTTAGGCGATGGACTAGCAACCTGTCACTGTAATCCTAATTCTATTATTTAGCCAAATATTTGAGCGTGGTCTGTTAGTCTTTTCAAGACTGTTTGCTCTGTCTATCCCGCGAGGGATAAAGACGTGTTTATATATAAAATTTCAAATCCATAACAAAGCCATACCTGCTGCTAAGCGTGGCTTCAGAATCTTTTGACTTTATCTGATAGATCTGTTTATTCTTTCAGGAAAAAGACGTAACATTACATTCTTTTTAGTTTGTGCGTAAAAAACTGTTTTCTATTCCTCTGAGAAAGTCATTACAGCCGAATCTTCAATTCAGAATATAAAGATATGGCGGAATTACTCAAAACCAAAGTTTATCTTCTCATAAAAATAATCTTGGAATCTTTACAGCCTCCGCAAAGACTAGAGAAAACAGGACTTTACTTATTTCATGTTAGGGTATCCTTTTGCATGTCATAAAGCCTTGTGTCTCAGTGGTATTCTTCAAATAGATAACGTGGTTTAACATAATATGCTGTTCGCTTGTAAGACTAACACTGTTCTAAATCGAAAATTTCTTCCCATATTACTGCATCGTCTCTGCCTACCCTTTCAAGTGAAAAATTATAGATAGATTGATAAAACTCTTTATTGCACCACAAGAGTAAAACATACAAAACAACATAAAACAGATAGGGATGGTACAAAGGCGGACTTATAGCTAATGCAATCTCTTCCAGTCAACTTTTGGGTGGAAGGAAACCAAACAGGAGATTGGCGTTGGCACAGAGCAAGATAAATAAATCATTAAACATAATAAAAATTATAAATCTTTATTCATATCGAAAGGCATAACGAATTGTATGAACAGTGCCGTGTGGTTCCCGGCACCAAATGAATAGGATCACTTCATCTCTTTACCGTCGATGTTGTAAAATGCGACTAAGGTATAGGCTTACTAACTTGGGATTCTTCTCTTAGGCGATGGGTTAGCAACACGTCATTATTTGAATCTCAATTTTATCATTAAGCTAAACAGCTGAACGTGGCATATGATAATTTATATGTATGTATTCAGTATATGTCACTTGCTGTGCCCGCGTTGAATGGATGAATAATTTTCCCCGTTTTTTTTTTCATTTTGCATTATTTTTTTGGCTCGCTATAGTTGCAGCATATTATATAGCCTAAAGCCTTCCTCGATAAATGGTCTATTCAACGCAAAAAGAATTTTTCAATTCGAACCAGTACTTCCTAAGATTAGCGCGTTTAAACAAACAAACAAACTCTTCAGCTTTATAATATTAATATAGATTATATGTATAAGTAAGTAAGTGTAAGTTTATAACATCTTTTACTGTACTAACATTTTTCCGACTCAGTCGGTTGTAAAACCGCATCACGAGCTCTCAACGTCGTCTGCTTGCAAGTGGTCAGAGTATCGGCGTCTTGGGAGCATCTCGGAGCGAAAGGATTATTCCAAGATCACTGGCATTTCTGTCCCACAAGTGCTATATACGGCTTGCTGGTCAGACTTTGAAGTCTAGACAGACTGACCTTTATATTTATCGAATTTAGTTAGTAACAAGCTGTGCCCGCGACTTGGTCCGCGTGGAATAGTTATTTTGGGCATCATTGAAGCCCTCAAGGATGAATAATTATCCCAGTTTTTTTTTTTACATTTTCCATTATTACTTCGCTCCTAATAGTTGCAGCGTGATGTATAGCCTAAAGTCTTCCTCGATAAATGGTCTATTCAACATAAAAATAATTTTTCAATTCGAACCAGCAGTTCCTGAGATTAGCGCGTTCAAAGAAACAAACTCTTCAGCTTTATAATATTAGTATAGATTTAGATCTTTATTGCACAATGGTTGACTGGTGCCGTGTGGTTCCCGGCACCAGTACAAAAAAGAATAGGACCACTCCATCTCTTTCCCATGGATATCGTAAAAGGCGACTAAGAGATAGACTTACAAACTCGGGATTCTTTTTTTAGGCGATGGGCTAGCAACCTTTCACTATTTGAATCTCAATTCTATCATTAAGCCAAATAGCTGAACGTCACGAACTCTCGCGAAAGCCAAGTTCAGCTGACAATGTCCAAAGCCTTAATAAGAATTTACTAACAAACGGAAAAATTCTACCTCTGAAAAGGATTATTGTGCCTTGTATTATCATAATGGCGGTCATAAAGACATAGAATGGGCTATTCACGTCTCCCCTTAACAAGACGTTAACGAGCATGTGATAACCTCACGTAGGTTGTATGTCATACCACGTGGCTTATGGAACGTTACGTTATTTTATTAAAATGTTTGTCAGTTTAAAGATTAAATAAGTTTTTATATTTATACTAGTTGTGCCCGCGACTTCGTCCGCGTTGAATAGTTATTTTGGGCATCATTGAAGCCCTCAAGCATGAGTAACTTTCCCCGTTTTTTTTCACATTTTCCATTATTTCTTTGCTCCTAATAGTTGCAGCGTGATGTTATATAGTCTTAAACCTTCCTCGATAAATGGTCTCTTAAATACAAAAAGAATTATTCAATTCGAACCAAAAGTTCCTGAGATTAGCGTTCAAAGAAACAAAAAAACTCTTCAGCTTTATAATTTTAGTATGGATTTAAATAATTTATTTCTCAAATGCTATGTATTTACATGCATACGTCTTTACCCCTCACGGATTAGACAGAGCCAATAGTCGTGAAATTTAAAGTAGGTATTATGTATTTCTTTTATAAATATATGAAAAAACGTTGAAGTTTATTAATATGTTGATCAACTGTTATTATTAACTAACGAAAAAACTAAATTTTTAAAATTACTTCGTCAACCACTAAGTACACTAAAAAGATCAATATAATCTGCATACTAAATTGAACAAGCAAAAACCGACTTTACTGCAAACCTTTAAGGTCAGATTTTGGTTGACCGTTGAGCTGGCTGGCTGAAAATGGTCATAGCCAGGGTTAAATTAGGCGTAATGCAGTTAAACGGTGCAGTTTGTTAACGCGTGGTCAGGTCAGGTCAGGGAAGTTAATTTATGAGCTTTGTGACAATTTGTAGTGCAAATTAGATGGAACCATTTAAGTTTAATCTTTATTAATATTATAAAGCCGATGAGTTTGTTTGTTTGTTTGAACGCGCTTATCTCAGGAACTACTGGTTCGAATTGAAAAAATATTTCTGTGTTTATACATACATACATACATAAAATCACGCCTCTTTCCCGGAGGGGTAGGCAGAGGCTACCTCTTTCCACTTGCCACGATCTCTGCATACTTCCTTCGCATCATCCACATTCATAACTCTCTTCATGCAAGCTCGGCGGTTTCGGGTACTTTTGACCTGACCCTTTACCAGGACGTCCTTAATTTGATCAAGATACGTTCGTCTAGGTCTTCCCACTCCGACCTTTCCCTTTCTTTCTGTGTTTAGTGGACCATTTATCGAGAAAGGTTTTAGGCTAAACATATAAAATCACGCTGCAACTTTAAGGAGCGAAGAAATAATGGAAAATGTGAAAAAATGGGTAAAAACCCTTGAGGGCTTCAATGACGCCCAAAACAACTATTCCACGCGGACGAAGTCGCGGGCACAGCTAGTAAATAAATAAAAATCGTTTACTTCCTCAGATAACAAACACGGTTTCTTAATGCTTGTACTCAGCTAAGTTGGCATGTTTCATCAATCTTTGAGGAGAGGCTAGTTCCTGAAATAGGATCTTGCGTACCTGTTCTAAGTAAGTAATGAGTGCTAAGTGCTGTGTAAGTTAGTGAGTATGTTAGTTCAAACTTAAGGTAAGGCACAGATTATATGTAAATAAATCGTTAGAAAACCTGCACATTCAAGGTGCTGGATATATGTGTAAGGAAAAGGCTAAGGGGGCTCCTAGCCAAAGAGGGCACCTGGTCTTAGGGCTAGCGAGATGACGTCATTAAGAAAAATAATAAAGATTTCACCCTCATAAATACACACATATAATCATTATCATATAATCAAACATACATATCATCACGTCTACAGCCCTTGCGGGGTAGACAGAGTATAATCATCAATACTTATAAACACGTACATATTCCTTGTGCGGTATAGACAAAGCCAACAGTCTAAACAAAGTTTCCAAGTTTATAATAAACTTACTTATAAACTTTTTCATTTTTCATTTTCATAAAGCCTTACCTTTACAAATAGAGTATTTAATGCCGTATTGTCCTACTAATATTATAAATGCGAAAGTTTGTGAGTATGTCAGTATGGATGTTTGTTACTTACACGCAAAAACTACTGAACCGTTTGCTATGAAATTTGGTATGTGGGTAGCTGAAGACCCAGAATAACATATAGGCTTCTTTTTATCCCGGAGTTCCCGCGTGTTTGATTCCACGTGGACGAAGTCGCGGGCGGCCTCTAGTTCTTTATAAATGCTGAAAGTAAATGCAATATGATTTTAACAATCTACATTTTCGAAAAAAACATTTAAAAAGTTCTTTAATTTCCTCTAAACGAAAATAGACATGACAGAATAAACAGATTTAGTAAGCTATAAGACTAAGTTATTCCAGCGTCAAATTCAAATACATAATAAGTTCGTTTCGGAATCGGCTTATAGGTTATTAAAGGCCCACCACCGGCGGGCCGCACTAAGCGCCTTAACCATTGACAAAGAATTAAATGGATAACAAACATAAGTTACCGTGCCGTGTGGTTCCCGGCACCAATAGAAAAAGAATAGGACCACACCATCTCATTTCCCATGGATGTCGTAAAAGGCGACTAAGGGATAGGCTTATAAGCTTGGGATTCATATTTTAGGCGATGGGCCAGCAACCTGTCACTATTTGAATCTCAATTCTATCATAAAGCCAAACAGCTGAACGTAGTCTACCAGTCTCTTCAAGGCTGTTGGCTCTGTCTACCCCGCAAGGGATATAGACGTGACTATATGAATGAATGAACATAAGTTACATTGTTACTTATAGGTCCTGGTAAAGAGTCAGGTCAAAAGTACCCGAAACCGCCGAGCTCGCATGAAGAGAGTTAATGTGGATGTAGCGAAGGAAGTATGCAGTGATCGTGGCAAGTGGGAAGAAGAATTCTCAGCCTACCCCTCCGGGAAAGAGGCGTGATTTTATGTAGGTATGTGTGTATGTATGTATGTATGCTACTTATAGAAATATACAAGGCTTACAAACTTTGGATTCTTTTTTAAGGCGATGGGCTAGCAACGTGTCACTATTGGAATCTCAATTCTATCATTAAGCCAAATAGCTGAACGTGGCCTTTCAATCTTTTCAAGACTGTTGGCCCTGTCTACCTCGCAAGGGAAATAGACGTGACCACATGTATGTATGTATGTATAAATATACAAGGAGAGTGTGAATGGAGTAGATGAACTGTAAGGATGGCTTTCAGTGGGTTCTTAAAAAAACACACACAAATTAGCAGTACCCTAAGAAAAGAAAATCATCTATTCATTACAAACACGATGTTATAAAGAAAATTGACAAAAGACACGGACCGGATCTAAACGAAGGTTTGCTATTGAAAAACAGTTTCAAACCTTTCAGATCCAAACTCAGCAATTCATCTTCAGATAGAACGAGAAAAGTAAGTATGAAAATACTCCTGTAATTTCATATAACCTGACTTTTTAACTTCTGAAGGGAAAAAAGCTGGAATTATTATTTTCAATTTCAAATTATTTATTGCATATAAAAATAGGTACAATATAAACCACGAAGGGTATATCAAAATTAAGATTAAAACGACAAGCGGTTTTGCCAATTTAATTAAGTATGATTTGATTTTATTCAATTCGAGATAGGTCTGTAAGGATCGTAGCAAGTGGAATTCCATAGTCTCTGCCTACCCCAATGGGAAACAGGCGTGATGGTATGTATGTATGTTCATTCGACAAACGGAAAACTTATTTTTCTGTTAACCAGACAATTGAACCATATCACGGGCAAATCGTAGTTCATCTGATATCTAGTATGATAGATGCTCGATGGATTTAACTCTACGGATTTGCAGTCCAGCTGTTTTGTATGGCAAGCTATTTAGAATATTTTTTACAATAAATAATAAGGGTTACATCTCAGACTTTTTACCTTGTAAGAGAACAAGACAATTGTAGATATTTTTCTTTGCATAGATATTTTGAAAGTAATTTTGCCAACGACTACATCTTTTTATTTAAAAACCTTTGTTTTTCGATCTATAAAGATACTTTCACAAAAAGCACTTTGAAAAAAATAAAATAGGAAGTGACAGATGTATTCCTGCTGTCTAATTCACAGATTTTATTTGACATTCAACAAAAAATTCTAAATTTTAAAAAACAATTTTTAATTATGAACGATATTTCAAATTTAGATATTGAGTTCAAAAGATATTTGCAGATAATGAGACCCTATCTGGGACTCTTACAGGACCAGGACACGATCGACATCTGTAACGCTTGGATTAAGCGTTTGTCGCAATGTAAGAAGAAAGAGAAGTATTTGCGTAATAAGTATATCTTCTCCCTCTGTTTCCAATTGGCACAAGGGGTTTTTGAAGAACCATTCAATAGATTTCCCACCACTGACAGTCTATCACCACTAAATGATGACGTCAATAGTGATGCTTCTTCGGAAGTAGAATATGTCGTGATCAACGGCGATGATGGAAGCACCAAAATAACATACGATAGCGAACCTCATTCGGAATCTGAATGTTTTTCACAAAACCTGGACTCCGAAGACAACAAAAGCAACAGTGCTCAAAATAACGCAATTAATCAACAAATAAATCAAAAGCGGATTATGAATGTACCCAAGCAAACATTAGTTTACACGTGTTCTGATATTATAAGAAATAAGCCGAAAGTCAATGTTATTGATGATGATTATAAAAACAGAACAAATAATTTGATAATGAAGTTGAGAGAAATAAAATTAGAAAATGAGAGGCTACATTTCGAATTACAACAATTAAAAGAAATAACAAATCGTAATACAAAATGTGAAAGTTGCGGGTCCGATAGAATTACTGTTGCTGTTGATAAGACAACAAGTGCATGTTGTCAAATTAATCCTAGTCCTTCAACAATATTTACTTTACAATCACAGTTAGAAGAAGTTCAAAGTTCTAGGAACGTTTTGATAGAAACTATAAAACATTTGCAAGAGAAAATTCATAATTTGAATGAAACACGAAAACACGAGATTGATGAAATAAAAGCTGCTCATGATTTCCATATCATCGAATGTAAATCAGAATTGAAAAAGGAGCTGTCTGAACTGTACGAGAAAAAGTTGCAAGAGGAGATACGCAATTTTGAGAAAAAATTAAAAGAACTTGAGGATATTATTGATTTGAATAAATGTAAATTCGAAGATGAAAAAAACAAGATGACAACTGAAAAGGTGAAAATAATCAACAACAAAGATTTTGAAATTGAACAGTTAAAAAAAGAATTGGAGGAGCAGAAAACTAACATACATTCTATTTTGAATAAATTACCTGAACCTAAAGAGTCAATCGATAACAATACTGAAATTTTAAAGTCAAAAGTGGATCAGTTAGAGAAACGCTTGTTCAAAACGGAGAAATCTAAATCGAAATGCATCAGAGTGTACGAGGCTAAATTGGCCAATTTGCAAAGAGAGAAACATTTGACGGAGTGTTCGCTTCAACTCCAATTGGTCAGGCAGAGGGCTCAGGTGATTAGCGATGTGTCGGACGAGAGCCAGGCCGAATTGGCAACAACACTAGACAAATTAGAGACTAAGTACAAAGAGATAGTGGCCAATGTCCAATCAACAGCGATACAAAGAAGGGTGCAGGATCAAATGGCTCTCGACTCAATTGTGCAGGCGACAATTAAGACTGAAAATATTCTATCTCACAGGGTTACGAACCGCAGCCAATTGTCGGGGAGAACTATGCAAAATCAAAGCCGGGACGAGAATGGTTTTGATAGTGAGATTTCATCTTTATTACGTGGCAATAAGGTTGGTAATGTGATGGTGGGTAACAAGTCATTTGGTGAGGATAGTGTGGGGGGCTATTGCCTCGACGGAGAAAGAATGGGTCAACTATTTGAGAGGGTGTACATTCCTCAGAGGGACACAGGCGATGGCCATTTGAAGAAGTAGTGAACTATTTTGATGTCTCTTGTAATTATCTCGTTGATTGTGACCCACTCAAAGTAATGTCTCAATAAAGTGTTACATAAATTACTAAACTTTGATTTCAAGTAGATTGAAGCGGCAAATTTAGATCAGTCAACGAATTAACAAGTTTGTTATAATAGACAATACACTAGACAAAGACAGCTAAAATGTAGGGTAAGTTTATCTCCTGTGATATATTTCCGATTGCGATACATACATACATAGGTACATATATACCTTGTGGGGTAGATAGAGCCGACAGTATTGAAAAGACTGATAGGTCACGTTCAGCTGTTTTGGCTTAATGATAAAATTGAGATTTAAATAGTGACAGGTAGCTAGCCCGTTACCCAAAAGGAGAATCCCAAATTTATAAGCCTATCCCTTGGTCGCATTTTACGACATCCATGGGAAAGAGATGGATTGGTCCTAGAGATTTAAATAGTGACAGGTAGCTAGCCCGTTACCCAAAAGGAGAATTCCAAATTTATAAACCTATCCCTTGGTCGCATTTTACGACATCCATGGGAAAGAGATGGATTGGTCCTATTTATATTGGTGCCGAAAACCACACAATACACTCACAATTAAAATATTTACACATTTAATAAAAGTAGTACATAGTAGTAAAGTAAGCACGCTGTGTCAATTCTGTATTCCGGTACTCGCCAATTCTGTGGTCAATGTACACGGGTATTTCAAGCTTTCAACTGACGAAGCTGACCGTTTGGACTGAAAGTTTGGAAACTGCCGATGAAGCTGGTAAGCTGTTAAGCTGTTTTAGATAAATTGCAATTCAATCCAAGCTTTGGCAAAAGACTGAACTGAAACAGATTGCGTTGAGTTAATTAAATATATACATACATACATATTGTCACGTCTATATCCCTTGCGAGGTAGACAGAGCCAACAGTCTCGAATAGACTGAACGGCCACGTTCAGCTATTTGGCTTAATGATAGAATTGAGATTCAAATAGTGACAGGTTGCCAGCCCATCGCCTAAAAAAGAATCACAAGTTTATAAGCCTATCCCTTAGTCGCCTTTTGCGACATCCATGGGAAAGAGATGGGGTGGTCCTATTCTTTTTTGTATTGGTGCCGGGAACCACACGGCACAGTTAATTAAATTCTTATCTTAAATACATGATGGGACTTATGATTGTGGATGGATGAAGCAAATTATCGCTTATAACTCAGAAAAGACCAAGGTAAGATTTGAACCTAAGCCTCGGCCTTAGTGGGGCAGCGGCAGCGCGCTTGTCTGTGTCACCGTCACCGGAGGTCCCGGATGCAAATCCCGGCCAGGGCATGACGCGAAATAAATTTTCTCTGATTGGCCTGGGTCTTCGATGTTTATCTATACTATATAACTATATAGATAAAAGTACTAGAGGTCGCCCGCGACTTCGTCCGCGTGGAAACCCTATCATAACTTAGCAATCACTCCCACGGGAATTCCAGGATAAAACAGTAGCCTATATGTTATTCTGGGTCTTCAGCTACATACATACCAAAAATCGTAATCGGTTCAGTAGTTTTTGCGTGAAAGAGCAACAAACATCCATACTGACATACTCACAAACTTTCGCATTTATAATATTATATAGTAGGATTTATTATAAAATATTGTATCGTTGGGTTAGTATCTAGTAACACAAGTCTCGAACTTACTTCGAGGCTAACTTAATCTGTGTAATCTGTCCCGTATAAATAAAAAAAAAAGATGCTCTGACCGTATGTATTATTCACAATTGAATTAAACTTTTCTGTGAAAAATTGCTGTTTGTCTTAAAGTTTGAGGGTTTATAAGAAAACTTTTTTTTGGAATTCCGCGTAGAACTAAATATCCCGTTAGTTTCTTGTGGAAATTTCAGGAAAGCCACTTTTTGTGCTCCCTACATTCCATTTTAGACGTAAACGGACGCCTTATCATGCTGTTCCTTATCCGGTCACTCAATTTCACAACCATCATTCTCCTTAACGCTCTCATTTCCACTGCATTTATTCTGCTTTCGTGCTTCTTTTGCCATACCCAACTTTCACTCCCATACATTAATGTCGGGACCAACAGACTGACTAAGCAGATATACAAGGAGAGTGTGGAGGGAAAGGTCGGAGTGGGAAGACCTAGGCAAACGCTTGATCAAATTAAGGACGTCCTGGTAAAGGGTCAGGTCAAAAATACCCGAAACCGCCGAGCTTGCATGAAAAGAGTTATGAATGTGGATGAAGCGAAGGAAATATGCAGAGATCGTGGCAAGTGGAAAGAGGTAGTCTCTGCCTTCCCCTCCGGGAGAGAGGCGTGATTTTATGTATGTATGTATGTTCATTCCATATGGAACCTTCATGCTAAATTACAACTTTCTACGCTCAGTAGTTTCGGCGTTATCTGTCAGTTACTCACTCACTGAAACACACTTACATACATTAACGTCTATATCCCTTGCGGGGAAGACAGAGCCAACAATGTTGAAAAGACTGAAAGGCCACGTTTACCTGTTTGGCTTAATTATAGAGTTGAGATTAAAAAGAAGAATCCCAACTTTATTAACCTATCTTTATTCTAGTCGCCTTTTACGACATTCTTGTGAAATGTGACCAATCCATGAAATAAAAAATGACCAATCCATCTAGGATTGGTCATATTTTTATTTCTATTGGTGTCGGGAACCACACGGTACACACTAGAAAGTAGGAGTTTAAAAAAAAAAAGGTATTATATATTTTGAGTCTTACTAATTATATCGCTTCGCAATCTAAATGGAAGTAGCTAATTTCAGGGAAGCGCAGGTCCGTACTATGTACTTCGCTTTTAAATTTCCATTTTCGTCTAATTACCGAGCAAGCGCTTCGTCAGGGCCGCAATAGGGCCTTAAGGTGAGTTTCCGCATCAGTCGAGCTCTTGTTATAAAATTATATCATACATACATACATATAGTCACGTCTATATCCCTTGCGGAGTAGACAGAGCCAACAGTCGTGAAGAGACTGATAGGCCACGTTCAGCTGTTTGGCATTATGATGGAATTGAGATTAAAATAGTGACAGGTTGCAAGCCAATCGCCTACAAGAAGTATCCCAAGCTTATAAGCCTTTCCCTTAGTCGCCTTTTACGATATCTATGGGAAAGAGATGGAGTGATCCTATTCTTTTTTCTTTTGGTGCCGCAACCTACACGGCACTTAAATTATTTAATCTACTAGTTTTTGACCACTGTTTCGCTCGAAACATTATATTATGTCCTTTTCCGTATATAAATTTCATGGTTGATCTGTTCAGTGGTTTCGACGTGAAGAACTGACACACAAACATACTTTTAGATAAGCAATACCAGCACGGATAACCACTGTGTGTGAGTAGAGTAGAGTTCATTTTATTTTAATACTAGCTTTCCCCCGCGACTCCATCCGCGCGGATGTCGGTCTTCGCGTAGATGGTTTATTTCTCCATTTTATTTTCAGTCCTGTCAATTTAGACCAAAAAATAGGAATGAAGCTACATTAATTCCCATCAAGCTGAAAATGAGTATAATTGTTTAAAACACAATCAAAAGCATTATTTCAAAACTAGCTTTCCCCCGCGACTCCGTCCGCGCGGATGTCGGTCTTCGCGTAGATGGTTTATTTCTCCATTTTATTTTCAGTCCGGTCAATTTAGACCAAAAAATAGGAATGAAGCTACATTAATTCCCATCAAGCTGAAAATGAGTATAATTGTTTAAAACAAATTTAAAAAGCATTATTTCAAAATTCCCCATGATTCCGGTTTAAGGAAAAAAATTACCCTAGGTCAAAGGTAAGAAAATGGGATTTTCACGATTTTCTTCAAAACGGTAAGTTTTATAGGAAAATTACCTCAGACATAGATTGTAGATCATAAAGATATCTATAAAAAGGAATCAATATTTTTTTTTCAATAAAACTACCGTTTCTGAGATATAACGATGCAAAAAGTTGCAAGCGTCATAATATGCATAAGCACGTCTCGTATATACTCTATGTAGCAGTAATATAAGTAAAAATATTGTTCTGTCGGTAATTTTAACTTGAATTCAAAATATAAAATATACATAAGTATAATGAAACCCAGTCCCTTCATTTATACTGTAGTGAAACCCTGAGACAACATCTGTCTCTCTGTTTAGTTGTGTACGTGGCTAGGGTCGTATAGCTGCTTTATCTCAGAATGCTCAACACATGAAATACCGTTAGTCTTTAATAATAGTTGTCCTTGCGGGGATACCGTTGTCGGCTATGGACACCACGGCCTCTCATGCTCTAGGAGTGCCGGCCGTTTAGGGCGCCATGCCGCCCTAAATGATATAATCCTCCTAGAACCAAACGGTCTGGCTCGGGATGATGCCAAGAGACCGGATGGTATGACTTTGGTAGCCTGGAGATTGGGGCGGCCTTTGGTGTGGGATGCTACTTGTGTCGACACACTTGCACCGTCTCATCTTCAGGTTACTAAATCTAAGGCCGTTTTGCTTCAAATGAGGCAAAAAACCTTAAAAGGCGCAAATATGTAGTTATCGGGATCAAAGTTTACATCAGATGGCAAGTGTGATAGTGATATTGAAAGGAGAGTGAACGCGGGGAACATGGTGAATGGAGCTTTGCATGCCTTTATGAGCAGTCAGAAACTATCCAAAAAGGCTCGACTGGCTGTGCACAGGGGCGTGTTGGTCCCGACATTAATGTATGGGAGTGAAAGTTGGGTATGGCAAAAGAAGCACGAAAGTAGAATAAATGCAGTGGAAATGAGAGCGTTAAGGAGTATGTTGGGTGTGAAATTGAGTGACCGGATAAGGAACAGTGTGATAAGGGAATGTTGTGATGTGAAAGAAGATGTAGTTACAGGAATAGAAAAGGGTATGTTGAGATGGTTCGGTCATGTGGAGAGGATGAATGAAAACAGGTTGACTAAGCAGATATACATGGAGAGTGTGGAGGGAAAGGTCGGGGTGGGAAGACCTAGACGAACATATCTTGATCAAATTAAGGACGTCCTGGTAAAGGGTCAGGTCAAAAGTACCCGAAACCGCCGAGCTTGCATGAAGAGAGTTATGAATGTAGATGAAGCAAAGGAAGTATGCAGGGATCGTGGCAAGTGGAAAGAGGTAGTCTCTGCCTACCCCTCCGGGAAAGAGGCGTGATTTTATGTATGTATGTATGTATGTAGTTATCGGTAATATCTATACTTTTGAACCTTTTGGGGTAGAAACTCTGGGACCGGGGGGCCTATCTGCCCATCAGCTTTTCCGACAATTGTCGAAAAAGCTAATTGAGGTATATCTTGACCGGAGGGCTGGAAATTATCTGGCTCAGAGAATCAGCATTGCCATTCGAATTGGCAATGCTGCCAGCCTTCTGGGCACATTCCCGCATGTTGATGCTATGCAAGGACTGTACAATTTATAAATTAAATTTTAGTTTGTAGTCATCTTTTTTCTTTCTTTTTATAAGTAGCTTTAGTTTTAATTTGATTATTGCATTGAATTTGATAATTGTAACCTATATTATTGTCCTAAGATGATTTTCTTCACTTAGCGTTATTCTATTTTAATTTTAAATAATAAATACGAAAGTTAGTCTTGAGTGCCACTGCGTAGTGAAAACACGTGTTTATTCTAACCTATTTCAGACTTTTTCAAGTTTAATAATAAAAATGTAAAAAAAAAACGCGCTAATAGTACACTACCTCAGAGGTGGCAAGGAAACGGATGCATATTATGACGCTTGCAACTTTTTGCATCGTTATATCACAGAAACGGTAGCTTTGTTGAAAAAAATTATTGATACCTTTTTTATAGATAACTTTATGATCTACAATTTATGTCTGAGGTAATTTTCCGATTTGAAAAACTTACCGTTTTAAAGAAAATTGCGATACACCCATTTTTTACCTTTGACCGTGAGTAAATTTTTTTCCTTAAACCGGAATCATGGGGAATTTTGAAATAATGCTTTTGATTGTGTTTTAAATAATTATACTCATTTTCAGCTTGATGGGAATTAATGTAGCTATGTAGTATTTTTTTAATAGTAATTAGTAGCGGCCCGCTTGTGCAGCAAACGGTTCAAGCCAAAGCCGACTTTAGGCGCTACAGGTTACGGCGCTAAATCCACTGCGGGTAACGCAACGTGTGTTCGCGGTTCTACAGAACAACGTCTATGGATAAACTGAAAAATTAAGATTTTTTTTTCTTCGTACTTTTTCGGGATAAAAAGTATCCTATTTTACGCCCAGGATAATAAGGTATAATTATACCAAGTTTCATCAAAATCGAACCGTTAGTTTTCACGTGATGCCTGAACATACAGACAGACAAACAAAAATTTTTTTAATCACATTTTTGTGTTTGGTATCGATCCAGTAACACCCCCTGCTATTTATTTTTTCAATATTTTCAATGTACAGAATTGACCTTTCTACAGATTTATTATATGTATAGATTCCCCATGATTCCGGTTTAAGGAAAAAAATTACCCAAGGTCAAAGGTAAGAAAATGGGATTTTCACGATATTCTTCAAAACATTAAGTTTTATAGGAAAATTACCTCAGACATAGATTGTAGATCATAAAGATATCTATAAAAAGGAATCAATATTTTTTTTCAATAAAGCTACCGTTTCTGAGATGAAAATGAAGATGATGATGATTACGATGCAAAAAGTTGCAAGCGTCATAATATGCATAAACACGTCTCGTATATACTCTATGTAGCAGTAATATAAGTAAAAATATTGTTCTGTCGGTAATTTTAACTTGAATTCAAAATATAAAATATACATAAGTATAATGAAACCCAGTCCCTTCATTTATACTGTAGTGAAACCTTGAGACAACATCTGTCTCTCTGTTTAATTGTGTACGTGGCTAGGGTCGTATAGCTGCTTTATCTCAGAATGCTCAACACATGAAATACCGTTAGTCTATAATAATAGTTGTCCTTGCGGGGATACCGTTGTCGGCTATGGACACCACGGCCTCTCATGCCCTAGGAGTGCCGGCCGTTTAGGGCGCCATGCCGCCCTAAATGATATAATCCTCCGTGCTCTTGCCACCATCCATGTTCCAGCCGTTCTAGAACCAAACGGTCTGGCTCAGGATGATGCCAAGAGACCGGATGGTATGACTTTGGTACCCTGGATATTGGGGCGGCCTTTGGTGTGGGATGCTACTTGTGTCGACACACTTGCGCCGTCTCATCTTCAGGTTACTAAATCTAAGGCCGTTCTGCTTCAAATGAGGCCAAAAACCTTAAAAGGCGCAAATATGTAGTTATCGGTAATATCTATACTTTTGAACCTTTTGGGGTAGAAACTCTGGGACCGGGGGGCCTATCTGCCCATCAGCTTTTCCGACAATTGTCGAAAAAGCTAATTGAGGTATCTCTTGACCGGAGGGCTGGAAATTATCTGGCTCAGAGAATCAGCATTGCCATTCGAATTGGCAATGATGCCAGCCTTCTGGGCACATTCCCGCATGTTGATGCTATGCAAGGACTGTACAATTTATAAATTAAATTTTAGTTTGTAGTCATCTTTTTTCTTTCTTTTTATAAGTAGTTTTAGTTTTAATTTGATTATTGCATTGAATTTGATAATTGTGATCTCTATTATTGTCCTAAGATGATTTTCTTCACTTAGGGTTATTCTATTTTTTTAAATAATAAATACGAAAGTTAGTCTTGAGTGCCACTGCGTAGTGAAAACACGTGTTTATTCTAACCTATTTCAGACCTTTTCAAGTTCAATAATAAAAATGTAAAAAAAAACGCGCTAATAGTACACTACCTCAGAGGTGGCAAGGAAACGGATGCATATTATGACGCTTGCAACTTTTTGCATCGTTCGCACAGAAACGGAAGCCTTGTTGAAAAAAAATATTGATACCTTTTTTATAGATAACTTTATGATCTACAATTTATGTCTGAGGTAATTTTCCGATTTGAAAAACTTACCGTTTTAAAGAAAATTGCGATACACCCATTTTTTACCTTTGACCGTGAGTAATTTTTTTTCCTTAAACCGGAATCATGGGGAATTTTGAAATAATGCTTTTGATTGTGTTTTAAATAATTATACTCATTTTCAGCTTGATGGGAATTAATGTAGCTATGTAGTATTTTTTTCATAGTAATTAGTAGCGGCCCGCTTGTGCAGCAAACGGTTCAAGCCAAAGCCGACTTTAGGTGCTACAGGTTACGGCGCTAAATCCACTGCGGGTAACGCAACGTGTGTTCGCGGTTCTACAGAACAACGTCTATGGATAAACTGAAAAATTAAGATTTTTTTTTCTTCGTATTTTTTCGGGATAAAAAGTATCCTATTTTACGCCCAGGATAATAAGGTATAATTATACCAAGTTTCATCAAAATCGAACCGTTAGTTTTCACGTGATGCCTGAACATACAGACAGACAGACAAAAATTTTTTTAATCACATTTTTGTATTTGGTATCGATCCAGTAACACCCCCTGCTATTTATTTTTTTAATATTTTCAATGTACAGAATTGACCTTTCTACAGATTTATTATATGTATAGATATAGATGTACGCTATAATAACAATAATTACGATTACAAAGAAATGGTTCTAACAACGTGTACAAGTTATTATTATTTTTTGATCCATAATATTATTTTCTGTTACCAACAACAGAGTATAGCCCGGACGAAGAAGATAAAGGCAAGGTAGAATTGCAGTACGATATAGCGTTCAGATTGGTCAAATAACTCACCTCAGTTTTACTTCACATCAAATTTTTTTTATTAAGTATTCTGCGGCGGCATGTCGTGAAGAGCGGAAATGGACCTTAAATCTTAAATTTAATTTGTGATACCCGGCTCGAGTAGCCCTTAAATGTGCCTTATTCACTACTCGTAAAACAAACAATTTGAGTTACTCATTTGCTTAATTTTAAAACGTGTTTATGTGTTCATTTGGTTAAGTGAACAAGCTTAAAATACAAGGTTTGGGCGTAATTAAACTTCCTGTTTTTACATACATACATACATATGGTCACGTCTTTATCCCTTGCGGTGTAGACAGAGCCAAGCCAAGCTTTCAAAACTGCTGGCTCTGTCAACCCCGCAAGGGATAAAGACATGATTGTATGAATGAATGAAACTGATTTGGAACTGAACCTTTTTAACACATTTAACTTAATATTACTTTAATTAGTGCCGTGTGATTCCCGGGGCTTAAGTATCACTTAATCGTATTCCTATGGATGTCGCAAAAAGCGACTAAGGGCATAAGCGCATATTTAAGCTTCGCAAGCGCTGTCAGTCTTTCTGAGATTGTTTTACTCTGCCTACCCCGCAAGGGATATGGACGTGACTATATGTATGTTTGTATGTTTGTAGAATCGTACCTAACAGAGTTATAGTATGTCTTCTAAAAGAGAAAACTACAATTTTAATTTCCCCGGTTCGTTCCATAACTCTATTTATTTGTAGACAAACAACTTTAAGCTTTTAACATCTCGAGTTACTTGAACTTGTGTCAAAGTGAAATAAAAATAGACTCTTTTATTTTTAGAGATCTTTAATTGTCACAGCGGGGGTTGCTAATTGCAATATCGTGGCGAGGAATGAAGTTCTCAACTAAAAATGTACCATGTTTAAGTAAGAACTTTGCGAATGAATTTATTGATAAGTTTGTGAAGGAAACTTGATTTTTGCATCGCATTCAAATAAATGAATATGTACGGGATAGACTACACAGATTGAGTTAGCCTCGAAGTAAGTTCGAGACTTGTGTTACAAGATACTAACTCAACAATGCTATATTTTATAATAAAAAATATAGCATTGTTGAGTTAGTTAGAGTAAGAGTGAGACAATTATATATATTAAGGGATTTAGAGGGATATTAAGGGATTATTATATACTTGGGATTCCTCTTTTACGCGATGAGCTAGCAACCTGTCACTATTTAAATCTCAATTCTATCATTAAGCCAAACAGCTGAACGTGGCCTTAAAGATAAATATCCAAAACCCAGGCCAATCAGAAAAAGTTCTTTTCTCATCATGCCCTGGCCGGGATTCAGCCAATAAAGCCATAAAGATGAACGTGGCATTTTAGTATTTTTAATACTGTTGGCTCTGTCTACACCGTCTTAATGTATATAGACGTATGTATTTTGCTGAAACATCGGATAGCTCAATACCAAACATTAATTTTGAACTGGGCGGGATTAACTTGACAAATCTGGGTATAATCGCTTCTGAGCGGGTTATTTATGTTCTTAATTAACATATATAAGTATTACAATTAAGGGGAAAAGTTGTTGGAAGATATAGTAGCGATGAATAAACGTAGTGTGTTCCAAGTTCCAACCCACTTTGCATACTGATTGTCAATCAAAGAAAATTCATTCATTCATTCATTCATTTATATGATCACGTCTATATCCCTTGCGGGGTAGACGGAGCCAGCAATCTTAAAAGATTTATAGGCCACGTTCAGCTGTTTGGCTTAGTGATATTGACCTTCAAATATTACATATTGTTTATTTTTAATTGGGAATTTTCATGGCAACCTGTCACTATTTGAATCACAACAATTTAATCTTTAAACCATACAACTGAACATAGCCTTTCAGACTGTGCGACTGTTATGCTCTGTTAACCCCGTTGGGTTTAGGGACGTAATTATGTATGTGTGTGTTGAATTTTCATTACAAATTTTGTTCTCCTTATTTTTACCAGCTGAACGTTGCCTTCAAGAATTTTGAAAGTAATAAATCCCTATGAGATATAACTAAAACACTCATAAATATTGTCTGTGTGGAGTAAGACAGTGAAACAATGTACACATTTAAGATTTAAGACACCACAGTTGCAAGTTTCAGTGCACCAGATATTGCGCTATTGTGGTATTTGTGTGCATAAACGTGAATGCTAAATATTGTATGTACTGAGTACCTACATTGCATTCATGAGTAATTGCTTTTACATACATACATACATATTGTCACGTCTATATGCCTTGCGGAGTAGACAGAGCCAACAGTCTTGTAAAGATTGATCGGACACGTTCAGCTATTTCGCTTAATGATAGAATTGAGATTCAACTAGTGACAGGTTGCTAACCCATCGCCTAAAAAAAGAATTCCAAGTTTGTAAGCCTATCCCTTAGTCGCCTTTTACGACATCCACGGGAAAGAGACGGAGTGGTCCTATTCTTTTTTGTATTGGTGTCGGGAACCACACGGCTTGTTTTACAAGTAGTTGCTTTTAGTTGTTAGGCATTAATTCTTATAGTATCTTCCCCCTGGCTTTTAGTCCCGGTTGCATCCTCACCACTCTGGAGAAGAGTTTGACCATGGTCTGGGTTGAGTCAGGTTTTTACACGATGAAAGAAGAGAATTGATTTATTTTCGAAATTGAATACAAGGTATCTATCACTTATTGACGTCACATCACTTAAATCTTATTATAACTACTAAATCTTCCAAAGCGCATGTGTATTTAAGTAAGCTTGCAGCTGTAATACTGGACATCTCGGGTTCGAATCCCGGCCATGGCATGATGAGAATTTTTTTCAAATTTTTCACTGATTGGCCTGGGCCTTAGATGTCAATCAATATAAGTATTTATTATAAAATATAGTATCGTATCATTCAGTTAGTATCTGGTAACACAAGTTTCGAACTTCGAGGCTACTGTCATAAAATTTAATTTGTCCCGTATTTATTTATTAGTAGAGGCCGGCATGGAATCAATCCCGCGGGAACTCCAGCATAAAAAGTAGCCTATATGTTATTCTGGGTCTTCAGCTACCTGCATACCAAATTTCATCGTAATTGATTCAGTAGTTTTTGTGTGAAAGAGTAACAAACATCCATACTGAAATACTCACAAACTTTCGCCTTTATAATAGTAGTAGAATATGTATATATTTTACTACAGAAATAGAAATAGGTATCATTATTCGGTTTTCTATGACGCAAACGAACTTTGAGAATTTCCCAGAAAAAGGCGTAGGTTTAACTTCAAGAAAAGTATTACCCTTTTCAGTTGTAAAATTGGACCACTCAATACTGCGTAGTGAATAAAGTTATCTGAATAAAGTTATTTATAGAGAGCTGACCGCTACGGTTCAGTTTTCAATATTGACATATCCCTTAACCTTTTTTAACTTTCCTTAGTTTTTCCCTTTCATCCGGATTTCACTCTTTTTGTGTCTGAACCGACTTCATAAAAAGAGGAGGTACTCAATTCGACCGTATTTTTTTCTCTGTCAATAAAGAAGGTTATAAATTCGACTGTATATGTCTTTTGTTTGTTTGTAAACTGATTATTACACATACAAAGAAATATAACAAAATATATAAACACTCATTGGATTTAGAAGAATATATACAATGACGGACTCATCCCAATCGGGATTTCTTCCAATCAAGCAAAATAATACATACATACAATCACGTCTATGTCCCCTGCGGGGTAAACCATCTTGGAAAGACTGATAGTCCCCATTCGTCCGTGAACGTGGTCTTTAAAACAACAAACCTTTTTTCAAAACCTTTTATCTATTTCATTAATAACTAGCTGTGCGACTTCGTCCGTGTGGAATAGTTATTTTTGGCACCATTGAAGCCCTCAAGGATGAATAATTTTCCCCGATTTTTTTCACATTTTCCATTATTTCTTCCCTCCTAATAGTTGCAGCGTGATGTTATATAGCCTAAAACCTTCCATGATGAATTGTCTATTCAACACAAAATCAATTTTTCAATTCGAACCACTAGTTCCTGAGATTAGCGAGTTCAAACAAACAAACAAACAAACAAACTCTTCAGCTTTATAATACTAACTAATAATTTAGATGAGTTTCAACCAAGACTAATGCAAAATCACATACCCTCTCTCTCTGTGCCCCTGCAAAGCGATTCAATCTGCATTTGTAGCGGAACTGGAACTATCTAATTGCATCGCACGCTGGCACGCACAGTCGCAATGTATCAACTCCTTCCTACATACCTGTTCCGGAGAAGTATCACTTAGATACCGCGATACGATTACTAGTATTATTAAGAAAAATCGGTTGTCTGTAAAGTCGGTTTACGGACGATAGTCGAACGTGACAACGTCTTAAGAAAATACTGATGGAATGGTAGCATTTTTCAAAAGAAAATTTTAATTTCATTTGTTAAATAGTATTTTATGTAGGTATATAGAGAAGGAGGTATACGCTGCCGAACGCGAAGGCCGATTGTGCCTCTTTGTCGCTCGTTCCGCGCTCTCGCTTGCACTTCAAGCCTTACATGGAACGCCTCAGAGCGAGGTAACGCCGCATGAGTCATGTTTTTTCGTGCGTGCAGCCGGCTCAATCGAATTACAAGACGTTGTCACGCAAAAATTATAAAAAAAATTATTGTAAATACAAATTAGAGAACATTAACTTAGTAGTAAAAAATAGAACAAGTGATATTAACGCTGGTTTTTGCATGCCTATTCCGAACTAGGATCGCGTAACAATTAAAAGGGTTATAAAGTAATCTGTACCATAGAATGTGAGTTAGATGAAAATTCAGTTTTTATTCAATACAGGATATCTCGAACATCAACATGACTGTTATATCTTTTGGTTTTGGTAACATTGGTTGATGTCGAATATGTTATATGTAACTTAGTTTAGTGCGGCTTACAAAGCTTCAGTGGAGTAGAAGCGGAAACAAACTGCACTGCAGGATTTTCTTTGATAACATCGACTTTTACACAATATACCAAATTTAAAATTCGAAATAGACTATAGATTGCGACTAAGGGGTAGGCTTACAAACTTGGGATTCTTTTTTAGGCGATGGGCTAGCATCCTGTCACTATTTGAATCTCAATTCTATCATTAAGCCAAATAGCTAAACGTGGCCATTTAGTCTTTTCAAGACTATTTGGCTCTGTCTATCCCTTAAGAGATATAGACGTGACCATGTGTATGTATGTGTGTATGTACGCAGTGTAATAGTATTTGATTATATTGGTGATTATTCTTTACGTCACGTCTTTACGCCATACGGGCACCGCAGAGGCGGTAGTCACAACCTGAAAGCTACGATTAACTGGATAATCGGATAATGTAAACGGGTTTTCGACGTCGTTCAGACAAGCCTACGGTTGAAGCGAAGATTTATGTCCGGATTCTAACTCGCCGCACTGCGCCGTGAGCCGTTCCGCCTGATATTACATACATACATACATATAATCACGTCTATATCCCTTGCGGGGTAGACAGAGCCAACAGTTTTGAAAATACTGAGAGGCCACGTTCAGCTGTTTGACTTAATGGTAGCGTTGAGATTCAAATAGTGACAGTTTGCTAGTTCATCGTTTAAAAGAAGAATCCCAAGTTTATTGGCCTGTCCCATAGTCGCCTTTTACGTCATCCATGGGAAAGAGATGGAGTGGTCCTATTCTTTTTTGTACTGGTGCCGGGAATCAAACGGCACTGCTGGAACACGGTGCACGGTACGAACGAATGAATGAATAAGTGATTACAGTTAAGGAAAACATTAACTAACAAGTTAATGTTTTCCTTAACTAAGGCACCGATACTTGGGATTCTTTTTTTAAGCGATGGGCAACTAAGTTACTATTTGAATCTCAATTCTATCATTAAGCCAAATAGCTGAACGTGGCCATTCAGTCTTTACGAGACTGTATGTATGTATATGTTTGTTCGTTCATCCATCCGTTCCTTCATTCGTTCATTCGCCATTGGCTGAACGCCTTTCATTCATTCAATTATTTCATGAACAAACTTTTAATTTCATTCATAACATTTCAATATACCGGTAAATGAGGTGTCGACATTCCTCTTACCTGAGTTACACTCCTGCACTCTCTATATTTTATCCAAGTTCAAGTCTAGATTTATGTCCGGTATTTGGCTAGCCGCACAGCGTCAGACGTTTCATCTTAGTCAGATGAAAAATTGTTTGTAGCTCCACGCAACCACTGCCGCTTTGTCCCTGGTAATCACCGAACTACCGTTGTATAGAGCGCGCAATGGATATGTCAGGAAGTGGAGTCATTGTCCTCTTGGCGTCAGTTCTGGTTGAGTTCTCAGCTCTGAGGAGAAGAAACTATTCGCTGCTGTCTCATCTCTGCATTCTTTTTTTAAGAAAACCCTTTTGGTAACCATCATGTGCCGTGTGGTTCCCGGCACCAATAAAAAAAAGAATAGGACCACTCCATCTCTTTCCCATGGATGTCGTAAAAGACGACTAAGGGGTAGGCTTACAAACTTGAGATTCTTCTTTTAGACGATGGGCTATCAAGTTGTCACTATTTGAATCTCAATTCCATCATTAATCCAAACAGTTGTTCGTGGCCTATCAGTCTTTTCAAGACTGTTGGTTGTCTGTCTACTCCACAAGGGATATAGACGTGATCATTATGTATGCACATGTTGTGAGTGAAATGCAGTATGTACTTCATGTTTTCCTGTGGTGTTTCAGTGTGACGAACATACTCGTAGATCTAAGTATTTTTTCCATTTTATTTCTATACTAGAGGCCGCCCGTGACTTCGTCCGCATGGAAACCCTATTAATCCCGCAGGAACTCCTGAATAAAAAGTAGCCTATATGTTATTCTGGGTCTTCAGCTATACTACATACCAAATTTCATCGCAATCGGTTCAGTAGTTCTTGCGTGAAAAAGTAACAAACATCCATACTGACATCCTGACACACAAACTCTCGCATTTATAATATTAGTAGGATTGTCCCATCCATCAATCCATCTTTTTCTTTCCTTCAAAATCGACATACATTTGTTTAACCATAAAAAGTCTCTGCGAGAAAGCAAAAAAAAAAAAAAAAAAATTGATTGCTCAACCGCGCCACAGTTCTATCCGCGATTAAAAGGCTCTCAAATTGCTAAATTGCTGCGTCCCAAAACGCGGACCGAATCTTGGATAATCTTCGTACAAAAAATAAAAAAAAAACCTAAAACCGCAAAGCAAATTATGCAGTTCCCGTCAAACGACTCGTTAAATACTTAAGCGGCACTTTGTTTTGTCGGAACTTGGGACAAATGAGCACGGTCGCTTTGATTTTTTTCCACGGAGATAATCCCACAGACAGTCGGATCTCATTTATGGCGCGCGCTCTAAGTTTTTCCCTTTATTTATATTTACTCTAGCGTATTTACGAAAAAATGTATTGATCTCATTTGCGCGGCTCTAAGGATTTTCCTGTCTTTATTTATGTTTACTCCACTGTTTTTTCCATAAATGTTTTGTTTTTAAATAATAGAAATCCAATGAATTGTTTATTTTTGAAGTAGGGATATTTAGACAGGTATACAGATATGGTAACTTCACTAACGTCACAAGCCATTAGCCAATCACCGTGAGAATACGACGCCTCAGCCAATAGCAGCGAAGAGTCTGTGGCGACATCTCAAACGTCACACGCCATCAGCCAATGACAGCGCGTATGCTTAATCGCGATAACAAAGATTTTACGGATTGGAGCATAAATACAACTTCCGACTTAATATCGTCTGAACCTGCTGAAAGATCTTCCGTTTGTGTCGCTTTCTCCACAATAGGACAAATTTATTATTATTCTAAAATTACTTAAATTTTTTTTTTTTTTTTTTTTTTTTTTTTTTTTTTTTTTTTTTTTTTAACTATTAAATAACAACACTTTAATATTTAAAAGGTAAAAAACAAGAAGTATTACCCAAGATACACACAGTTTCTCTATATCAGTCATGAAAAATCTAATGTTAAATTTCTGAATCAAATACAAATTTGACTGTACGAAAATGTTGCCCTGTAGGCGACTCTTTATATACCTTCTGCTCTTTTTGGTTGGGGGGTAAAAAGGACCTAATGGGTTAGCTCATCAAGCTCGCTCACCCCATTTCGCCATTTCATTAATTCTATTCTTATAAATCTATTAGTTTCATGGAAACTGGAATCAACTTATCGGAACAAATTTTCCAGATACTCTATTATTTCTATAGAAACAAAATTCCTTCCAAAGCGTAGAAGAAGCGGCGTATCAATCTACACATATTTGCATAATGTTGCCTCGCCTTGGTTCCCGGCACTTTGAATCGTAAAATGGATGTGGTAAAAGGAGCCTAAGGAAATGATTCTTGTTGTAGGCGACGGGCTAGACTCAGATTTGTGTTGGCTCTGTCTACCTCGCAAGGTATTAAGACGTGACTATGTGTATGCATGTATAAATCTAAGGAACCTAAAGTTCATCAACGGTTCTTTCGCCTAATTGAATTGAACGGAAATTTTTAGACGATCCCGGGACCTTTGTTACCGAGCCGCAAGTAACCACTGCGCCATAAAGGCCGTAGAACAATCGCCGTTTACAACATCCATGGGAAAGATATGAAGTGGTCCTATTCTTCAGTACCAGAAACCACACGGCTCTGTTAAAAAAAACTGCGAATTTACCTATATTTGAAATACCAAGTTCATTTGATCTTAGAACACGGTACTAGAAGTAAACTTGTGATTATGTTGAAATTAATGTAAGTAGAATAGACTTACATTCAAGATTCACCCTTTCAGAGAATCTTTTTCTCATGCAATTTAGGTAAAAAGTAAATAATAAAATAACGAATATTAAATTACAGATATTTTATGTCGTTCAAACTGGCCGAGTGACTCGAGCCAGTGACTTTTTCACAACACTAGTGAATTTTATCACTTCAAAAAATATTTTCGTTGTATTAACATGGCGATGCTGACAGATTATATCAATTTCAATTCAATTAAAAGTTTTTAATTTGTAAGTATACAATGCAGTTCATAATACGTTACACTATTATTACACTGCAACAGAATGATTTCCCACACGGCATAGCAAATATAACGGCACGGTATATAGGCAACGGCACCCAATAGATAAAAGGATAGGACCTTTCCATTTCTTTCTCACTGAAGGCCTAAAAGGCGACTAAGGAATTGGCTTATGAACTTGTGATTCTTCTTTTAGGCGATGGGCTAGCAACCTGCCACTATTTAAATCTCAATTCTATCATTAAGCCAAACAGCTGAACGTGGACTATCAGTCTTATCAAGACTTGGCTCTGTCTACTCCGCAAGGAATATATACGTAGCTATATGTGTGTATGAAAATAAAAAGGTGGATTAGACTGGCTCAAATGGAATGGGCGAGTGTACTGGCATGGATCAAAAGCACACTGTGAAACACATCTTAATAATAATTTTCCGAGAAGCAAGAGGGTCTGTTGACTGAAATTATTTATTTTGCATACTAGGTATTTGTAATGTGATCTCTGAAGCAATATAGCTACTTTGACGTTACGTGAAACGAGTTCTCAAGTATTTCTTGAGGCTTATGTACTTAGATATTAAATTAATATCAAACATAATGAAAGAAATGTTATTTGCAAAGAGTTTCAAATACGTTTAAACTAAGTAGTATTTACAAACATCTTTTGATAGCACAGCACCCTTTCTGCATTTATTGTACTTGATTTATTTACTCACTTTGTGCGATTTATAATCTGTTAGGATTTTTTTTTCTAATAAAAAATATGCAGTGGACTAATAAGTTGAAAATCCGAATACTTACAAGTCTTAAATATCTTTACTAATATGATAAAGCTGAAGAGTTTGTTTGTTTGTTTGAACGCGCTAATCTCAGGAACTACTGGTTGATTGTTGCTATGAAATAATGGAAGATGTAATAAATACGGGGAAAATTATCCCCAAAATAACTATTCCACGCGGACAAAGTCGCGGGCACAGCTGGTAAATAATAAAGCACGTTTGGTACTCTGCTTCAACTTAAAATTCTTCATTAAAATTTAATCCGAAATCATCATTAATTTCGATACAACAAAATCATAAAATATCAATTTAATGGCCGTAAATTATTTCACAGTTCAAATTAAAACGGTGTCATCCATTCAAATTTCTCGATATATATATATAAATAGTGCTATTTATCATGTTTTTTACTCCGGGTTTGCCTGTTTGTTCTGCTTTTCCCCGAGATTAATGATTTTGGTGAAATTCAAACAATCACGAAACGTTTAGTAACTATTATTTAGATGTTAATGAATAAAATAGTGAAATTCAGTTAACGAGAAAGAAATTAGTTATAAGTTCTCGAAACAAAAATTCTCGTGCCACAATATTCGTTCCCGTACTCCTCCGAAACGTATCGACCGATTCTCATGAAATTTTGTGAGCATATTGAGTAGGTCTGAGAATCGGACAGCATCCATTTTTCATACCTCTTAGTGATAAGGGTTGTCTACTTTTAACATTTCTTCTTCTTTTAAAATTACTTTAAAAATATTTTTATGGCAAAACAACGTTTGCCGGGACAGATTGTAAAAAGCTGCCGTGCCGAGGTTTTAAAGATGGCGGCAGCGTAACTAACCAAGTGCATATATTTTATGAGACTAACATTTCTACTAGTGATAATAAAACACACGTTACAGTAGCGAACAAAACCATTAAAATAGTTAACAAAACCATGACTTCAAAACACGGCAGGCGTAGTTATGGCCCCTTTGGCATTCGGCAAAATCCAACACACGTTTGCAATTTTATGAAATACGAACGTAAAAAATGCCTTTGCCCGATGGCTTTAAAAAAAATCGTATCGTTGTTT
This sequence comes from Amyelois transitella, assembly GCF_032362555.1. Classification (NCBI taxonomy): domain Eukaryota; kingdom Metazoa; phylum Arthropoda; class Insecta; order Lepidoptera; family Pyralidae; genus Amyelois; species Amyelois transitella. The sequence continues at coordinate 12,539,149 of NC_083506.1, forward strand.
AGAATGTTCTGTTCGTTCAATTTTATTTTTATACTAGCCGTGCCCGCGACTTCGTCCGCGTGGAATAGTTATTTTGGGCATCATTGAAGCCCTTAAGGATGAATAATTTTCCCCTTTTTTTTCGCATTCTCCATTATTTCTTCGCTTCTAATAGTTGCAGCGTGATGTTATATAGCCTAAAGCCTTCTTCGATAAATGGTCTATACAACACAAAAATAATTTTGTCAATTCGAACCAGAAGTCCCTGAGATTAATGCGTTCAAACAAACAAACTCTTCAGCTTTATAATATTAGTATAGGCTTTTCACCACGACGCTAGTGGCTGGTCATGCGGAGTGGATGGATGGAAGCATGTTGACTAAGCAAGTATACAAGGAGAGCGTGAATAGAAAGGTTTGAGTGGGAAGGCCTGGACGAACGAGTTTTGATCAAATTTGTCCTTGATCAAGAACATCCTGGCAAAAGGTCAGGTCAAGAGTACACGAAACCGCCGAGAATGAAGACAGTTTATAAATGTGAAGAAAAAGAAGTATGCAAACATTGTGGTAATTAGAAAGATGTAGCCTCTGCCTACCCCTCCGGGAAAGAGGCGTGATTTGCATGTTTGTATGTTTTATAGCTTTGGTTCAAAGTTGGGTCTATCTAGGTAACTGTGACGTCTAGTACGGCAATATTGAATCGTTAAAATGCAATCAGTTGCTTAAAGTTATTACGATGTTTTTCCAATAGCGTCGGTCACCACAGATTAATTTTAAGACCTTAGTTCAATTTCATCATTAAGCTATAAGTATATCTGAATGTATTTCATCACTTAGCTATAATTATATCTAAATATGGCCTTTCAGTATTGATATTTTCTTGAGTCTTTGATGAAAGATTGTTGGCTTTGTCTACCCCTTATGGAATAAAAACGTGACTTTTTCTTCCTAGCTTATAGTTTCGGTTGCAACCTCACCACTCTCTGGAGAGGAGCCTGGAGTAAGTTTGACCATGGAGCCTGGATTGGGTGAGTCAGGTTTTCACACGAAGCGACTCCCGTCTGATCTGCGTAACCTACGCGGGGAACCTAACCCGTATTGGATAATTTGGTTACACATCCAGTTGCCTGAATGTGCAGGTTTCCTTACGATGTTTTCCCTCACTGTAAGAACTTTGGTTAGTTATCAAACTAATATACATAACTTCGAAAATAGTCATTGCTACATGGCCGAGGTGGGATTCGAACCGGTGCCTATCTGAGTAACCTCGTTTAAACCAGGCACCTTACCGATTCAACCACTAACGCTTTTAAATAAACTATTGAAACATAGTATCTAGATACTCGTATGCTCCAAATGTTTACCCTTCAACGCCTTAAGTACACCCTGTAATTATTAAAAAGATCAAATAATATTTCCCGAAATTTCCAGAAATCTGTAGCGCTTCTCCGAGTAAAAACCAACATTGTAACATTATATTGTTTCCAATATTGCTGAGACCATTTGTCATGGATTTAATTTCGCTCAAAATTTAAACTTCAAGTGAATAATTTCCGTAGCTCCCATGTTTCCAGGAAATTGAACTGCGAAAGTGCGATTTATAAAATTATCGGGCGATTTTCATTTTCACTATAAACATGTTTTTGAGAAATTCGCCTGGCGTTTTCGTTATGATGGAAATTTGACGTACAGTTAGTAACATAAGTTTATAAGTCTGTAAATGACATAGTGAATAATTTTCTTTTTTAAAAATATCATCTAGATTTGACACAAATAAAATATTACCAAAAGCTATAAGTTTCGTAAGTCTCATTGTTTGTCATGTGGTTGGCCGGCACCAAAACAAAAAAGCTTATTACCACTCCATCTCTTTCCCATGGATGTCGTAAAGCAACCTGTCACTATTTGAATCTCAATTCTATAATTTAGCCAAACAGCTGAACGTGGCCTCGTGAAACCCTAAAAATAAAAATCAAATTTAATGCCATTTTAAAAGGAATATTATTAATTATCCTGTGACTGAAGTAAAATCAATTGGTGCCCGTTAAAAGAGATGGATTGGTATAATTTATATCGCCGCGATTGTAATGAAAAGCCACTCAAATTAAAAAAAAGCACTGAGTTGATGGTTCGTGATTTATGTCCATAATAAAATGAGGTGAAAATTTCGTATTCATCCGGTTTTGCAGTATTAATATATTTTATACCTACATGCCCGTAAACTAATAGATGTGTGTGTGCCAAACAGCTGAGCGTGGCCTATCAGTCTTTTGAAGACTGTTGGCTCTGTCTACCCCGTAAGGGATAGAGACGTGATCATGTGTGTGTGTGTGTGTGTGTGCCGTGTGCTTTTCAAGATTTGAGAATAGAACAACTCCATATCTTTCCCATGGATGTCGTAAATAACGACAAAGGGATAGGTTTATAAACACGGGATTCTTCTTTTAGGCGATTCGAATCTCAATTCTATTATTAAGCTAAACAGCTGAACGTGAACCTGTGTGTCTTTTCGAGACTATTGGCTCTTTCTACCCCGCAAAGGATATAGACGTGATTATATGCATGTATGTACTTTATAATTACATCCTATTCTTTTTTTATTGGTGCCGGGAACCACACGGCACCGGGTATAATACAAAAGAATGGTGATAATCTTATTTAACATCATTAGCGTAAACGTTTGTGAAAACTGTCAGTTATTACGGCGAGGTCAACTGCACGATCCAATTTTAAAATGGGGAGTTTCTGGAAAGTTGGCAACACCTGCATGCAAATTGCTTTGCGATCTCACTACCGTAAAGACGGGGTTACATTTGGGGAAATTGCTTCTTCAGATTTTAAATATGGAATGGAATACACGATCGAAATTCAAATTTGAAATTGCAATAACACGGCTTAAGTTTATCGGTGTGCTGGGCGTAGTGATTGTATTGCATTCTTGGGGAGAAACGAGACGTAGTTATTAGAATAAAATAGAATAGAATATATTTATTTTCAAAATTGGTTACAAGGTATCACTTATTGACGTCACATCACTTGGATCTAATTATATCTACTACCGCTTCCAAAGCGCATGTGTAGAAGAAGCGGCGAAACAAACTACACTGCAGCATTTTCACCAGACGTCAATTTAAAAATACTTATAGATCTCTTAAATGTAAATCTTGGATGAATGCACATTGTTTACATTAAAAAAATATGAATGAATTTAAAACTAATAATTTCAATAGTTAGCTATCGATTAGGAAAAACATTTAGAGATTTATTTCATTTCGGCTGAATCACGGGCATAATAAATAAATAAATATATACGGGACAAATTACACTGATTGAGTTAGCCTCGAAGTAAGTTCGAAACTTGTGTTACGAGATACTAACTCAACGATACTATATTTTATAATAAATACTTATATAGATAAATATCCAAGACCCAGGCCAATCAGAAAAAGTTCTTTTCTCATCATGCCCTGGCCAGGATTCGAACCCGGGACCTCCGGTGTCACAGACAAGCGTACTACCGCTGAGCCACAGAGGCCGTCTCTCATTCAATCTTTAATTAATAAAATTCTTCCTCAAAAAATGCAATAAACCAAGTATTTAATATAATAAAACAACAAACTTACAGTTCAACCGAATTCACTGCAAACTCGCCTCTATTACTGAGTCATAGAGTTTACAGAGTAACATGACATGCGGTGTACTGTACAACAATACAGTGGTAAAAATAAACGAATCTATGGTTTCATTACCGCGATCTTTGCTCGCGGGCTCCGGAGATTATATGCCGGGCAACCATTTTTAATTTATCTATTGAGAATTGTGAATGAAAGCAATTTGGTGGGTAGAATTTCGCGCAGCTCTTGAGAATGGTAAATTATTTCCGTAATTGTCATCAGGGAAGCCGTTAGAATTTAATCTTTGATTACTAGTAGACTAACAATTTTTCGTTTTTAGTCTAGTATGCCGTGTGGTTCCCGGCACCAATACAAAAAAGATTAGGACCACTCCATCTCTTTGCCATGGATGTCGTAAAAGGCGACTAAGGGATGACTTACAAACTTGGGATTCTTTTTTAGGCGATAGGCTAGCAACCTGTCACTATACTCAATTCTATCATTAAGCTAAATAGCTAAACGTGGCCATTCAGTCTTTTCAGGCCTATTGGCTCTGTCTTCCCCGCAAGGGATATAGACGTGACCATATGTATGTATGTAAGTCTAGTAAGGTAGTAAAGAAAAAACATAGCGTGGGCCACATTATGTGCCGGCGTCTTTTTCCGCTCAGATTGTGGAAGTCAATAAAGAGAATGGCTTATAGATTAGGGATTCTTCTTTGAGGTGATTAACTAGTTAGTCATCATCATCATCAGTCATCATGAAGTCATCGAACTGAAACAAGCTTTCTTCAAGAATATTGGCTCTGACTTCCCCGTAAGTAATAAAGCATGTAAAAGAAAGTACTAAGTTTTCTAGTCAGATATTAATAAAAATATTATATTCACCATTAACTAAGAGTGTCGATGCTCATACGGTGAGGAAAAACATCGTGAGGAAACCTGCACATTCAGGTAAAAGTATGTGTAACCACGATCCAATATATGTAGGTTGGATTCCAGTGCACAGTTTGCGGAAGTCAGATGGGAGTGACTTCCCAACTCTGTTGGGACCTGTCTGTGTCTGACCCGGCAAACGCTGTTTTGCCAATTATTTTTATATATTATTACGGAACCCTATTTTTTTTCAAAATAAAATATAGTCTATGTTACTCGTGGATAATGTAGCTTTCGAATGGTGAAAGAATTTTTAAAATCGGTCCAGTAGTTTTTGAGCCTATTCATTACAACTAAACAAACAAAGTTTTCCTCTTTATAATATTAGTGTAGACTATAGGATACTATATATCCTACTACTATTATAAAGGCGAAAGTTTGTATGGATGTATGGATGTTTGTTACTCTTTCACGCAAAAACTACTGAACCGATTACCATGAAATTTGGTATGTAGGTAGCTGAAGACCCAGAATAACACATAGGCTACTTT